>NC_068375.1:26156086-26520461 GCF_023724105.1 Carassius gibelio | reverse complement strand
ACTTCAGCAGTCCTCAGTCTTTCCTGGTGAGTGTGAGAGAAGATTCTCTGTGTGAGTGTGTTAAACTGATAATGTGCAATCAGCCGTTATTAAGATGCAAGCAAGATTCAGACTGCTCTGTCAGTCATTATGTTGCTGAATATATGCTGACCACAGACAGAGGAATTGAGCTGGAAGTGCAGACGGTTGTGATAGTCTCTTTGTGAAAATTAGAAAGGAATCTTCTGTTTCAGAACAGTGTCTTGCAGACGACTATATAAATATTAATTTGACGCTGTAAAAATGAGAACAAAAAATGTTTTGTGCTTCCATTTTGTTTAATCAGAACTGCACATCATCTTTTACAAGTCAGACAGTTCTGTTTATAAGATTATTAGATATGAAAAGCATTTTTTAATTAGTTTATGATTGCTTTGAGTGAATGCTGACTCCCATCTGACTGATACATTATCATAGTGACGATGTAAAACTGCATGTGCAACCCTTTCTACTTCCCGGATGTGACACTGTTATCATGTCAATGACACTTTATTGTGACATCTTGTCCTAAGAGCTTTTCTAAACCAGTTAACTCGATGCAAACTGTTAAATTGCTGAACTGAAGGATAGCTGAAAACAAAAAAAGAAATGTTTCATTTGAGTATTTTAGCTTCTGTGATAAGCAATTTAAAATACGTTAATTGATATGTTTTCATTATTAAGAATTATTTGATTTGTAATGCAGTTCTCTGTGATTCTGCATTGGTAATGAATCTCACTTGACAACGTATATCCATCTGAAAAAAGATTTTTAACAAGAAAAAAATGTAGGGCGTGACTTGATTTTATCCATCAGGGATGAAGTGGATTGCAAAGAGTGGGCGTTACGTACTAGAATGTTACCAGACCTAAATGGTTTTCTAAAACAATGTCTAAATTGCTGTTATTGATTAACTTTATCTAACTGCCAACTTCAGGGATGTCGATGTAAAAGGGTTTGTACGGTTTTAATAACTGACTTTTAATCTTTAAATTCGGCATGATACTGATCTAACCGTGAGTGATTTATTTATTAATTTATTTGAGCTCATTACTTTTAATTGAAATGGCATAACTTTATCTTCTGGTGAAATATAGCATTCTCTCTGGTTTCTTAATTTCGACTGTTTCCTTCCAGTCAACAATCAATGGACTGGTAAATCATGCAAAGAAGTCAAATTCTATATATATATATTTTTTTACTTTAGAGGAAAACAACATTAACAGCAATGTATTTCCAGCAATGTTTCTTCCTTTTTGTTGTTTGAAGACCTGTCTCAATGCAGCCATGTCACCTCTGCTTTGGGTAAAGTCTGATTCAGCAATAGAAGACACTGGAGAATACAGTGCTGTAGCGTAGCACTCCTCCTCCTCTGTGCATACACACACACACACACACATCTCACCTCTAGTTCCTCTCCTCCGCTCGTGCAGCGTGAGTGAGGGAAGCCACAGTGTTTACTACCGTCAGAGACCTGAGATAATCAGAGAGAACGATAGAGAGGGCGAGGCGGGGACACAAACAGAGAGTTGATGAGGACCTCTGTTGTGTTCCTGTCCCACATTTCTGAGAGCGGGAGCAGAGCAGCGGATTGTAGCGATGTGTCCTGTCAATCTCAGGAGAAACAGAGAAAAAAATCCTTGATAGTAAGTGTTGTTATAGGACATTCTGAGACATTATTACAAATCCAAATAAACATTGAAATGATCTTGGTAAAACTTAATAGTAAGATTAGCATTTATTATTATTTTTGTTAACGTCATTTTCTATACTAATATACATTTGATAATGTATAATGAAAGAACGTGAATTAACAATAGTATAGTTCAAAATTAACAATAACCTGGATTAATAATTGCTGTAATTACTGTAAGGTAAGGTTCATTTGTTAACATAATGCCAATTACATTATGAACTAAAAATGAAAAATACTCCTAAAGCATTTTTTAATCTTAGTAAAGGTTGAATTGACCATTTACTAGTTATCTGGAAAATATTTGTTAATATTATTTGGTGAACCTGAGCTAACGAAAAATCAATCACATTTGTATAATTTTGCTGTCAAAATTAGTGAGTAATTTTTTCAGTTTAATAGCATTAAAAATATTTCACGTAATTAACATAGGGGCGGAGCTAGGGTTGGCCAGCCCACTCTCAACTGCTGCTTCTGTCTTTTTTTTATTAGAGACTTAAAGATCTGAAGCGTGTCAAAAAAGGTAAAGACTATCAGATATGAAAAGCATTAATTTCTAATTTTTGTAGATTGCATGTGAAATGATTGCAGTATAAAAGTATATTTGTAAAATGTAATGTTAGGTGCAATTAATCGTGATTAATTTCAGAAAAAAAATTGATAATTTTTTTTAATCGACTGACAGCAGTATTGTATTTTTAATAACCAACATTAACAAACATTAGTTAATACTCGTAACAAATGTAATAAGAAACTAAAGTTAAACAATGTTGAAAATTGTTACCATAATTGCTGTTCAATTTTTTTTGTTGATTTATATGACTAATAATGCATTAACTAATGTTAACAAGCTGAACCTTGAAGTGTTAGTTTTTTCTTATTAATTTAATTCGTTAGTCTCAATGTTTAATATGTAGAGCCATATGAAAATTAATAAAGACCTTGCATAATGCAACAGGACGCCTGTTTGACTTAATCAAATTTTAATGGTCAGTATGCCAGTTATAGGCCATTTGTTTTGCTTGATTTTGCTGTTTAGACTTGAGCACTGCACATTCATTTCTAGAGAGATTTTATTCTGAACTGCAGTGAACTAGAACAAAGCTTGCGATCAACTCTGTGGTATTTTGTATTATAAAAGAGGTGTGTGAGTGAGATTGTGCATGTACTGAAGCATACGGAAAGTCTTTTATTCTGGCCCCTTGTCATCTTCCGTTGAAAGCCGAGATTACAGTGCATTTGTGAGGTGAATTAGTCTGCTTACAGACTCCACATCACGCATCCTTTGTAATCCTTGATTGTATTCTATAGCTCAGGCTTTGTGATCTCTCTGTGTATTGAGATAAAGACAGGGGCCTTTTGTCCTCAGTGCATCAGAACTGCAGTCTATTGACCATGACATGCTGGAGTCATCAGCAGTCATTCCACTATGAGTCCACCTGGATTTATGTGTGGCTTTCTGTCGTTGTCACCATACTTAAAAAATGCACAGCGTAATTTCCTTTTGTTCAATGAAATATCCTGAAAAGTGTAGAAATTAAATAATGGAATGCCGTATTTAGAATTATAAAATACATATTTTAAAAAAAATGAATCATGTTCTAGCCTTATTGGTCAGTTCCCGTGTTATTAAATACAATAAACTGCAGAAAAAACAGATGTTATCTGTGTGGCGCCTATAACAACACATTTTTATATAATTATTGCATCGTGATCGTATTATGCAAGATTCTTTTCTAGTGCCAGGTATTTGATATTTAATTGTCCAATATTTTGACCCAGTTTAAGATTTAGACAGCTTTTGCTGTTATCTAGCACTAATTTAAAGTAAATTTAAAGTCGTTTAAAGTTAAAAAATTTAACTCTTTACGATGTGCCTTTTTCTTCTTGTACTGTTAATTGTTATGTCACTTTGAAATGTGCAGTTAACTGTCTTGTACTGTATAATAACCAATTAATCATTCAGATCCATTGGTTGTGAGTCTCTGAGCTTGATTCTGATAGTTATAACTTGGTATACTTTTTTCTCTCTTTTTTTTTGTCTTTTGTATTTGAAATTTTCGTGTTATGATACATAAATTCACCTGTAACATTCAAACTGTTTATTTATGCATGCATGTATATAGAAAATAAATTATTGGCATCATTCATTAGTGATGTGTTTAAATGAAATTCTGGGCCAAAACCGAAACTTAAATTTTCAGGATGCACTTGGCCAAAAACTGACACTAAAAAATAAATTTTATAAATCAATAAATCAGATGTATTTAATAATCAACACACTCGATAAAAACTGAGTTTTTGCAAAACATATAAATTGCACACAAGGAAGTTTTGCAACTTTTTATAACAGAATTGTTTCTTCTGTTTGTTTGTTTTTTCAAATATAATTATTTAAATTCTGGCTGTAATAAAAACTTGTTTTCATGACAGATTTATTCAAACATACATTAAATAACGAAGAGGTTAATTAAAAATATGACAACAGGTTAAGTAAGGAATCTAGGGAATGTGTAATATAGTGCTCTTAGCAGAATACTCCTTTCTAGAGTAATTCTTTTGTGGTTGACTATCAAGTTTGTGGAGATTGAATGAATTTCCTGAGGTGAATGTAATATTACATGACACATTGTTTACAGGCTGTTTCGTTGACATCATAAACAAGCTGTTTATTGTTTGTATTATGATAATGTTCGAAAGACTTTTCATATCAAAAGTAACAAAGCAAGTTTATTGCAAATATTGAATGGTGGGTGCGCTACAAATAATGTTTAGTGACGTTCATGCATCAACAGAAAACAGCATAAACTGAAAGATATTTGTCATATTATAAAAGAACTGAGATGGCCTTGTGTGCTTAGTCAGTCTTTATGCTGTCACGATGACACTGTGATTCTTCCGCAGCCTCCTCCGTGGAATAAGGGATTCCTGGAAAGCCAGGGCTTGTTGACGCAGCTTGGTTCAGTGTTGCTTGAGTGTGTTCCCCCAATATACACATGAGAATAATCCAGTCATAGATGTCATCAGCTTCAGCGAGTGCGTGCCTGTGTCTAATTGACCAAAACTTTCCTGTAATTTGCTTTCATAAAAGGCTTGTCCGCTTATTCCTTGGAAAGATTAACAGATATGCTAAACCTGCTTATCTTAAATTTGCTTTCTCATCTGTTCCAAGTTATGTTTTTATCTTGATTTTGTAATGCAAAGCTAACAGGATATGTACACCAGCCCAAGCGATCATGTGACATCAGTCTGTAACTGTACCTGAAGTGCAGAGCTTTGGTTTTTTTGGTGCTTGTCAGTTAGCGGCAATATTGTATCTCAGGTGCTTGAAAAGGCCACAGATATAGTTTGTGTTCCTGCCCCCCCCCGCTGGGTGCTCTTGCTTACTTTAATCCCTCTGTGTGTCAAAGGGCAGCATAACATTGTCTGTCCCCTTCTCTCTGACCCCTTTTCACCTAGCATTAACATGCGTTCTATATCCGGATAATATCTGGATGTTCTTTAGCTGGATTGTATTCATCTCCACTTACATGTACAAAATGGTAGTTGCATAATGCACCACAGGCTGCGTAAACAAAATGTTCCGTCATTTACCAACTTTCAAAAGCATTGGGGAGGATTCAAAAGGCTTTTTATCATTTTGACGGATGAAAAAATATCTTATATTTCTGTAGTTTAGATAGTTTTAGACATTAAAGGGATAGTTACACTACATTGTTTTGATCCATGGAGTTCCATTCATAATGTGGGGAGAAACAATATACAAGCTAAAGTCAATTTCAACGCATCTTTACATTCAATTTTGGTGAATTCTCACCTGCGCTTTAATATCACGTAAGACATGACCAGTAGAAGAACGATACATCATGCTGTGACCTCTGAATTAAAAGAACACAAACTTCTAAGGATGAGACGTGAAGGAAAAAGAACAGCTTTTTGAAGCGCCCCATGAAAACACTAAAAACTTCAATCTCTTATTTTGAATGGGGCGAAAATGTGTATTAATTTTGAGATTTGATTGTTTAAATTTAACATATGTTGTTACGGTATTCATTTTTAAAAATGAACTTACAGTAAATTTAATTATATCTGCTGATATATATCCATTATATCAATCGATACTGCTTAAATATTGGTAATATATCATTCAACAACTGATATGATACAGATATATCATACATCTCTATTGTAGCTCAACGCATTAACATTTATGCCTTTGTCAGAATCCATCTCTGACCACCTACAAAACGTTTTGGATCACAATCCGATCCTAATGCATCTTGTTTTTTTGTCTTTTCTTTTTTTGTTTACTTTATTTCGTATAGTCAAGTGCTCTCCGACTGTGATCTTATCACTAAAAATGCATGTTAAGGTGTAAAAGTGGCTTGTCTGTTTTTGTTAGGTAAAGTATCATTGAAAGAGCAGTTGGAGCTGTTTAGTGTGAGAACAGTGTATCAGAACAAAAGCTGAGTTTTGTAACAACAATGATGAGTTTTACATAGTAATTAACTCAAATGATATATAGGGAATTTGAATAATTAATCAAGAATTTGATTAATATATATCTCAGATGACAGTTACATTTAATTTTATTGATTATGAAAAATAGCTCAATTGCCAATACCAATACTAATCACAGGGCACTGTAATTTACTCATTAATATGTCAATATTACATTCTTCATATCAATTATTGTGATATCTCTTACTGTAAATTATTGCAGATCAAACCGTGGTATGTCCAGCACACCACTATAGACCTATCAATTTTCAATAAAGTTATCACGCCTTATAATTCAAGGAAAAGTATTCTCTGGCCATGAAAATATTATCCTATCCTTATGATAAATTTAGTTTCTAAATTTAGAGCTTGTAGCTAAAGATCAGACACATCTCAGTGACTCGTAATGTGAGTGGGGTGGAGTCCAAAGCCAATCATTTTATATATGAGTTTTTAATAATTAAACTAGTAATACATCAAACTACAAATCACACAGAGTAAATATGCGTACGACAATACAAACAGTAAGCTTTATACAATACATAACGAATCCAAATAAAAGAGAGAGAAAGAGAGAGAGAGAGAGAGAGAGAGAAAATAGAATGGAATCACATAAGGAGCTCAGGTATGAAAATCATAGTCAGTAACTTTTAGAAGCCAACAACAAATCAGATCATAACAACACTTTAAAGCAGCATTTAAATCTCCATAGAGAAAGTGATACTTGCAAAAGGTGTCCCATGTGAGTGGCGTGAGATCTGCGTCGAGCTTGTGAGCTTTACGCGCTGTCCCCGTTGAAACAGCCATGTGCCATGAAACGGAGGCCATGTGACGCGCGTGCACGCTGCGCTTGGCGTGAGCGTGGAGCACGTGGTCCTTTGTTCTGTCCTCGCGCGGTATTTGAAAGGTTCAACAAACATTGTTCCAGAATTCGTCTTCCTTGCGTGGGAGAGGCGAATAGTTTAATAAACTTAGTAAAGAAAAGAAAAGAAAACGAACGAAACGAAAGCTTCCAAAGGAGCCATTAAAATGGCTTTTTCTCTCAGCCCCTGTGCTGAGGGGGTTCGCGCTGTGAGCGCGGCCTATGGCCGCGCGGAAACAACGTTGGAGAGCAGCGTATCCGAGAACGGGGAAGAGGAAGAAGCAAAAAGAGGAGGGTGGACCTTGTTTGGTCAATTCTTATAGCTTGAAATAGTTCACGCCCATTTTCGAGGGAGCATCCAATGAATGTCCGCGATCTGAAGCGGAGGGAAAGTTCCTTTGTCTCGGTTGAGACAACCCCCTGATGATTTAGGGCCTGTCCGATTTCATCAGGAATATTAAAGCAAGTTCATTATTCCAGATTAAATACATTTTTCATTACTTTGCTCTAGATAAATGGGTCTGTCAAAGCATGACGATTAGAACAAGACTAGACATAATATATATATGACCAAAGATCTAATTTTTAGATCGAATTACACATTAAAAGATTTGTTTAACACATGATAACACTGCAGATGTTGGGAAACATCTAAATGTACCAAAAGGGAATACGTAATACATTTATAAAACATGAAAACAGAAAGTTAATGAATACATTCCATAGAATGCATTGTTCAAAAGAAGCCAGTGACTTGGCTTCTCTCCTGTCCTGTGTAGTCGTAAAATTTTACGAGCTACCAAGGAGTGTGGGGGTTGCAGAACATTTCCTTTTGAGAAAGTTAAAGTGAGGAAAGACATTTCCTAAAGTATAAGCTTGCAACTTATACTCTTCACATAACAAGGATTAACCATTTTATGCAATCCATAAACATAATTAAAATACATATTAATAATAAAATGAAAGTAAGGAACTTATACGAAAAGTTCCTTTGTCTCCAGTGTTGGAAGAATTTGGGTTGGGGGTTTTCGTTTCTTCTTTGAAGCTCGCATGGGCATCGTAAATAGTTTAAGTCCAGCCAGGCTGGCATTTAGTACCAACAGTCTGAATTTATAAAACAGAATTTAACCCATGAATCGCTGACCTGCATATCTGTTACAGTTTGTACCAGATTCACTGTGAAATAAGTCAATCTAAGCCCTGCGCCCCACTAGTCACTGTCTCCAGGCTCTTCTGAACTTCCTTTAAAGGAAAAAAGTGCAAAAAAAAAGCATCCGAGAACTGTGCAAACACTCTGATTTGATCACATTGCTAAAGCTAATCCTTTAGTCTGGTTCCTCATTCCCCAAATATTCATCAGAGATTATTCTGAGCCTTTGCAGGTGTACAGTATTGTAACAGCAGGAGACTCCTCTGCACTGATTGAATCATGGGTTTCAGGTTTCTGTGCTCAGACAGGACGGATTTGCTGATTGAGACCGCAATCATCAGATTGTGGAACTGTTGTTTTTGTTGTGTTCAGTGACAGGTGAAGCAACGGAAGGAGCAGATGGCTCATGCCCGTGTCCCATTCTTATTGCTCAGTGTGAAAATCTGTCATTAGATCATCTCCGGCCCATGAAGCCTTTTGATTAGCCCCGTATCTGATTTCATGGTAGTCATGATTTCATAAAAACAGAAGTCCAAAAATCTGAGACCACACTGGCAACGTTTACACGCACATTTTTTGGTTCAATCGGACTGAATTCATTCCGATTGCTAAATCTTATTGTAGTGTAGTTACGTGAACCCTAAATAAAGTGATCGGTTTATGTGCGCGTTTATATGTCACAAGCTTCAAATTGGAATAGATTTTGGACAGGCACACAATGCACAAATAGTGAGAGTGACATAAAGATAATATAGAGTTTAGTATAGTAGTGTTCCTGTAGCTCAAGTGGTAGAGCATTGCGTTATCAAGGTTGGGGGTTCGATTCCCCGGGAACACATGATAGGTAAAAATTGATAGCCTGAATGCACTGTAAGTCGCGTCTGCTAAATCCATACATTTAATTTAATTTAATAGAGTTTCTCGCTGTTTGCACATAACCAACACTCAATCCCAAAAAAATCCAAACAATTAAAAATCTCAGAAGTTGAACCTTGGGAATAATATCATGTATTAGGGCTGTCCATGGTTAACCGGTTAACCGATTAACCGTTAAAAATCGTGTAACCGAGTGAAACATTTTGCTCGGTTAAGTGACGTCAATGGCGTGCATTGAATTTAGTTGTAATACATTTTTGCACCACCAGAGACCGCCAGAGCGCTCCCAGACATTTGTAATGTCCACAAGAAGAAGTCATTTTTCTAATATGAAGCGGGCTAATACGAGTGACGGTGCAAAATGCAAGTATTGCAATACAGTGCTTAGATATACTTCAAGTACAACCTCGTTGTTGTAATCTCAACAGCCAACACCCGGGCATCATTAGGCCGGTCAGGACACACTGGATGCGTGGCGAAAGCATCTCAGCTGCGTGGCGTGTCTGTTTTTAATTCGGTTCCCATGTTAACAGGTTAGAGCTTGCCGACTGCCTGCGTGAGACGCGCGGCTCAGGCGCGGCTCGACGCGTGCAGGCTAGAAATAGAACCGACGCCTTGTTGGAAGCGTTTCCAGGCAAAGTATAATAGGAAAATATGTTTATATGTCATTTTGTACAAAAATACATATTAATTCATGACATTTTGATATTTGAAAGTCTATAGGTTGACATAAATTCAGATATAAATGTAATTTAAATAAATAAATAATTATCGATTTTCAAATATTGTACGTGTCAAACATAGTCATAGCCTTAGCGAGGCGGCCGCGGAGCCTGCTTGTTACCTTTTGCCTTATACATTTTAGGCTTATTCTCAAATTCAGATTGTGTTAATGGGCGGCATTATTAGGCAGTTTTAATAGGACAATTTGACCGGAGAGATTAAATTTTGTCGGACATTCCTTTTTTTTTTCCGGCCAATGTCCGGAAATTACTATGGTTATGGTTACTATGGCACACTATGGTTAACCGAGTATTAACCGCTAAGGGCCTCGGTTAACGGTTAATGAAAAACTTGAGAACGTGCAGCCCTTTCATGTATTAATTATTCAATAATATTATCAAAATGAATAAGAATGCTGTAGAAATGTAAAACATTTACTTTTTACATTTTGATTCATTTAAATAATATTGAAACATTAAACTTTTTTTCATCTTGAAATTAAATTCAACGTTCACTCCAGTTGTTGTGCTGATAATATAGTTTGTAATTTTATATTATTTGTAAAAGGTGAAGCAGTTTTTACTAGTGGTCTCGGACTTTTGAACCCCATATGAATGAATTTGAACAGCAGATCTCTTTCTCTGTTTAGTCCTCCTTGCTCATTAAGGTTTTATTTAGCTTCATATTAAGAGGGAAACATGGCTGACCTTTTCTCTTTGTCTGAAAGCTTTCTAAAAGGCTTCACTCTGCTTCTTGAGTATTTCGTGTCAGAAAGCACAGGTGGGGAAGAAACTCAAGCCTCTCTGTTGGAGCTGCTAAATGAGATGGCCAGATGAAACGGCAAAACGTCATTACTTTAGTGCTCTCTACTCCAAACTATTAGAGCGGTCAGTGTTCAATGACTTTCATATTAGCCTTCAGATTAAATGTTCTAAAATAGCCTTGGTCGTCTCAGCGTGTGTACACAGGCCAAGCCTCACCACAGGAATTATGGAAAGGGATATGTTTTCACCAACCAATTAATCACATCTCTAGAGGACAGGGTTTGGAAATAAACAACCCCCAAAGCCCTCAATCTGGAGACTAATTCTTCTCTCACCAGAAGGCATGGAGCTAGTAAACACATTTTGAGGGAAACATTGAGCAAACACTTGCATTGAGGAAAGCTGCAAGCCTGTGATGAATCGTTACTTCTAAAGAAGAAGGAAGGAAGAAGAGCGATTTTGTAAGTGATAAACTATGTTTTTTTGTTTGTTTTTTGTCCGTGCATCAATGTACATAAACTATGTGGCTGTGGAGCACTGACCTGATTGTCTGTGAAGTGTTGAGTTGGTTACTGTGAGAATACTTAGTGACTCCAACCCACTTGAGTGTTAGAAGAAGAGTGAAGAGATCAAATAGCCTTTATCTCTTTCAAATCAGCAATGACTTGAAAGCTACATATCTTCAGAGGCGTCTGCAGGGAGGCAGAATATAGTTAGAAGGGCCTATTCCCACTCCTTTTATATTCTGAGTGAACTGAATGAGGATGGGTAGAGAATGCAAATGATGACAGAATCTGTAAATGATTTGCATCAACACTGAATGGATGTTGACCGTCCTGTAGAAATGGTCTAATCTTGTTTCTCTTGAAGTGATCATGAACTCCTTTCTGCTTGATGTAAAGAGTTTTGCAGTAGCATCAGGCAGGGATATTCACCAAGCTTTTGAAAGGAAAGGATTGAGTATTTCTATATGATTGTCAAGATAAATAGTTTTTTTTTTTTCATTTGAAGAGCTGAGTTGCTATAATTTGAAGCATCCATTCCACCCAGAAATAATGTTAGTAAGTTCACTATTATGGGTGTTCATGATCCTGAAGAAGTTAGAAGAAGATTGATAGATCATGGTAGTGCATGATACCTAAAAAAAATAAAAAAAAATAAAAATAGTGTTACCAATCACGTGCAGTGCTGATATTTAATTATTATCATATTTTTTAACTCATTTAAAGAGTCATGAAGTGTTGTGTTTATTGTGGTGGTATATTTTTGAGATTCAGGTAACTTTACAGTGAATGAGTGTATTTGCTCTTTTATGAGCTTGTCATATTCTAGGATAGCAAATGGCATTTACTGACATCCTGCTCGCTTATTTGAAAAACATGACAAATGTTGGCGATGTGTAAAGCAGGTCCAGACAAAATCTATTCTAATATGGTGATTAGATGCGAGCCATTAAAACAGATTGCGTTCCCATCTGCATGGATTGGCCTGCTTTGGCAGACAGCTGGATCCTGAGAGAGAACACAAGACTGGAGACACTTTTATCAGGAAGCAGCGCTCTCTTTGCAGGGATCATATTCTTATCCAGAAGCTACATTTTATTTACATATATTATGTTTTGTGCTGCCTGTTGAAAAGTGAGTGAGTGCAACACAGATCATGAACTTAATTTCATTGCAGCCAATTTAATTTAAAATAAAAGTAAAATTTACTTAATCCATTTGCATTGAGACTACATGAATTTCCCTAGTCCATAACTGGATAAATGGAAATCCAGATCCAAATTAGCATTTATTTTCAGTTTTCACTTGAAATTATAGTTTATTTTCAGTCATTTTGATATGTGCTTTGGCTATGTTATTTGTTTTTTTATATATATTACGACTTATTTTAGTTGGTTGCCAAGGCAACATTTCTAACTTTACTTTTAGTTAACAAAACACTAACACATTTTGTTAATTTTATTTAGTTCTTTATTATATTAGACCACAGTGAACCTGTAACATTTTCCCTGCATATCTATTCATACAGTATTTCAAAAAATGTAAATAGGAATGTAGGATGTTAGTGTTGCATTACCTGTAGAGCTTTTTTCCTGCATACTGTGCATAGCACATAAAAACCTTCACAATCCTCACAGGACTCATGAATCTGCAAGATGGAATGTAAACAGGCCTGTCTGAACAGGTAGATTACCATTGCAATGGTCCATCCAAAGAGCCATGAATGGGAGTGGAATTCAGACGTTCTTCAAATGATCCACATCCCATTTAGTCATGTTGTTTTTTTTTTTTATGTATTTAGGTAACCTTAACCCTCATGTAATTCCAAAACTGTTCAGCTTCCTTTTTCATGCAGATTTGACATACAGTACAGTGAAAGTGAGAGTTCAGCGTGTTTTATCGTAGCGAAACCACGAAACATTTCAACCTATTCACTCAAAATCGTTGTGTGTGTTGCACGGCTGAAAATGTGAATTGAGTTGATTGTCAAAGTGGAGATGTTAGAGCCGTGTAAAAAGCTGACAGACAGTGCCAGAATCCTGTTCAGAATCAGATGTTCAGGATTGACTGTTCTAACAACAACAAAAAAAAGACTTCCTTTATTCTGAATAGAGTGGGGGAACTATGATGTCAGAATACAGAAGTATAATTTGCCACAGGGTCCTTGGAGATTTTGATATGGGGTTTTATAATGGAGTTTGTCGATTTATGAGTAAAATAAAGCCTGTGGTAAACATAACAATACTTTTACGTTTTGTTCTCTGTTTTTTGTTCAATGTTCAGTCAGTCCATTTCGAGTTGTTTTCCTGCTCCTCTTTTCAAGCCTCCAGTGCTCTTAATTGGATTTGCCCAGGTGAAGGGTGACACAATTACACGCGCAATGGTCAATTTCACAATGTGCTCAAAGAAGCACATCAATTGCTTGCCATCAAACAAGATCTCAAGTTAAATGAAGTCTAGTTTTTGCATCCATATTAGTTATTTTCTAAGTAAAGAGACAAGTCCTGTTTACATTTATGTATCCAAATGCCCAATTCACCTCAAGATTGTTAACATTAGTCAATGCACTATATTAAACTAACAATTAATAAAAATGTTACAGCATAATATTAATTTCTAAATGTACTATCTTTTATATTTCAAGTTTGTAAATAATAACATTATGTGTTAGGTTGAATAATGCAATAAGATTTCTTTGAGAGAAATGAATACTTTTATTCAGCCAGGACAGATTAAGGCCCTGTCCCAAATGGCACCCTAAACCCTCACGGTCTTCCTCTGAGTCAGTGTGGGCTCGGCAGAAGTGCACAGGGGCACTCGCGAGCACCCTTCTGAATGCTAAACTGATGAATGGGACACCCCACGGTCTCATGAACTTAACGAACACACATGCAGCGCCCATTGTAAGACCGCAAGTGCATATGAAGTGTTCCATTTAGGACGGGGCCTAAACTGATCCAAATTACCAGTAAAGACTTTCACGTTGTTACTATATATATATATTTTTTTTTGCTTGTTATGAAAGACTCTGGATAATATGTTCCACAAAAATATTAAACACTGTTTTTAATATTTGTACATTATTTTTAAACATTCAGGCATTTTTAAACCACAAGAAGTAAGAAGCCTGTTATATATGTAAATCCCACCCTCCAACTGGTCCATGAGAAAAATATTTCAAAAACATAACCGGTCCGTGGTGTAAAAAAGGTTGGAGACCCCAGATCTAAGCATTCAACTACTAAATGCAAATTGAGCCTTGTATATAAAGAGTTACTGAAATATTATATGCAAAACCTACTTCCACCCATGACTTAACCTCACCCACCCACATGATGCATGGAAATGTGATTCAACTATTCTTGAGTGATAGCTGTCCAAACACAGGTCTGTCAGGCTTTGAGACATTTAAATCCTTTGTGGTCCTCGGAGAATAAATCTCCTCAGTTAAATGTCTGTATTAGATACAGCAGCCAGGCAGCCCAACCAACATGAAGACCCTGCTATTGTTGCATCTTTTGCATTTAACTTTGACATTGCTTCTTTAAATGCCAGACCACAGAGAACATGGGCATTTCTTGTGTCTCAGGAAGTTATGTAAAAGGCGTCACATTAAGCTGCTTGAAGGGCTTTTAATGATGCAGGAAGAGCTGTGTATGTTTAAGAACTGTGCTCCTCCTCCTCGTTTTCAGAGGCACACATGTGAGTTGAATAAGGTCCAGAGTCTCTCAGGACAGGCATGAATTTGCAGCATTCATCATTTATGAATTATGAATACCATCGGCTAAATTTAGTGCTGTGTATGCATCCTCAATATCTCTGGGGCTTTTTCAGTTGGGATGCCCGGGATGGATCCGTTACCCCACCTCGTGGTTAATCTCACATGTGTAGTTGGCAAGCACATCCTGTCAGCTGGTCCTGTGGATCCATAAGCTTGATTTGTTTGAGGGAAATGGGAAAACACCATTAGCTCCTCCTCTTACGCCCCACCCGCACTGCTTGCCCTGTTTCTGGACAGGCAGTGACCTGTGAAAGGGGTCTTAGTGACGTCTTATGCAGTGCAGGGAGGGGAACATCTTGGAAGACCCATGACATGAATGATGGGTTCCTCTACATCTGGGTCCCCTCCTTCAACCCCATAGGACTGGACCATGCCTCCGTCCCACAGCACGACCCCAGTGTAAGTAAATGAAATGAGGCGTTTCTACCCTTCTCTCCATCCACTAATCCAAAATTGACTAGCTAGAGGTTAGAAGGGGTTAGCTCGGGATCTGGCAGGGAATGTGCCTGCTGGTATTTTTGTTTTACAGTCTGTTTCGTATGTCTGCTCTCGAAGACAACAGTGATATGTGAGAGTGAGAGGCTGTGGCTGTGTCTACAGTAGCTTCCCTGAGACTGAGACGATAATCTGCGTTATTCAATTAAAGTGACCTGGATTACAGACTGACACACTCATACCTGACACTAAACACACTTTCTCTCTTTTAGACGTGTATTTTAGATACTGTATTTTAGTTTTGTAGGATTAGAAGTATAGTTTGAGATTTGACATTATGACCACAAACTAGAAATACCCTATGCCCTGTTCAGCTGGGTGAAAGTCAGTAAAGTAAGTTTGGTTTTTTTAGAACAAAATGATGTGATCTTAGTCTGTCCATGCAACTTATTTGGCTTTTAGTTTTAAATGAATCCAGATCTCGAGCTTGATTCCCAAGCGTGTGATCTATTTTTACCCCTGACCTCAACTGACATACTTTCATTTCATTTAACACAGTTCATTTCAGCTTTAATTACACTAATGTACCTGCCAACAAACATGTAAGTAACATTTGAGAAATTTTGAGATTGTACTTTATAGTTTAAGAAAGTTCTTTCACATATGTCAATCAGAATTTTACTAAATAAAACATAATAACTTTTTAAGTAGTTTTTTTTAAAGAATATATTTTGAAATGTTAATACAATTTATATAACTGTTTACTATTTTTATACATTTTAGAATGTCATTTGTTCCTGTGATGACAAAGCTGAATTTCATCAGCTATTCCTCCAGTCTTCAGTCTCACATGATCCTTCAGATATCATTCTAATATGACAAAGACAGTTTGTGATAAATGGAAGTCAAAAGAACAGCATTTGTTTGAAATAGAAATTTGACACTGTAAAAGTCTTTGCTGTTTTCGTGTTAGTGACACTGTAAATTTCACTGCTAAATCAGAAAATTGTCATGCATTTGGTGCTTAATGGAGATATTGTGTAACTTTTTGAAAAGGAAAAGGAAGAGGTGACTTGCAAACGTGATGAACGTGACGAAGTGATGTTTTGCTGTGTCAGCTATGAAATCAGAAAATTCTGTTTTTGGTATCCGTAGTGAACTCTTCTGTGGACTTTGGCAGATTCTAATGGTGTCTAATGTCTTTAAAATGATTTGGAATCCTTCATGGTTGTCATGGTTGTTAATTATGAATCCAAATGAAGCATTTAAAATGAGTCTGTGTGGAGACAAGATGAGATGCTATGCAGAGATAAAGAGGAGAGTTGAATGTTTGTAGAGTGACTGCAGGGTGGAGAATGAATGTCCGTCGCTTCTTGCCCCATGTGATCTGCACTCACACTAGCACGTGTGTGTGTGTGTGTGTGTGCTGTTTGAAAATGATCCATCTTAAGGGCTTAATGGCTGCAATATAAAGCTGTTGTTGATTGTAAAGTAGATGCTGAGACCACTTTGTATGATTTTCCCATCATATCTCTTCACTTTCTTGTCAGATTTTAGAAACTGACCTTTAACATATAATGTGGTTTCTTCTCTGGCAGTGAAAAGCAAATTAATGGCGTCTTCAAAAATGCTGTGCCACTGAGGCAAGACAAAACACAGAAATACTGAGGTAGTCACTAACAACCACAGACAAATCGACTGCAAAAAAGATTGCTGTGACTGTGGCTCGTGTTATGCTTATACTGAGTATGGAAGACAATAAAAAATATACTGATTTAAAAATGAAATTTAATTTATATAAATAAAAAATATAATGACAGTCACATTTTATAATATCTACTCCTCTGCCACAGCGATTTACAGTATTCTATTTGAACTATCTTTATTTATTTGGGCTTTTTCTCTAATTTCTAATAACATGAAATTACTTAATTTCACTCAAATGTTATTGAAAGTTCCTTGTGTTTCAAAGAAAAGAAAAAAAAGCTATACTTGCACTGAATGAGTTGCAGCAGATTTCTTTCTTCTGCTTTGCATTAGATTGTATAAATAGAATAAATGTTGAAATTAAGTGTTATTTTGTGTATAGGGAGAGATGTGTTAGTGATTAATGCTCTGTTATGAAGCGAGTTTCTGTTTTGATGCAGTTTCGATGGGCTGTTAATAGGAGTTATATAATACGAGTTTAAGGGGGTCATATAATGCATATAATTATTTTATTTATTTCTCTTTGGAGTGTAACAAGCTATTGGTGCGTAAAGAAGATCTGTACAGCTGCAAAGACTAAAGTCTCAAATCAAAAGAGATATTCTTTAGATAAGTCTCTGCCCCGCCTCCCTAAAACGACTTATTCAAACACGCCCCCATGTTTACGTCACTATGTGGAAATATTTGCTTATTGCTGCCCAAATGTTCACGCAAAGGAAGGTGTGGTTTCAGTAACCGCAGTTAGTGTTGAAGCAGTCATGTCGGGGAGATGCTGTGTGTAGCTAGGTGAAAGCAAAAGCACTTTATGTGGCCTTCTGAAAGTAGATGCATTTAGGAATCTTTAAGATTACTTACAACAGAACAGCAAAGCATTTTATGGACGACCATTTCATGAACCTAGGAGAGGAGGTAATTCTGACTTTACAACAATCTGGCATATCTGAATCAGCTTCTGTAAGTATGTTTTGTGATTAGTTTATACATTTGCTACTGACTGTTCAAATGCAGAGTTTTGCGCATGTGTGTGTGATAGAGAGAGAGAGACAGGGTCACATGACAGTGGAGTCAGCTGTCTTAACCGTCCGTGGCTTGTGTTCTGCAAACACACATGAGCTTCATCACTGTGTCTGTCATGTGACTCTGTTCCCCATTCAGGCTTGAGCTGATGCTAAAACTAAGGACATTATTAACTGTCTTTACATTTATTTTGAAAGATAAAGCTCGCAACAATTAAAAGGGACGTTACATTTCCGACAAGTGCTTGCGGTGTTCAGCCAATCACAATGCATTGGGTCAGATGGCCAACGACGTGTTTGAGAGAGGCAGGGCATTGAGGACCTACAATAATGTACAGTATTTGAAAAAAAAATGTGGTTTTTTTGAACATTAAAGCTTGTCAACATATTCTGTAACAAAATACACAAAATAAATAATTCACAATAATTCAGTTTGTTTACAATAAACATGATTGTGTAGTGCAAAATTTATGTGTAAAATTCTGCTACCTTATTGGGGTTTACAGTGCAACATATAGATGGATTAAAAGGTTTATTGACACACTGGCACAGTGTGTATTTTCTCCTGTCATCAACTTCCTGTTGTCACCCTAGCCGGTTCTTTCCTGTATCTCTGTCCTCACATTGTGTCCGTTCTTAGTGCAGGATTAGCAGTGATTAATGAATCAGTCTGATTACACCACATCAGCAGTGAAGATTAGTCTCTGCTGTCTGTTACTGTATGAATTAAGCTTTCCTCAGTCACTGTACTCTCTCGATGGGTAGATCACGAGTCTACCATTATAATACATTACTCAGATTACAGTGTTACATACATTAAACATTTTCTCTTATACTCTATGATTAACGTGCTGCATTTCCATTGAAATCATGCTTTCTTATTAGTGTAGCTTCGGTATGCATGTTACAGTAAAATGTTTGCTTGCAGCTTGAGTTTACCAGTAGGCTGTGAATGCTATACATTGGTAGATTTTGGCATGCACACACATGCACATGTACAGACACACACATCAGTGCTAGTTAAAGCTGTTAGATCTGGCCATGAGCAGTAATGCTGTCTGTAGGTCAGTGCACATGCCCGGGGCTTCAGACGTTAAAGCTGTTAGCTGGATGTGCCATACTGTGAACTTCACGTATCGTGTCTTGTACTGTAATTCTTAGAATATTCAGCCTCCGCTTAAACGACGTGTTGCTTTTTATTGAAAAAAACATCCATCGATGGGTTAGGTTGTGCATGTATTGGAGTAAATGCACAATGCTTTTCCCGTGCAGTCATTAGGGCTTGTTCACCCAGATCTGCCTTTTTAATTGTATTTTTAAGTTTTATTTATTTATTTATTTAATTAATTAGCCAAAATGTTATAAATTAATGTGAATAAATAAAAGTAGGGTTTTTTTTTGTTGTTGCAAAGATTCAATAAATTGAACAATGGTGACATTAAAGACACTTATAATTTATTTTAAATAAATGTTGTTCTTTTAAACATTCTAATCCTCAAAGAATCCTGAAAAGAAATGTATTCCACCAAAGTGTTTAAGGTGTTTTCATCATTGATGCTCAAAATAAATCTCTCTTGAGCTCTAAATCAGCATATTAGAGTGATTTCTGAAGGATCATGTGACTGCTGAAAATTCAGCTTTACCATCACAGGAATACATTACATTTGAAGAAATATTAAATCACAAAGGTTATTTTAAATTGTAATAGTTCACAATATTTTAGCTTTTGCTGTATATATATATATTTTTTTTTTTTTTCAAATAAATACAGTCTTGTTGAGCGTAAGAGACTAATGTTCAATGTTAATTATAAAAACAGTTATTCATATTCCGGCCAATATTCATTATAAATATTTAATATTAAGACCAATGACTGAAAAATGACCTCTTAAAGGATTCCTTCTTTGCTGTAAAATACAAATGTAAATGTACTGTGTAAAATCTACATTTACTCGCAGTATTAACAATCAAAATGAATGAATTACTTTTGTGACAAAATCATTTGTTTGCTTTTATTTATATATTCCAACAACACTAAAACAATTTCAGCGCTGAAGTTCTCCGCCTATTATATAGTATCTACTGTTCGTGAAGGTTGATCATGTGAGCTATTGTTGTCATGTATAAGTGGCTACTAAATTCACATTTCATGTTCCAGGTGGCCCTTTAAGTAGATGGATAGCAGAAAGGCCCTGGACCATTTGGTGAGGGACGCTGTATTCTTTATGGACTGTAATGTGTTATAAAAGTGTCTAAATTAGTGTCTGGATTCAGACTGTCTCTAAGCGGTTGTCTTTGTTGTACCTGTCTAATATCCAGTAGGGCATCTCTCTTATGTCTCTCTCTGTTGTATAGCTACATTTTCAATTCGTTCTTTCATCTTTGCAGAGTGTACAGTTGAAGTTTCTCTCTGAGAATAGTCTTTTTTTGGCCGTTCATCCTCTCACGCTGGCGTTCTCTGACAGCCTCCTCTGAAATCCCCATCCCACTAGAATGTGTTGGCAGCTCCGTTTTGTTTTCTTGCTGACTTAAATAGGTTTTAATGGCACTGCTTCATGTTTGGAATTAAGACTCGTGGCTTAAGACAGCAAACCAGAACCACTGGCCCTGTGTCGCATCCTACATTTGCTCTGAAATCCAGGCCTAGTCTACATAATGGGCTTCTCGGAGCTCTCCGCAATCAAAAGACAAACGTTTGTCCACATCATACTTCTGAGAAGAGGGCAGTCTGGATTCCTGCTGGAAAGAGGACGGCAATTCTTCTCTTATAGATGGAAATCACTTGAGCTTGTCTGCTGCTGCTGTCTTCTGTTCACTAAGCTTAGAAATGTCTCGAGTTATGCATGTAATAATTGTAATCAGGAAAACTTGGTTAGAATGAGCTTTGGCTTCTGTCTTGTGTGCTGTATCACTGTGCCACTCTCCAGAAACACCTAGAAAATCCACTGAACAGTTGTGAGACTTGCGCATTTGATATTTTTGCACCAAAAAGTTTTTATTTTTAAGTTTTTGAAATGTCTCATGCTCACCAAGGCTGCATTTATTTGAAAAATACAGTAAAAACAATATATTATATAATATTTAGGTGTCTGTGCACGATAGATATCTATGTGAATCACGCACCTGATGATATTTACTGCTGATTAGAAAACTGACTTTACTGACGAGATGCACATTAATCATCAGCCAATATATATCGTGCACCCCCTAATATTATTACAATTTCAGGTAAATGTGTTCTATTGGAATATATTTTTAAATGTAATTTTTCGGCAGCCGTTTCTCCAGACTTACGTCATCCTTCAGAAATGATTCTAATACGCGGAACACTGTTTAATGTTTTTTGCGGGGAAAAAAGTATCGCAGAAGTGAAATCATTTCAAAAGTTCAAAGTATAAAAAAAGTTATAGAAGTTTTAATTTACTGTAAAGAAAATTTATTTTTCAAATATTTTACAAAATAGTTTTTAAGTTGCTATAAAATTAAAAGGTTTAGCTTGTAAAATACCGTATTACATTTTGTAATATGACACTTTACAGTTGCCCATTAAAAGTACCATTTCCATGGTAAAGCAATGTCTGATTTCAAATTGATTATTAATTTTGAGATTTTAAGCTTTCAAACATTTACTAAAATATGTGATGGGGAAAAAAGACACAAAAAAAAGTGCTGGGCATCACACCAGCAGAATTCATATTATCCATTTTCCATAATAGTTCATAAATGATCTATCAACTGTAGATCACATTTTTAATATTGTAACAATTTATTTGGGGGAAGTCGTGGCCTAATGGTTAGAGAGTCGGACTTGCAATCGAAGGGTTGTGAGTTCTAGTCTCGGGCCGGACGGAATTGTGGGTGAAGGAAGTGCATGTACATTGCTCTCTCCACTTTCAATACCATGACTGAGGTGCCCTTGAGCAAGGCATCGAATCCCCAACTGCTCCCCGGGCGCAGCAGCATAAATGGCTGCCTACTGCTCCGGGTGTGTGTTCACAGTGTGTGTGTGTGTTCACTGCTCTGTGTGTGTGCACTTTGGATGGGTTAATGCAGAGCACAAATTCTGAGTATGGGTCACCATACTTGACTGTATGTCACGTCACTTATCTTCTTTCAAGTAACGTTAGGCCTATTTGCCAATACTGTCTTCAGTGCTAGCAGGTACGTACTTTACTAAGGAAGTAAATCTCACGTTTCAGGATAGGTACACAATATTTATTTTGAATAATGGGTTTTGGAGGCTCGTTTACTCTTTGTGTTGACATTTACTCATACTAGGTTAACAGAGTTTTCTATATCCCTCACAGATCCCTTGCCGTAGAGAGACTAGTGCAAGAAACATCCAGCGCTGCAAGACTGAGGTGAGTAAGTCCTACTTCTATATACTTGATAAGATCCACTTTATTATCACTGTCTTAGTGTTACAGTTATTTTTGACCGGTCCTTTTAAAATAACACACCTGATTACATCAAGACATTTGTAGATCCAAAAGGGCAGCTTAACGCAAGCGGCAGCATGTTAAACTCTGTAACTGTAACCTGTCTAGTTGTTCCTCCATGAGTGAAAGCCCATTTGTATTAATCTGCATGTACATTGGCCGTGTCCTCAATCACTGTGTGCTCCAGCAGTTTAAAGCTTGTCAATATTCATCTCATCAGTGCTCCCACTCTCCCTCAGTGCTTACCAGCCTCTTAAAGGGAAAGTTATGGCTCTTTATAGCCTTCTTAGATGGTAAGACTATACTCTTATACATCATGTATTAGATGCATTTGGATGTACACTAGCTGGAAGAGGTCAAGTGTGTCACTTAATTGTTTAGTAGCCAAACCTGTCTTTGCTGGTTATCTAGCTGGCTTAACCACTACTAGAGTAAAATAAGTAATAAATATTGATTTTAGCCTTCTTTTTATCCAACATGTGCTTGCAGAGGGTGTTTAGTTTTTAGTGTTTCACAATCATAAGACAACTGACAGTTTAGTAAATGTATGAACAAAAATGGAAGTGTGTTTAGCCATTAGTATTTTCAAAGACAAAAAAAAAAAGGTTTTAATCAGTCATTTATATATTTTGCTGTAGTTTATCAGTAGGACATATCCCTTTACATTTCCAAACATTCCTTCTGTCATTAATTATAATAATCCAGTGAGATTTTGTTTGCACAAGGAGTCTGACAACAGCCAGTGGTCCACACAGAGATCTGATCTCCATCTGGAGTGACAAGAAAAACAGAAAAAACTGAGACAGGCTCAGTACAGATGAACTGTGGCACCGACTCAAAGATGCTTGAAGAAACCTACAGTACCTGCACAGCTACATTACTGTGAAAAGTCATTTAATTCCAGATGGACTCGATGATGATGATGATGATGAGATCAGATCTCTGTGTGGAGCACTGGCTGCTGTCAGACTCCTCACTGGATTATTACAATTAATGGCTAAAGGAAGGTTTGACACACTGAAACACTACAACAAAACAGAAATAACTGGCTTCATTTTTTTTTTTTTTTTGGTGAAAAATAGTTACATTAGTATTATTATACTACTGATATTACTATTACTACTACTACTTCTAATAGGTTTAGTAATCTAGTTTTGCAGTCTATTTTTGTTCGTGGCTTTTAAGCATAAAACTGTCCATGTTGGCATCTGCCTAATTTGGCTTCTACCAAGTTGACAGATGGATGTAAGAGCATTTTTCTTCCCTTTTAAAAATTAAAAGTATTCATTTTGTTGTCCTACATATGAATGATCATATATAGTTGCATTTTATAATTTGCATGTACATTTTTAATTTTTTCAGCTTTCCATGACTCCATGATAATAGCACGCACTTGTTGAGAACCACTGTTGTTGACTGTAGAAAGTTGATGGGGACACACCATTCATTATTTTCTATTTCAAAGCACATCTTTCTCCCTGTGTTTAGTCAAGCGATAGTTTGCTGTTTATCTTGTCTAATAGCACACGGCTCCCGATCACCACCCACTGACTGATACAGCGCTAGAACCGTTTGGGCGCTGCTCTCTCACAGTTTGCTTCAAAGCTTTGGTGTTGAATTGAAGTGAGAGGAGGCAGAACGTGGGCATGGAGCATTGCAGTTGTTCACCTCTCCTCCTCCTGTTTTCCCTCTTCACATACAGTATCCTTCACTCTGCTCTGTGCGTTCCTCCTCATCCGGAGGGATTCGCTTTAACAGTCGCATAAATGAACTCTGCTTCCACGAGGATCCCTGCTAGAGCTCAGCTCTGCCAGTGCAGGAAGAAAGTGTGTGTGTGTGTGTTTGCTCACTAATGTCTCCTCACTGCATACAGATGTCTTGGATTGAAATGGATATCTAGCACCTGGGAGAACAATTGAAGCATCTGTGAATGCAAACTCACGCTCACACACTGAAAAACACGGTGTGAGTTAGATTCTCTTTAGCAGGAGCTGACAGGCCTGTCTGGATGAGGTTAGAAAGTCAGCTAAACTTGTTAGCTTAAACATGCTAGCCTACTATAGACAGAATTGGGAGAAATTGCAATGTTTAATATGACAGTCAAGCATAAGAAGTATTTAGTGTGAATTGAGCTAATGAAGCTAAATGTATTATTAAATTTTTTACATACAGATTTTGTAAAAAAGGTTTGATGTTGTTTGACGATAGCAAGTACTTACTGTTGGACACAAAGCAGGTATATTATTGTGGTAGTAGCATAAAACTAAATAGCACCCACAAATACTGGGTTAAATAGATTTTAGATTCAACTTTGAACTGTGCGTCATCTGCCATCTTTGATTTTCTTTATATTACAGAGCTTGCCGCAAAGCATTCTGGTATTTCCTTTTTAACAATGGTGTGATGCTACCTTAGAATTTGGCCAAATTTTGGAGGGAGCATAATTAAGATGGCAAATCAAAATGGCTAGAATATGTGCACTTTTTAGTGTTACAGTCCTTTCATTCATTCACTGACAATAGTTTCAACACAATTTAGCCAAATTAATTATATTAAGATTTGCCCTACTTTTTAAAACATTAACATAGAACTCTTTATGTTACTATTTTAATGAGGAAAAAATACAAGCAAACATTCATTGAACATGTGGTTCACCTAACACCCGATTGCATGAACAGGAAGAAATGCAGACAGATAGAAGTCATTTTAGTGCATTTAAGGCCTGTAGCATGTAACATAATTCTTTCACTTTCCATGGTTGTGAAAGTACATGTCTGGATGAGTCAAAGTCCTGATGAACCAAGAACTCTCTTCCGATGCCTCTCTGTTGTTATCAGATGGCCATCTGCCCAGGAGGAAGTGTAGTCTGAGGATTACAGTATTCTCTTTTAACTGTTCTGCTAGTCTGTGAACACAAATTCACATGCATCTAAAGTGGCACAAATCTAATTTTTATAGGCTATATATAATATGTTTTAGAGCTGGCGTATTTGTACACATTAAGAAAGTCAGCTGTGGGTTGCTACTACTCAGGAATGTTGTGTTTGTTGTCATGTACTTTAACACACTATCATAGTGTTTACAGTGAATGTAATCAGTGTTTATAGTGAAATGCTTCCGCACATGGTTTTGCTGAGCATGTTAGATTTTGACAAGCCAAGGGTGCGTGGCTGCCTTGTGGATGTGACACGCAGTCTCTGCTACACTGCACTCTTGTATCATTTCATTTCAGATGCTGTTTAAAAAACAAAAAAAATAAGAAATGACTTTATTTCTGAATGGATACTCAAATACTGTTGTTTTGAACTTTCTTTTCTTCAAAGAGTCTTAAAATATATTAAGTTTAAATGATTTCTGAAGGATCATGTGACTCTGAGGTATGGAGTAATGGCTGCTTAAAATTCAGCTTTGTCCTCACAGGAATAAGTTACATTTTAAAACTTAATAAAATAGAAAGCAGTTATTTTAAATCGTAATAATGTTTCAAAATATTTAATTTTTTACTGTATTTTTGATCAAATGAATGCAGCCTTGGTGCACATAAGAGACTTGTTTCAACAGCTTGTCCCAGAAACAGCCCTGGCCTGAATCTTCTGGTAGCACTGAGATAAAACTGCCCCGCTGCTGAGCCTGGCAGGAGTGCGGAAAGAGGGGCTCTTTGAACTCTGCGCTGGGAGACACTGGTGCTGGAATGAGTTTTGGAATCATGGGATTGATCCTGGTGTGTTAGTGTTAAGGCCTTGCTCATGAATATTAAATAGCTTGTGTCAACATTGCCAGGTAGTCTTGCTAGACTGTCTAGTCATGTAACCTGTTTAATATTCATGGGCCAAACCTTCACCATGTATTTATTCATAAAATCTCATTCTGTGCAGATACACTTTAGTTGTATATAGATGATTTGGCATTGAGATACAATATTAGATAAGCTTTATTTTCCTGTTTTAATAAACTGACTCACGTTTAGGATGACAGATTTAGCAATCTAAGGTTAAAGTGACTGTGCCTATGGTTTCATTCAGATTTTGTAAATCTTTTTAATATCAGCCATTAAAATTCAATTTAGTCTGGCCAGTTTTAAAGGCATCTGGGGCTTGGAGAAGAAAACCTCCCATGTTTGCCCTGAATATTGTGGGTAACCTTGAGCAATAGTATAATGTAGCGCGTCCCAAATATGTCAAATTGAGAGTGGCTCCCTTGACATTTGCGTTACAGGATTTTGCTCTGTTTCTAGAGCCTGTCTCATGCCTCAGTCTCTCCAGCCCACTGTAGGACAGAAAGGATTTAGTTATGATGACATTTCTATTGTTCAGCTGCTCCTATGGTTATTCTCCATGCCCTCATCGAGGATTCTCTGAATGGGTTGCATGTGAAACAAGACAATGGCAGTAAGAAATGAAGGGAGATGTGTGGAACGGTATTATGAGAGTGGATGAAGAAATTCATTCCTACGTCGTTCTCTTCTGCTTTCTATCACTCTTAGTTTCCATGTCGAGAGCTGTATTTTGTATTTCCACATCTCTTATCTATAAAAAAGAGACTCCAGCAGATGTTCAGCACTGCTTTGATTCTGTCAGTATGAAGCAAGCAATATCTGATCATAAGAGAGACGTTGATGTAAGAGGAGAGCACAGTGGCCTCACGGCCCGCAGACAGACAGACAGACAGGGATACCTGCTCAGTCTGTGCAAATTTTGGACACTTCAGCCAATGTGTGAACTATTTGCATAATCTCTCAGTCCTGATTAGCAGACATTTAGAGGATAAACATTTGACTGCCATAAATTGATTGATTTGGAGATTAATGTGGGTAAATGGGAACTTTGCATTTGATCTGTTGTTCTCAATTGACAGGAGCTTCATAAGAAGATGCTTGTGTTCTATGGGATTTATGTTATTGTAAAATGCGTATAAATTATTTGGGGAGATTTTTGGAGTGAAATATGTGACCGTGTTAGCTTGGTTGATTAACAGAAGTGTTTTCTGTTACCAAATATGTCTTGTCTTTTTTATATATGCTTTTTTAATGTATTTTATGTGATTTTAAATGTATTTTAAATGTATTCTAATTGGAAATTACAATTGTACAAATATTTGTTTACGGTTACTTTACATTTCTAATAATATTTTTATATACACTCACTGCCATTCGAAAGCTTGGGTGTTAAGATGCTTCTATACTTAAATACTCTGTAACATTCTCTCCTTTTCTTCGTCTTGAATCTTCGTTTTGTTTATGATAGTATATTTTACTGTTTCATGAACTGATATCATTTGCTGTTTGGGTTCAGGATCCTGTAATGTTCCAAATGATTTGTTAGCTTTCTGAAGCTCGGTTGCAGTGGGGTTGAGTCTGACTCTGCAGTGTGTTAATCAATAGGCCTCGGGCAGTCAACTGTGTGTATGGATGGAGGAAAAGACTCTCTCATTGTCTAATTCTTCCACAAACAAACCCCAGAAAGACAGATAGATAGATTATTTCAGTCTAAAGGCTCTGAGGGAAATAGGATGCATATACACGCGCGCGCACACACACACACACGTCTGTGGGTACAAAGCAGTTCTTGTTCACAGTGGAGATTCCTAATTATCTCCCGTCTGAAGAAATTGGGCTCCCTGAGAAACACAATTTTTTTTTTCAATTAGCTGGTCATGTTTGGATGACTTCATTGGCACCTTGCTGTCAGTGATATTCACACCCGCCACACACTTAATGTCAGAAGAATGCCATGGAGAGCATGATCAAGGCCTAACTGACCCTCATTAGAGTCCGAAATGAAGTCGAGGACTTATAATGTTCACACAGAGCCTTTCATTTTTCTACTTGTTTAAGAAGGATGAGGAATGAGAGCAATGAAATTTGATTGGATGAAAATATAATATCAATTATGTGGTTACACTTCAAGTATTGTTTTTATAAAAGTTTTTTTTTTGTCTTTTATAGTTGCTGTTATTTATTCATTGTCAGTTTAATGATACGGCAACCTCTAAACCTTTTTGACTCAAAGGATCTGTTATTATAAATATCATTATAATTTACAATTATTATAACATTTTACAGATAAGTACAAAAAAAAAATGGCAGAAATAAATATATAAAAAACTCCACAAAATTTACTACAATTAATTTCTAAACATATTTGATAACAACGTGGCTGTTCTCTGACACAAATCATCCACTATCAGAAATCATCTGGTGTCATATGTTTTTAACAAAACCTTGGAGTGTTGATATAGTAAATGAATTAACAACAATTAATTTTGCTTTCAAGAAATATGTACTTGAATAAAAACAATAGGGAGTGAGGGGAAAAAGACATTTGATTTCAGTTTATATCTTTATTGTTTGTTTTTAGCATTTTAACAAAGTTCAGTTGTTTAAGTATTTTTATAATTGATGTAATAATGAATTAACGTTTAACTGTGCAGAGGCATCCCAGGTGTATACGACTTTCTTCTTTCAGATGAATCCAGTTGGAGTTATATAAAAAATTGTCTTTGATCCTTCAAGCTGTTTAATATCACTCAGGGGGTGTGGCATGCATCAGTCCAGAAGAAGTCAAATAAAAAGCACTCATCCATAAAGAAAAGTGTCTCACACATCTCCGGGGGTGAACAAAGGCCTCATGTGGCAAAACGATACATTTTTGTTTAAAAAAAAAAAATCCATAATTCAAAACCTAATAATCAATCTTGCTTGTACCGACAGTTGCGCAAAAATACATCGATTCGCCACAGGAGGACTTTGTTCCCCCCCACCTCCAGAGCAGTGCGAGAGACTTATTTTTATGGATGGCCTCTTTTTATTTGACTTCTTTTGGACTGATGCATGCAACACCCGCTGAGTGCTATTAAACAGCTTGAAAGGTCAAGACTATTTTTTATATAACTCCGACTCGGATTCGTCTGAAAGAAGAAAGTCATATACATCTAGGATGCACGGGGGTGAGTAAAACACAGCTTAATTTTTATTTTTGGGTGAACTAATGATTTAAGTAATCCTAGGTCCTGCTTTAAGCTTGGTTGAGGCTACAGTGGGCCCCAGGCCGCCTGATGAGAACCATTGCTTTAAGGGAAGTCAGTCCATTGAGCAGCGATCTGGTCAACGTTCAGTACTTGTATTCTTGAATGAGGAAAGACCAAAATCTGTGTAACCGTTTGACGAAATTATATTTCAGTTACAAACTCTTTGTCTCTTCCTTCCTCTCTATATCTCTCTGTATAGCCACAGCTTCCTGTAACTGCAAGCCGATATTGGTGGTGGAACATTTAATGCAAAACTCCCCCACACCCCTCCTCCCTGCCTCCAAGCTCCTCCTACTCCATCTTCATGGCGATGAGCAGTGATCCTGGTTGCATGGGGGCGGACCCTGACCCAGACTTCTCCCAGAACAATGAGATGACTGACAAGATGTCTGCAGTGTCGCTAAGATCCAATACCTCTTCCAGTTTAGTGAAGAATGGGACAGGTGTTAAGAAAGCTCCGCCCAAGAGGCCAAACCTGTCAGGCAGGAAGATGTCATTGCAGGAGAGAGGAACGTACGTGTCTTCTGGGAGCGGGGCTGACCGCTATTCCCGTATAGCCAGACAGCCAACCATCGAGTCCAAACGAGTGTCCATCTCCGACTCGCAGGTGAGAAACATGTTCAAATCTTCTGGAATTAGAACTGCTGGCTGATATATTAGTCGACCGCTACTGATTAGTTTTGGATTGATTTGCACTATCAAGTCTTTAATAGTTATTGACATCTGGTCACACCTGACTGGTTTTATACTATTAAATCCTCTCTTACATAGCATGAGGAGCTTGGTGTGTGTGTGTGTGTGTGTGTGTGTGTGTGTGTGTGTGTGTGTGTGTGTGTGTGTGTGTGTGTGTGTGTGTGTGTGTGTGTGTGTGTGTGTGTGTGTGTGTGTTTGAAGCAAAACTCATTTCCTGTGATTAGTATCCAGGTCACGTGGTGACCCATACAGCCAAACTTTAATAAGGCTTTTTTCATTCATACACAGCCTCAGCACCCTCCCCCTCCTAATAACCTTCTACTATAAAAGAATATCTTTGTTCTGACCTGTAGAGATGAGATGTTTGGCTGTGTGTGTGTGTGTGTGTGTGTGTGTTAATGGGGCTCGAGTCTGTCTGAGGGCTGAGACATTGATCTTCTCTCTGTAGTGAATCTGCAGTGTGAAAGGCTCTCTGCTCTGAGAGGAGCATCAGCTGGATGTGTTCTTCTCAAAGACTCTTAGCACTTAAGCCATTTATCATTTATCATTGATGTCGTTTGAATCTTTTTAATGTACGTTCATACTGGAGTACTTAAATGATACATTTCGGTTTACTAAAGGTCTGTCATTATGTACTTACCCTCATGTCATTTTAAACTCATTTGACCTTTTCCATGGAACACTTTTTTCAATTATTTGATTAATATGGTTTGCTCATTCTTAATGATTTGTTTACAAATCAGAGTCATCCAGTTGAGTCGGTAAGTTGCCATTAATAAGTGCATTTACATGCATTTTTAAGCTTAATTTCAGTCAGACTCAAGCAATTATTTGTCCTTTTTTTAAAATGTCATAAAACTGCTTTAGACCCAGTCTGACCATATCAGTCTGTTTTGTGAAGTCAGTTGAACAGACCTAGATATTGTGATTCTAGCTTATTTTGATGTCTATGGCGATATGGACTGCTTTTGGCAGTTTGTATTTATTGTTGCATTGATAAGGGTAACTAGTGTGTTGTCAAAATAACATTTGCTGTTCCACAGAAGAAAGATAGTCATATGGTTTTAAAATGACATGAGGCTAAGTAAAGTAAAAGTTTCTAGATAAACTAATTCTTTAACCCAGTTTAGTTTGTTTTGCAGGTCTTGTCTGGTTTAATTGTCTGGTCTCCCAGCATTGGTGTTTAACTGATCTAGCTGACCAACCAGCTGATCTTTCAGACTGACTAACAGATGAGAAGTGCCCCAAACCCTCTAAAGTTAGCAACCCGGGTCAGTTTGTCCAGGCTGGGAGACTTGCAAACCACCTTAGGGGGGGAAAAAAGAGAGAAAGAGACATTATTTGGGGATAAATAAAGAAAAACGAATACACAGTAATTATGAAACAAAACAACATATTTGTACTAGACAAGTGTGAAATGAATCTGGAAAAAATATTTTTTTGACCCCCGCAGGCACCAACATCAATATAATGTCAGTTTGACGTTGGAGCCCATTGCATTTTGATTGAGAATGAAAATCAGGTTGACGTTAGTATTTGACATCAATTTGAAGTTGTTGTTGTTATTTTTTTTAAATGTTGGCTTAATGTTGGATTTTGGTTACTTTACAACACAACCTAAAAACAACAAAATATCAGCATCGGCTGATGACGGTATTGGAGACATTGCACTGCATTGAAATTTGGTCACCTGACATCACAACCAAAATTCTGTTGACATCTTTATTATCAATAAAAAGTGTGTAATGAACACTTTAGCACATATTCTTATGAAATCTGAAGAACTCAAACATTCCTCAGTCTTTTCTAAGGGTCTTATTGTTAATCTAATATTGCTGCAGGCTCTGATATGATCGCTGGTAGTTAGAGATAGCCTCATAAAACAGAGATTAGAGGAGCGCAGCGTACTGTATCTTTCCCACATTCTCACATGTTCTGTCATGATTTACTTTGCTGCCTGTGAGATGGTTATCACCGGTGGAAAGAGCTGTGAAGGAGAGCTTTACACTGATTTACTCTTACTGTTCTGCAGGGAAAATTACACCTGATAATGTTGTGTTTCACTAGTTTTACAATTAATTTTTTCATTTAGTGGATGTAGCATCTTGAGGAAATATTACATTGCATCTCATTCCCTAACTATGGTCATGTTTGTACAAAAAAAAAACTTGTGTACAAACGTTTTCATGTATAAATCATAATAAGTGATTAATTGTACAACATGAATTGTAAACTACCGTTCATAAAGCTGTTGTCAGTATGATTTTTAAGTGGTTTTGAAAGTCTAATACAAAGAGTAAACAAAATAAAATTACTTTGATCAAAAATACAATAAAAACAGTAATACTGTGAAATATTATTACAATTTAAAGGGCACCTATAGTGCCCTTATCTACAAAATGTAATATTGGTCTTGGGTTTTCCCAGAATGAGTCAGCTCAAAATAACCCACAGATCATTTATTATAACATGTTGAAAACGTCATTTTTGGGCCTTGTCTGAAAAAGAGCTCTTTTGGTGTGTATCACTTTAAATGCAAATGAGCTGCATGTTCAGAGATTTTCTGGGTGTATATTATACTAACTAATAACTCATACAATCACAATAATCCAGATCTATCAACATTAGAACCAGAGTAAGAATAAAGTGATATGCATCTCATCCGGTATTACACAATTATTAATAAATTAGACAGATTTTATATGGGTCATAATTGATTTTTCAGAGGTTGAGGTGTCCTGTTTCCTTCGTTTCCTGAGACTATTTGTCATGTGATCCTGTTTCTAATGTTCTCAACCTCTCATTCTCTTCCTGATTCTCTCTCTCTCCTTCGTTGTCTCTTTCCCTTCCTCCCAGCAGCTCCAGTCCCATATTTACTGTTTTCTGTTTTTACTGGACTCTACTGTTTTCTTTGACTTACAGGACAAGCAAAAAAAAAAAAAAAAAAAAGTCTGTGGTCCTGTCTCTCTATCTGTTGTCAGACTTCAGACAGCTGTCATGCACACTCTCGTCTCTGCTTTGACGCTCCAGCTGAAGTGTGAGCAGTAATGTGAGGCTGTTTTGTTTAAGGAACATGGAGTAGTCAAAGTAATTGACTGTCAGATTTCACATCACTGGATATTTCTCTTCCTCCCTCGCTTTTGCCTTCACTCTCCCTGTGCTTTTGCTCTTTCTCTGTCTCAGTTTCTTTTTCCCTTTTGCCCTTTTCCATTTTATTCTAGTGTACTTTTTCCCTTCACTCACCTCTTCCCATTATAAGCTCATGCCCTTTCTATGAAATACATTTTGCCCTGTACCTCTAGCATCACCCGTGAACACATGCACACACACTTACACCACTTACACACTGTGATCCCAGATGTTATTGTAGTACAACAGTTGAATGAACAATATGGTTGTATCTTACTTAAACCCGAGATTATCCAGTCTAATCTGGGTTTAAAAGAGTAAAAAAGGGCCAACCTGGAAGAGGACCAAAGTGAAAACTGAGCCTGTGTGCTAATCCTCCACTGTCACGCTTAAACATTTTATTTCAAACCTCCTCTCTTCATGTTCTCCCCTCTCTTTTCCTCTTTCATTCATCCTCCCTTTTTGCGGTCCTTCATTTCTCATTGCCCTTGGAGTCATCTCTGCATTCACAGGAAGTGAGACCTTCATATGTAGAGTGACATGTGCTCTGTAGTTTATAACTGTGAAATCTCATTGAAGTGTATAACCTGATGGTAGGAGCTATGCAAAAACATTTCCAGAAAACCTGCTGTTGTCCGTGGACAGGAAAGGCAAATCAGTTTTGAGGCATATCTGTTTTGAAGTTGTTGCTGATATTTCCTCCGAGCCCACAAGTTATTCTCATAACACAGAGAAGACACTAAGCATCCTGCGTTATGAAACATGTCACTAGATTGTCATTATGGGGTAATGTGTGGATATTTCTGCTCTCTTCTTCATTGAATTGACATGAAATTAAAGATGGTTCAAAATGACTGTGTAGGGCCTGTACGACAAATGATTGTGAAACATTTATGAACAGGAGAGTGTAGACTACTATAAAATATTCATGTAATTAGCTTCAGGAAAAGGCTCTATTGTTCTTTACTGTCTAAGCCATGACATTATGAATAATTAATGAATGATATGATGAATAATTGATGAATAATTTGAATAATAACATTAATTTTAATTAGGAATGCACAGTAGTACATTGGTTCCAAATTGGATATTGGTCAATATTACGGATAAAAAAAAATGGATAGATATTGTCAGCTGATATTATATATTTAATTATGCATGCTTCTTTCCCTTTATTTTTACTTTGTTCTTACCTTTGCCATTATCTAGCACTCACTTAATAAAGTAAATACTAATTATTGAAAAACACTGTTAAATGAAATAAAAATAAAAAAAGTGCCATTTTACAAAGTTATCACCATAACGTGATAATATTATTGGTTTATTGCTACAGTTGTAGTATCACTGCATCCCTGATTTTTACTTGTCTAAACTAAACTAGCTCTTTCTAATCAATCTATAACCGTTTGTAAGCTGTTGTTCTTGGTAAGTTTTGAGCATCTGTGTGAGTGTGTGTGTGTGCGTGTGTGTGTGAGTGCAGGAGTGGGTTTACTGCAATGCAGGGCTCACTGAGCATGTGCCAGTAATAGTCTGGACTCAGTCAAGAGTACAGTGTCCCTCTCTTCTGCCCTCTCTCTCTTTCTTTCTCTCTCTACCCCTCAGTCTTTAGTTTTTCTCATTTCACCATTATCTGTAAATAAACTAAAAAAGTCAAACTGTACTTTAATCAGAAATGTGTGTAACCTCATCTGTCAGTCCATTCTCAATGAGATTCCTCCTCCAGCAAGGTTCTTCCTCTCTTAACTTCCACTGTTTTTTGCTTTCTTCCTGTTTCTTTGCTTTAATATGTTTGCAATTTCCGAAATGATGTTGAGCAGGGATGTAACTGCACTGCAACTCCATATTTGTTACAGTATGTACTGTACCTCGGTTTTAATGCCTAATTGTTTTTTCAATACAGCATGACACATAAAGAATTGAAAGAAAATGGCAGTTTGTTGATGTTTGGTGAATTTTTTTCACATTTTCAAATGTAATGCTATTAAAAGAAACATTACATTTAAATTTATATTTGTGCATTTAGCAGACTTTTTTTATCCAAAGCAACTTACAGTGCATTCAGGCTATACATTATTTTTATTTTTTTTTAACCAGTGTAAAGGTCATAGGTCATAAACATAAAGGTATCTTTTTATCCTCTTCATAATGCTACAATATTTACAGTGCAATCCAGCTATAGAAAGCTAGGATTGTCACATTTGTGTTATTAGGGCAGAGTTGTCTTCAGTAGTGATGTTCCCTGCTGCAGAGAAAAGTTTGCAGTACATCGAGGTTGCTGATCCAGATATAGTTATTGCTTTGCCAATTGGCTACATATGAGTCTTTTTGCTTTTGCCAATTGATTCACAGACTTGAAACCCTCTGTTTTTTAAGTTGCTTTTTCCTCTTTAATAATGTGGTCTTGAACGAACTATGGGTTTGGAGAAGTTCTGTCATAATTTCATGAATGGTGGAGATAATTGTGTTACTTCAGAACTTGATTGCTCTATGCTGATCTCCTAAAGGCATCTTAACCAATCAGATACATTTATGCAAATTTTTTTATTTCTTATTTATTTATTTTAATCAGGCACAATGTACATAAATAATACATAAATATGTAAAATGCACCAGATTTAGCCAACACTGGCTAATTTTCATCCGTAGTTCCTATTAAATTGCCTTTTCATAGGATCAGTATTATGTGAAACTGAGATTGTAGTATTTGCGTTATTCATAGTCAACCAGGGTGCAAAATAGTTTTTAAATAATTTCCATGTAGAATAGGTTATGAAACAAATGCAGAGATTTGTTATTTCTTCCTGTAACTGGTTCACATGTTCCCGCTAGTATTTAATATATTAATATTGTGTCACAACTCCTTTATGTGCAGCTGGGATTGATTCCATTCACTCTGTCTCTGTTCTTCTCTTTCTTTCTTTCTTCCTTTTTCACGATCTCAGGATTGCACCCAGCTTAACCAGTACAAGTTAAAGAGTGAGATTGGGAAGGTAAGCCCACCTGCATCATACTTATATTGCGTTATTTCTATAGTCGACATGCATATAGACATCAGAAAAATCGAATGGCCATGTTGTGTTTCAGACATTCAGACACTGACTCTTAATAATCTGTCTCATAATCTGACTCATCTCACTCGATGTATTTTGTTTATCTTTTTTCCTCTAACCATTTCTTCTGTCTTAAAGGGCTCATATGGTGTTGTCAAGTTGGCATACAACGAGGATGATGACAAATATTACGTAAGTATATTTTAAAATAACTTGTCCTTGTTGCATCATCCTAACTACTGACTGAATTTGGTGATGTTATAGTTGAAAAAAAAATTTACACAGTTAAGCTTTAAAAACAGTTATGAAGTGCATATTGTGGAAAAGTGAAAATGTAAAGTAAAGCTAAAAAACAATATACAGGGCAAAAGAAAAAATGGGCTTGACAGAGAGGAGGATGGAGGAGAGGCAGGATAGACTGAATGAGATGGGGAAGGGTTGTGATATATGTGCTGCAGCTCTTAATTTCTCTTTGAGCTGTTGATATCTGCCCCCAAACAGCATCACTGTTGATGAACTGAGCAAACACACATGCATATAGATAGACATACAGGAAAAATGCTTTTACACATATCTAGACATACAGGAAAAATGCTTCTTTCGACATTAGCTGGACCGCAAGCATAGACGATCCTATACAAGTTTACATTTTATTTTTTTTAGTATTTTCTATGAAAACAGTAATTTTTTTTATTTTTTATGTTTTTTAGTATTTTTTTAAGCAAAACATGGAAATTGTTCTGTGGTGTGATCTCATTGTGAACGAAAAAATGCAGAAACATCAAAATAAACAATATGGACAGAAATAAAATGTAAATAAATGTAAATATATATATAAAATAAGATTTTGTCATGAAGCCCTACAGTAGGAATTGTTAGATGGAAATCTGTTTTTAATGGACATTTTTATGGACATACTTTCCAAATTTGCTGATCAGATTCCCACAGGAAGTAAGTTAGATATTTTTCAAGCTTTTCAAGAAGAGGTACATGACAGAATGTGAGATTTTCAGCATTAATGAGCATAAAATATGTGTAAGCTGTGCTTATCTTTGTGTATGGAGGTGGAATATGGGAGTTAGAATAGCTGAATGCCTTGAGATTTCTTGCGGTGTGACATATAAGTCCTTTACTCAGCATTTTCAAATTGTATTTTGACTGTGTATTTTTTTATAAGCTCATATTAAAAGAATAGTGAACTACAGAATCCAACTACACACAGTGTAAATGAGTTTGATTGACATGTTGTTAGGGGTGCTAGACAGGGCGCTTTCAGATTCTCTGATTTGTCGGATGGACAGACGCTTGTACACACCGCTGTCTCCAAAATGTACAAGTAGTGCTAAAGAAAATCACATCTATTGAGAGCCTATTCACTGGATGAAAACACTTTATTAATGAGAGAGGTTAGATGAGATTGGTCAGACTCCTTCATGCTGAGAAAAAGGCCACAAACACTCAAACTAGCACTTCTCACAACAGGAGAAAGGCACAGCTGAAATCATAACCTTGAAGAGAATGGGCTTTCAACAGCAGAAGGCTGTTCCCGGATCCTCTTCTGATGGACTACATATATGAGCTAGAAACTGGATGGCTCAACAGTGGGGGAAAAAACATTCAAAATCCAACATGACATCATGTATCAGTATATAAAAGGGCATCTTATTTGGTATTAGGTGTACCTAATAATGAATTTTTTCTCCCTTGATTGGTTGTTGGTCTTTTTGCAGGTCTCCTGATCACATTTGAATATTTTCCTCTCTTCCTCATAATCATCTGTCATAAAAGGCAGTGTGTCTGAACGCAAAATATAGCTCCCAGTTCCTAGCTGCTTTCATTAATTCATGCTGTGTGGATATATAACAGCAAGGATAAATAGAGGACAGAGATCAAATCCATTCATAAAGGCAGAGTAGAGCGAGGCTGGCCCGTCTCTGGCCTTTACACTCCACTGGCTTCGAAAACCAACAGTATCTGATTTCTACTTTACAAGTAGAGTAAATCCTGAAATTATATCTTCTTGTTCTTGTTCTTTTTCTCCTCTTTGCAACATCTGACCATTTTCTTTCACTCTTTTTCAACCGTAGTTGAAATATAATTTTCACAAACCATTCAGTTTGATATTTGTCTTGTCATTCAAACTTAATTTATTAAAAAAATATGGGTTTTGCTATAGAAAACAAACCTATACATAATATATAAACGCTTTTAATAAAATGTCTGAAGTGTTGCATTACTGACTTGTATTGATTGTTTTATTTATGGTATGTCATCCCATTTAATGTCGTTTTTACAACTTCCAATCTCAACACATTGCTTTAAATTGATCAAAAGTGACAGTATAGACATTTACAATACATACATTATAATGTATAACTGTTTTTGACACTGACAGTAATATTATATTTCTAGAAATGTTTCTTGCGCTCATCGTCATATTGGAATTATTTCAAAAAGATCATGTGACACTGAAGACTGGAATAATGGCTGCTGAAAGTTGAGCTTTGTCATCACAGGAATAAATTACATTTTCAATTTAAGACTTTTTTTTTTTTTTTTACTGTATTTTTGATTTAATAAGTATAGCCTTGTTAAACATAAGCAAAAAAGGAACAACAGAAAAGTAGTGAGTAGAATACTTATTTAATGAATTATTTAATATTGCAAAATAGAGGCATTTTCACTTATTGAGCCCATTGTATTTTTCATAGTTTAAAGTAAATATAGATCCATCACCTCCCACAGCAAGCTCTGTTTATGCGTTGCTTACTTGCTGATTCATCCCATAATTTCCCAGTCGTTTACATTCTGATGCTTCAGGTCTTTCTGTCTCTGCTGCATTCTAAATAGCAATTTTCTTTCATCGTGCTCACCTCTGACATGTTCATAAACAATTCATGGTTTCCTCTTCACTTTTTGACGAACTGAGTTATTGAAACTCATCAGCACAACAGACGTAACCTCACCCAGCTGTACATGAGAGGGAGGAGAAAAACACTCTTTCTTATTGCTAACTTATGGATTCACATCTAAAGTTGCTTACTTTCATTTTTTGAAGATGAACGGCCATTTTTATTGTAGCTGTATGTTTTGAACATTTATCATTCTGAGATATTGGATTTTATAACATGAAAAATGAAGGAAAAGAGACCACAGGGTTTCGACAAGTGCTTCAGCTAAACTTTGGATCCTTTCCATGACAATATGTGACCCTGTCATGAAGAACTCAGAGATGAATTTTGAAATTGTCCATAACTCACAGATTACGAAACCTCCTGTTTTCCACAGCCATTAGAAACTAGCAGCCTGTTGTATCGCCATTCTCTGTCTGTAATGGGCAGAGATGGAGAGGGAGCACTTACCATGTTTACACAAGTCTCAAAATGTTCTACTGCAGAAAAGAAGCAGGTGCACGATTCTTCAATAATGGATTTCTTCCATTGTAAAAAGATACAGATCACTCAATATGTGTTTTCCATGAAATATAGGTTTTAAAAGGCCAGTTCTGTGTGCCAGAAGCAATTGATTTGATTAAGATTTGTAATGCTTACAAAGACATCTGATCCAAGCATCAGTGGTTAAACGTGCACAACCTATTTGTTTCTTTTCTTTAGAAAAACCCAAGTTGCTTTACAATCCACAAGCACTTTGGTCTGCTTGCTTCTTATAGTCTGTCACTCACTGGTTGTGACCAAATTTCCAAATTCACTTTAGCAATCACCTACGCAGGAGCACTGCTGTAAGAGGAATCTCGAGTGTCCCATCAAGGCCAGAAGCGAACGAGAGCGCCGCAGTTGATTGAACTCTGTGAAAGCTTTTATTGATTAGTATGTAAATGGGAAAAAAGTCAGTTGATTATGTCACCCACTAGACTCGATGGAAATATGTGTTTGAGATCACCTCGGTCTAGAATACTGTAGTTCAGACCTTATTCTTGGCAAGATTGTCTGATTGTCTCTCTTCATCTGTGTCTTACTTGTTTTGTAGGCAATGAAATTGGTGTCTAAGAAGAAGCTGATGAAACAGTATGGTTTTCCCCGTATGTATGGCATTTAAATTAAGCTCTCATTTGAAACCAGATGTATGCAGATGTTATGCACAGCAGATGTTGTCCTGTTGAGACAGTCCTCTAAACCAGCTGAAGAATTCTGTCTTTAAATGAAGCAGCATTCTCAGTTGCTTTTTTTCTTTTAATAGACATTCTGTTACTTTGCAGGCCGCCCTCCTCCCCGAGGTCCTAAAGCAGCCCAGGGGGAGCAGCCCAAGGTGCTTGGTCCTCTGGAGAGAGTTTACCAAGAGATAGCCATCCTGAAAAAACTGGACCACCTCAACATAGTTAAACTGGTGGAGGTAAGGATTGTAGCCATTTTCATTTATTCATATAATCCACTGTTAATGAACTTCTGCTAATTAATAGTGAAAATAATAGTAAACTAACTTCTTTGCTTCAGAAAATCCTTCCTTCTAAATCTATGATTATTTGTTTACAGCATGTTATCTGCAGTAGTTATTTGTAAAGACACTGGGTCTCAGGAAAAGCCAGGTGTAATAAAAAATGAAATAGTAAATAATAAAATAACAAAAAGACAGAACGATGAGAATTGGAAGGAATCGAACTCAACTGCACTAACAGCTCAATAACCAAGCTGTATTTTGGACTAGTAATGTGTCATTAGGTAATTTGTGCCAAAGAGGGGACAAAATAATAGCAACATTGAAAATCAGCTAGGAGTGAATCTGTTGAACAGAAACACTTAATTCTCCTGAGAATGGGATGCGGAGAGGAGTGCGATCGATCATAGGATGAAGAAAAGGAAGGTAGAATGGAGGGATGCTGAAGGAGAAAAGCGCTTCACCTTACTTCCCCCTGTGGTTCCGTCGGAGTGCTCTTTAATCACAGCAGCACCCATGCACGTCAGCAGAATTAAGAACGAGGGGTGAGAGAGTGCATGTGAGATAGAAATTGAATCAGAGCATGAAAAATGTTTAAGGGAAACTTAGAAACTGAGACAGAGGAACCACCTCCACTCCAATCAGCTGGCCTCATCTACTGCTGGCCCAAGTACAGCCTGAAGTCAGGAGTGTGTGGCCATTAGGAGCAACACAGAAATGGTCCTATGCTGGCAGTGAAGGGTCTTATCAAATCTAAAACTAAATGTAGCACTGTACCAGTACCACTGTAGTTGTTAAAGCATTGCAGAATAATATTGCAGAATAGTGTTTGATGTTCAAATCCCATATGGCTTGTAGTAATGTGTAGACTCACACTGAATCTGTGTCTGCTGAACTTGGCTGAATTTAATTGAATTCACAAAGTTCTACAATAGCTTTCCATTATTAATAAAAGTTGTTAAATAGAATGTAGCATTTTTAATAATTCCACAGATTTTCCCAATAAAATCAGTGAAGAAAATAAATTTGGAAAAAGATAAACCCAAGTCTGATTTGCCCTGGACCTTATGAGTATTAGAGATTTTCCTAGATGTAGAAACCTGGACATGATCTCATACAGTGTCTGAAGCAGGTGGTGTTTGTAATAAAGTTTCTATTTCAGGTGCTGGATGATCCGGCAGAGGATAACCTTCACATGGGTATGTTCTTTTTTTCTTTAAGTATAATTTTAGTGGTAAAATTCCACCTATGTAACAAAGATTCAGCAGATGTTGATGTTTTTACAGTAGCTTATGCTAGATACGTTGTCATTGTGTCAAAGCTGTGCATGCTCAATCTGAAAAATACATTTGACCCATTGTGTTGTACAGTACAGCTTATTTTACAAAGGTTTAGGGTCAATACGATTTTTTAAAGAAAATAATGAATTCAAGAGCACATTAAAACTGATCAAAAGCATCAGTACAAACCTTTGTTACAAAATATTTATATTTCAAATAAATACTGTTCTTTTTTTATTAATGTGACACTGAAGACATTCAGAAGAAAATTCAACATTACAGTCATAGGAACAAAATTACAATTTAAAGTATATTGAAATGTAAAACATCTATTTTAAGTTGTAGTAATAGTTCACAATATTGCAGTTTTTACTGTAAAAAAATAAAATAAAATGAAAATCTTACTGTCTCCAAACTTTTAGCTATTGTATTAGTATTTTAATCATTAACATTAAACCTATACTTACACCATCCATGCGTAACACTTTTTTTCTAAAGATGTGTTCATTGGTTGCAGTATTGAGCTGTTTACTCCCTTCGCTAGTAGTCTCTTCATATCACTGCTCTTTTGCATAAAATGAATCTCTTTTTCAGTGTCACTCATATCGTCTCAGATCACCAACTCTCATTGAAAATGAACGACCTCTGTGCCACCTTGTTACTGCAAAATTTTGAAATTCACCATTACAAAACTTGACTTTTTAATGAAAAGCAGACAGTGGCATGTTTTTGTCATGTCTTTGTAATGAGCTGAAGTGAGAATCTGTAGAATAAGTTTGTCATACGTATGGCAAATGCAGGTGGCTACTCTGACTTCCACTGTAGCAATGAATATAAGGTGTTTGTGCTGATGGACTGCTACAAAATCATAAATGACTTCACACCACTGTGCAATGGTGCGAATAAAAAGCATCATACTTACGTGTGAAAAAGAGCAGGGTCATTTGAGGATATGACAGACTATATGAGGACTGTGACCATCACATTTCATAAAGAGAACTGAATAATGGATTTATCAATAATGTCTTTTCACTCTCATTTGGCTTTAATGACTCTCTTTCTCTTTGATCTTTCCGCAGTGTTTGAGTTGATGCCAAAGGGGTGAGTATTCTTCGTGTCTACTTAGACCTCTATTGTGCATAACTGATGCTTTCGCCACACTTTGTTCCATCCTCTATCATTTTATCAATCACTTTTTACCTTCTTCATCGACTGTCTTGTCCCATATATCTGTCATCTCACTCAGTTTCTCCTGTTTTCCTCCCTTGTTTTAAAGGGATTCATTTAAATAGTAATGTTCTCACTTCCTCACTCAGTGTCTTATTCACTTCTTTTTCTAAATCAGTTCTCTTTTGTTACAGAATAAACATTTTTCTCTCTGCATATAAAACAATTGCAGTGTTAATCTTTTCAGTATTCCATCTGGTACTTATAGTTTTTATTTATTCTGTTGCTTTTTCTGTGTTTCTAAATCCATAAAAAGCTCATTTAAAGTACAGCAGTCTTCCAGTTATTATTAGACCTCTTTTTTATTTTTCAAATGTGACATTTACTTTGGTAGAATATGAGTATTTAAAGTGGCCTGGCTTTGTTTTGGAGAGAAATGTTGTTTGTGTGCTTGTGCCTTGAAAAGAGCAGATTAGACCTTACTTTGCATAATTACAGAATGGTCTTTTTTTCTCTAGACCTGGTTGAATATGTTTGGCCTTTCGGCTCAATTATGATTAACTGCCTGTGGGTAGTGAATTAAATGGCCTTTGAGGGCCCTGTTTTGTGCTTAGTGGTTTTTTGAGATAAATCTCACAGTCACAGATCATTTTGAATAGGGCTGCATTATAAATCATATGCGATTGTGCATCTCCTCATTAAAGCCGGTTCTGTGATTAGTAGTAAATCTCCATCACTTGCGTTCAGATGGAGCGCCATTTAATACACTGAGCTGTTGTTCACTGACAAGCTACGCAATATCATGTTCATAATATCAGATGTGATTATGAATGCGATATTGTGTAGCTTGACAGCATGTGATTTATCATGCAGCCCTAATTTTGAAGGATTCTATCCACTATCTGTGCAGTCCTGTAGTTTCCCAGCATCCTTTGATCTCTTGCTGATGTCTCACAATCACAGGGCTCACTTGCCCAGTGCTGCATTCTCACATGTCTTGCAAACATTTGGAATTCAGCTGATATAAATTGGTCACTAAAGGTTGGGATAATACACTACACAACCCAGATTTTTACGCTGATTTACAGTCTGGGGCTGTAGCGCTAGCGCAGTGCAGAGCAGGAAGAGCAAAAACAGCAGAAATTTAATGAACATCTGGTTCAGAATTATAGGTGAGAATGAATGGAGAATGAACAGAAGTTCAAATGAAAATAAACACAGCATAAATAAAAATATTTATTTCTAATCCAAGAGGAATACAGATACAATACAATACATTGCTCATCTGGATGAAAAACCTATAACCAATGACACCACATTTCACACAATTTTATAAAGTTGCACCACACGACAATATGACAGTGAGCAAATGCATAAAGCGCAGATTAAATTTGAAACATTTCAAAGCATTCACACAGGACCTACCGTCACACAGAGATGACGCGATCATGCTGGATAAAAATGCATGCTTCATAAGATCTCACAGCACCGTCAAAATAAAAGTTCCTCCTCGAACACATCTTGCCAAGCAGAAAAACTTATCAGCCTTGGCGATATAGCAATCGACCACTAGGTATAACAATTTGAAAAGTGAATTTCTTAACTGGTGGTGGCGCTATAGAGTTGGTCCTAGCGACCCCAAAGTTGGTCAGATTACTTTTTCTTGATCATGTTTACAAGTGTGCCAACGTTAATAGTTTTCCTATGTTCCCTTTATAGGTCTGCCATTGACTCTCTTTGGGTAAAAATAAAATAACAGATACAATAGGGGCTAGACCCCTAATTACGTTATGTATTATGGTCACAGACACAGATTTTTTAGTTTTAGATTATGATCCAATCTAGTCAGAGGAAATCAGACATGTTTGATATTTTGAGCCGATTTTAGAACACATACTGTTTTCATTTGTCATGCATCTCTTAGCAACAAGGACACGTGTCTCTGTGTGAGTTTGAGTTTGGAATGAAAGGCTTGTGTGTGTGATCATCAGTTGTTTAATGAATCAAAAGTCTCTCCACCTATAATTTCATTCAATATTTCTCTTCATGAATTATTTCTGTCTATTACAGTCTTTTATTAGTACTCTGTCAGTTAACTTGCAATAAAGTGTCTCTATTGGTCACCAGCCCTGTGATGGAGGTCCCCAGCGACAGTCCGTTCAGTGAGGACCAGGCCCGCCACTACTTCAGAGACATTGTTCTGGGCATCGAGTACTGTGAGTCATTTCCTATATTTAAAAAAAAAAATTCTAATTTCTGGGTTGACCTCATTGGATTCCATTTTTATTTTTTAAGGCGACCACCTTGTCATGGATTTTGTAACAGTGTCTGAAGTTAAATAAATCCCAGTAGAGAACTCCTACAGATGAGCGCCTGACATTAATCATTACTTATGTAAAAATAAAGACCCAAGCGAGTTCTGTCTCAAGGAACAGCTCTGCGTTTGTTGTTCTAATGCTTCATTCCCTGTTCAGCTAATGAATTGAGCGAATGTGGCAGTGCGCTCATGTATTTGTGTGTGGGGGAGGTCATCGTATCCTGATGAAAACAAGTCTGTTCTATTTCTAAAGGGCGTTCTGATCTTCTCTCCTCTGCCAAGAGAAGAAATTTGATTTAATGTTGCAACATTTCAATAATTACATACTGACAGTTAAAGGAATATTCTGGGCGAAGTAAAAGTTAAGCTCATTCGACAGCAAAAATGTAAATTCTGTCATAATTTATTCACCCTCTTGTCTTTCCAGATCGATATGAAAGAGATCACAAACACAACACACAAAAAAGATATTCTTAAGATTGTTTGTAGCCAAACATTTTCAATTCCATTCCACTGTGTATAAAAAGCACTCAAAATGTCTTCTTTTATGTTCTACATGAATAACAAATGTCATAGGTTTGGAAGGACATGGGGGTGAGTGAATAACTAAATGTTTATTTTTAGATGAACTATCCCTTTAATTGAGGCATTTACAAAGAAATACTGCAAAAATTGGCTCGTATTCACTTCAATTGTTGGTGTCATCATGACATAGATTTTTGCTCATTGGAAAGAAAACAAGGGACAAGTCTAAATAACATTTTTGTGGTGATCAACATATATGGTTAAATTGTATTGAGCCTTAAACAAAGAGAATGAGCTACGCTGAGTTGATTGCCAAGTGTTCTGTTCTGTTCATCGCATGGAAACTCCGCTTTCATCAATTCATTGGAATCTTATTAACCAGGCGACACTCACTGTGGCAACCGTCTGGATGGCGACCGGCCATTTGCATGATTCTCAACAAATCAGTCTGTGTTAACAATGAACTTCTTTGTGTTTGTGTGTGTCTGTAATTTGTGGACTAGAATCAGAGTATGTGTCCATATTCAATTAATTTCATTAGCACTATGCTAGTTACCTCAGGGAGCCATGTCAATAGAGTTAATTAATAGTAAACTAAGAAATGTGTGTGTGTGTCATACTACTTCATTTTGCAGGACTTCAGAGACTCCTTACATAAACTGTGGCACACTCCATATGTGTCGCATTCACCTTGCTTGCTGATTTTGAAGAAATAATTCTATGCAATAACCTGATAAAATATTTTGAACACGTCTTTGTTAATTTTCTTTTTTCATTACCATGTGTATCATCTGAAGATTTCTGAGACATGGCTCTTGTCACATATAACCAGTAATGGCAAATGACTGAAAGATGATAAGTGGCAAGCAGGTTATTTGAACCTCCTTTTCACTGGCTGGGCTCCATTTAGTAACTTTATTGAAATTGAATATCAATAAACATCCAAAACACAGCTATTTTTTTCTGATTTCCTGCTAGGCCAGGTGATCACAATTAGTCATATAGAAACATACAATACAGTATTCTAGAGTTGCAATGAGAAGATTGATCCTCATATGATAATATAGCGAATTTGTCAGCAAACTTCACTTTTGAAACGGCTCATTGACTCATATTCTCTCTCTCTTTGCTCAGTGCACTATCAGAAGATCGTTCACAGAGATATCAAACCATCAAATTTATTACTTGGAGACGACGGCCATGTCAAGATCGCAGATTTTGGGGTCAGTAACCAGTTTGAGGGTAATGATGCCTTGCTCTCCAGCACTGCCGGTACTCCTGCCTTCATGGCCCCAGAGACGCTGTCAGACAACCGCAAGAGCTTTAGTGGAAAGGTAATGTGTGTCTGGGATGATTTTGCTGATATGTGATAGGCCAATCATTCAGACTGATTAAACTTAAAGGTGCAGTATGTAATATTGACAGCAAGCGGTTGAAATGGGCACTGCAGTCCATGTTCAAAATATTGTTTCTTACGCCCCCCTCGTCCTCAGACATGATGCTCCAGCAAGCTGTCAGATTCATGACATGTGACAGGAATGAGTTCAACCGACAATGGAAGGCGACAAACCTTACACTGTAAACTGTTGAGTTGATTATTCTGTGTTTTAATATGCCTGTGGTCATAGAGGTTTTTTGATGGATTTTTAGGTCAGGTAGAATCTGCGATCTCATACACAGTTTATTTGCTCACTTCCATGATTCAGTATGCTGTGTTTTCTGCAAACTGGCAACCCAGGCTGTCGAAATATTATTGGTTAAACTGTCATTGGGCTTAATCACACAGACCAAAACAAAAACAGACATTCCGACTCAGAATGCACATGTAAAATAACTGGCTTTAGCGTTGTTTTTCAGAGAAACAAGTATGTGAACTTTACTGTGTTTACTGAATATCTAGTATTATTAAAAGTATTATTGTATTTTTATGCTCTAGTACAGTCAAAAAATTACATACAGCACCTTTACAATTGGCTTAAATTAGCATTTTGTTTATGAATGGTACTTTGCTGTTTCTCTCATGGAATCTCATGAACGTCATAGAGCTACATGACGGTTCAAAAGTCGAAAACATTTTTTAAATGTTTTTGAAAGAATTCTCTTATGCTGACCAAGGCTGGATTTATTTGATCATCATACAGTTAAAACAGTAATATTGTGAAATATTGTTCAAATTTTAAATAACTGTTTTCTAGTTTGAATATTTTAAAATGTAATTTATTCCGGTTTGTTTTGATAAATAGAAAGTTCCAAATAATATATACATATATATATATTAACTTTAGAAATGTTTTTGCTGTCACTTTTGATCAGTTGAATGTTTCTTTGCTGAATAAAAGTCTTAATAAAATAACAGACCCCTCACTTTTGAAAGGTAATTTACAGTTTGTTCTGTTTAGCATTCCAAAGAAGAAAGGCATAGAAGTTTGGTGCATTGTGCCTTTGAGGAATTCCATTCATTTCAATAGCTCCAAACTGTAGAACTCTCCTGCATCACTAAAACAGAAGTTGTGTTTTGTTTTCTTCAGGCTCTGGATGTGTGGGCTATGGGGGTGACCCTCTACTGTTTTGTGTATGGAAAGGTGAGTCAGCTCATATGCTAATATGATCAGAGTGATCGCAGTAATTCTTCATTGTGAAATGATCTATCAGAATGATCAATGGAGGGGACAGTGTGCTACTGCAGTGACATTTGTGTGATTGATGATTTTGATCACTCATCCATCTCCCTCCTCTCCCTGTCCTTCTGTTTTTTCTTCCTTGTCCTCCAGTGCCCGTTTATTGATGAGTACATACTGGCACTTCACAGTAAGATCAAGAGTAAGCCAGTGGAGTTCCCCGAAATGTAAGTCGCCCCTCGCTGTTTACGACACATCTGCTGTCTCACAGGAGCAGATACAGAGAGAGGAAATGGCAGAGATGTTTGAGTGTATGGCGATGTGAGCTGAATGCTGTATTGAAGTGTGTTGGTTTAGTATGATATTTGTGTATGCTTGTGCAAGTCTGTTTGACTGATATGTTGATGAAGTCTGCCGACTTTGGATACATGTGATCTGGTGTATGTGTTTGGACAAGGGATTAGCAAATGAAAGACCGTCTGTCTCACACACAATAATGTCATACTGCAGTGTTCTCAGTGGCCGAGCCAACTGTTCACAGTGCCGTCATTTTAAAGGGGTCATATGATGTTGCTAAAAAGAACATTATTTGGTGTAATGAAATGGGTTTATGTAGTTTAAGTTTAAAAAAAAAAGCATCATTTTCCACATACTGTACATTAGTGTTTCTTCTCTATGCCCTGCCTTTCTGAAACGTGTCATTTTTTTTTTTACAAAGCCCATTGTTCTGAAAAGCGAGGTATGCTCTGATTGGCCAGCTATCCAGTGCGTTGTGATTGACCAAATACCTCAAGTGTGGGGCGGTTATGTTATGTTATGCTCCTTACTATACTGTGATGCCTTGTGTCCCGGCGCGTCAATACAAAAGCATTAAAGCCCATTATAAATGAGGCATTTGTTGCATCCATTGGGGACATAATTACGGATTATAATCACAATACCATCGGTTCTCAATTCCAGTCCTCGTGCCTTCCAGCTCTGTATATTTTGCATGTCTCTCTTTGTTAACACACCTGATTCAGCAGACAACTCGAGCATATGCCCTAAATGAAAAACACATAAGTGTTAAAAGTGATTTTCTTTTACATACAGGTGTTGTGTTTTTTATGTTAGCAGAGCTTCTGTAAGTTAACCATCTCTGTCCATCCTCCTCTTCTCCTCTTCTTCTGTTTAGTTCAGCTGAGCTCTTCAGCCCTCTTGATTGTTACAGAGGCCGTTTGACAGTCAGTGTATATTTGAAACAGTGTTTCTCTGTCTGTAGTGTCTCATCTCTTGTAAAAGCATGCTGTCATTGTTTAGCCGTACAGTCAGATCTTTGGTTTTTGTTTTACTACTTCAGCTATTTGCTCTGTGTCTCTGTGATATCTCAGGCCAGCTGTCAGTGAGGGGCTGAAGAACCTGGTCTCACAAATGCTGGACAAAAACCCAGACACCAGGATCACCATTCCTGAGATCAAAGTAAGTCTACATAAAATGAAAAGGAGCACTTCTGAGATTGAGAGTGTCGAGTAATCCCTTTCACCGTCTTTACAGCTCTGTGTTGCAAGATATTGAGTTTCAAAGATTCAGTGAGGACTTTATCTTTTGAATCAGAAAGGAATGACCACATTTTACCTTTTTGATTGAGATAGGATTATTTATTAATGTGTTTTTCCTTAAAAATCACCTCGATTTTCCTTTATGCATACCAGCAAGAGAGTACAAAATGACTTAATATTGAAATTATAGTCAGTATTTGACAAAAGAAATATCCAAAGAGCATTCCCAAGAGTGTATCATTATACTGCACTCTCAAAACAACAGTGTTTCTATCAAAGACCGTTCCTGAGCCACGTCCAGAGATAGTGTTAAAATGTGACACAGTATCTCTGATAGCTTCTGCACCATCTAGCACACTTGGTGTTTGGACAGGAACACATCAGCTAATCCCCATGAACAGAGATTTTGGTTCAGTTCTGGAAACTTCCATCTGCTGTCTCAGTGTGACAGTGAGTGTGAATAATTAGCACACACACACACACTCGGCCTTCAGAGACTCTTGCCTGCATGTCATTACCCAGAAAATGTTCATTAAAGCAGAGATCCCCAGAGCACACATTAATCAGGGCTCCACGGCCTACATTCACTCAACAGCTCTGCTCTCATATCCTTCAGACTAACTTTGTTTGTAGGACAAATATTTGATTTCTTGAATGATTTAATGGTTGGTTGGATGGGTGGACAGAAGAATGGATATATGGAACAATCTACAGACATTTGAATGGATGGATAGATTAGAGGATTGATGATGGATGGAGCAATGGATGGATGGATGGATGGAGGAAACGATGTGTGGACAGATCTATGGACAGGTATAGATGAATTGAAGGATAGATGATGGCTGGATGGATGAAACAATAGTTGGATGAAAGCATGTATGCATAGATTTATGGAGGAATGAAAGGATGAATAGAAGGTTAGATGGATAGATGAATGGAAAAATAGATGATGACTAGATGGATAAAAAATGTATGGATAGATGGATGAAAGAAAAGATGTATAAACTGATCTACAGACAGATGGATAAATGGGTGGATGCACTGATAGATGGATGAATGGATGGAAGGATATGATGGTCGCACATGAAACAATAGATGGATGGATGAATGGATTAATAGATGTGTATATGTGGATACATGGATGGAGTCATGGATGAATGGACACATCTCCAGACTTATAAATGGTAGGATGGATGGATTAATGAAAGGATCAGTGGATGAATAAATAGAAGGATAGATGATGGCTAGACGAATGGAAGATTCAAAGGAAGGATGGAATGATAAGTTGGCATGTTTTGTGTGTGTGTGTGTGTGTGTGTGTGTTTATCTCCAGGTGGACCCCTGGGTGACTCAGAATGGCACTGACCCTTTGCCTTTAGAAGAGGAGCACTGCACCGTGGTGGAGGTCACTGAAGAAGAGGTGCAGAACTCAGTGAAATTTGTCCCAAGTCTGTCTGCTGTGGTAAGTGAAACAGAGAAAGAATAGGGCTGTCTCTGTATTTAATACATGAGCTACTGAACTGTAGCTACTTGAACATAAACACACACAGGCCGTAAGCCTTGCCCAGATGTGCTCAAGACTGCTGTCAACATGATGAATAAGTAAAGACACACTTGACTTTGACCAAATAATTGAAACCTATCTACGTGACAAACTGCCCCTGATTCTGAACTGTCAGATTTCCCTTGGTTATTTTAATGGATTTAGTCCTCCTGACCATTACATTTCAGTAAATTCAAAGTGAATTTTTATCTGACTGCTGTTTTTCTGTTCATGTTTTGGATTTTTGTGTATTGTGTTTTCACATGCCCTGATCTGTATTCTTTAATATATACAGTAAGCTAAATCTGGTTGTCCCTTCTTTCCCGTGATACTGTAGATTTTGGTCAAAGCCATGTTACGGAAGCGTTCCTTTGGGAATCCATTTGAGTGTCCCAGCAGGAGAGAAGAGAGATCCATGTCTGCACCAGGCAGTCTGCTCATGTAAGTGTTCCAAACTAACACAACCGATGACCAACGGGAAACCATATTTATATAGCTTCATAAATCCAAATGACTCTTCTTTTCCTCACAAACCTTTTGTAAGAGACTGAAATAAACATTGCATCTCTTTCATTCTTTGCTTTTTTCACTCTCACATTCAAGGTCGCAGCATGATGTTTCAGGTGTCATGTCTATCTGTTTGAACAGGAAGGTTTGCTAATAGTCACCCATTATTTCTCCTTTTGCCAACATACGTTTCCATAGTAGCATGATTCAGTGTTTTTTGTCTTGCACTAGCACTGAAAGCTCCAGGACTTGATGTTTTCACAATTTACATTTCTACAACTTTCTCCTCCGCACTGCACTGAGACGACTTCGATTACATTTCGTATATCAGTTTATCTCGTATATCTTTGTTTCGGTTTCTCCTTTTGAATGAATATAATATGAATATATTATTACTAGCTGCTGATATGAACTGATCTCTTTCCTCTTACGCATGCACAGAACGCACATGTTAGTTTGCCGTTGGCTGTGCGGTGTGTCCCAGTGCAGCTTTTTGGTCCAACGCAGCTGACGTGAGGCGACAACAGCGTCGGCTTTTATCGCTGCTGGTTCTTTGAAGTCGGCTTGTCTGTTATTTTCAAAACGTGACTATGAACGAAACGAGCTGTGATTGGTTGTTTAATATTTCGGTCAAACGGCCTCATGGGTCAAAAACCTTCCATGAATTCAGCCTACGGGGTGTGTGTGGAGGGGGGGTCACTTTTGATTCTTATTTTGTAGAAATATATATTTTTTTCCATTTAGTATTGCCCTTCGGAAGCAACCGAAGATACTTGCATGTTTCCCAGAAAACAAATTAATTACAATATACCTTGATCTTCCAATTTAAAAGCCTTTAAAAGCCTTTACCTTGATCTCCCCCCCCCCCCAGCACTTAATGTATCATATTTCACAGTCTATCGCCGTATTAAAAAAATAACATTTTGTATGATCTCTCTTATTTTGTTTTAATTATACATACAATTATGCAATAATACACATCATATACATTAATACATATATAAAATGTATTTTTACTGATATACAGTTTACATGATTGAAAAAATGACAATTATTATTTCAATTGTAAATTGAATTATAAACGTGTGTTTGTGTTTTTAAAAGCATTCAGTTAATTAATAGTTAATTTAAATGTTAATTTTCATGTTTTCACATACGCGGGGTCGAAAAAGCTCACCACAGTTATTCAGTTTCTCTGAATTCTGCTGGACAGTTATTCTCAGAGGCTTTTGCTGTTAATGTCTCTGCCCACTATACTGACAGTAAGTGTCTCCACGAAGTCATTTCTTCCCCACTCTGCTGCTTTTCCCACTTTAGAGGGTTTTTTCAAGGACACCAGGATGTTCTCTCACTATTTCTCTCTGTGTGCTGTCTGTTAGATGCCTGTCAGAATCATCAGAGGGTTGTTCCCTGTCTTCTGAATGCCCTGAATCAATACAAACAGTCAGGTTATCTCTGTATGCATCCCATATAGACCAAAGTCAGCCTTGCCAATATTTTAATGCAGTGCTGAATGCTTTTAGCGATCAGTAATGTTGTTTTTCCAGATGTGCCGTATGCAGTTATTATTCGTGCAATCAAAACCGAAAGGTCATTTGATTTGATCTGTAAACAAATTGACACATGCTGGTTTGGTGTGGCCTCTCTCTGTTGACAAAGGTGAAATCAGATTGCGAACAAGGTGGTTCAATGGTGGCTCCAGCTGATCACCTCCTTTTCCAAGAGGCAGTTTTTTTATTAGCCGTTTGTCAGTTAGTTGTTGCCTCTGAGTTGTAGTGTTTTTCTGTTTGAATTGATAAAAAGCAGCAGCGCCCCCAGTTGGTAGAATGTCGTCATCAGAATTTAGAAAATCCTTCTGTCCCTTTAAATCTTCAATCGTCAGGGATGCTCATTTGCATGTCATCCATAATTCAGCGTCGGGATGAATACACTACCTCCTGCACCGTTAATAACCTTTTTCATCTAAACACACACTTACTGTGCATGTGCATATTGATTTATATTTGTATACAAATTAAAAACATTGTTTATTGGCTATAACATTTCAATCAGCCACAATTGAAATCACATTTTGTTGTTAAGCATGAAATGTCGCTTCTTGCATTCTGTGTAAAAGTTGTCATTTCAGGCCTGGTTATGACACGGTATAATGCTATACACATCACTGAACCAACCCTGCCTCAGAGCAGAGAAAATGAAATCGCCGTATCATTACACGTTTGTTGGCTGTGATGAAAATGTGACTGCACATTATTACATCTCAGCACTTTTTTTCTGGCCTCCAGCACTTTAAAAATTGCTTCCATTTTTTAGCCATAGAGCGCAGGTTGACTGTGAGTAACCTTATTCTTATGCTCATGAAGCCCAGACTGGAGTTAGCTGATAATATTTCCTGTTAGTGTTTGTCAAATACAAGGGTTAAATGCGGTCTCTTCTGGACAAACATGCTTGCCATTTGAAGAGTTTTCATAAGCGTCTAGGCTCATGCATCTGTCTTCAGGTGTAGATGCTAATGCTGTCTGTCTCTGACAGCGCTAGGCTAAGACTATATGTAAATCTACTATCTCTGACTGCAGTTTTATAGGATTATCTGACGAGTACCATGTCCATAAATTGACTTAAACTGCAGAATCTGATTTAAATGTAGTCTAATGTGCCCAAATAATGTAATATCCTGTGGCATTCTGACCAGCAATAACTCACAGGAGCCTCTGTAATGACCTGGTTTCTGCTGCTTTCCTTCACATGAAACTGCTGATGCTCTCCTCCCTTTCCTCCACTGTCTGTCTCTCTCTGCTGCAGGGACTCTTGGCCGTTCCGGCCCTCTTTTAAACTCCAGCCCTCGTTAAGGTAACTCATTGTGACAGGTGGTCATTGTCATTTGTCACTCAGATTCCCTGCCCCTCTCCATACATTCCCTCGGGTCAGTGAAAGTATGAGTCCAATCAGCCTTCATCCTGTCCCTGTGTGGCATTTCTCCTGCTTCATGGCAGTGAAAGTATTTGGTGATACTGTTAGGAGAGTCCAACCCTGTGAAACAGCTCATGTCATTGTCTTTCATTCAGTCCCACTGTGTACATTCTGAGACCTGTGTGTGCATGTGTGTCTGTTGCAGAGAACCTTCCCATGTTCGTGTATTTCCTTTAAGAGTGTGATCACAGAATGTTTCTAGCTTTCAGAGTTTATTACTGGATAGTTTCAACCACAGACTGTCTTTCTACAAATGATTCAGACCGGTTTAATATTATGCATATTACATTAAATGCATAGTGATTTTTTTTGAATGTTTTATGCTATTAAGGTAGACTAATGTGCTGTACAGCAGCGGTTCTCAAGGCCAGTCCTCGCGCCCCCATGCAGTGCACATATTGCATGTTTCTCTTATCACTTCAGACGTTTGTTCTATTCGAACGTAAGTGTCCTGTGAAGTGGACATCACAGGATATTCCGCCATGATCCCAGTTCAAAGCCAACGTATATGTTCCATTCATAGTGTATTGAAGTGTGTGATACAGGAATTTAAATTGTATTTATTTACAGAGGTATATGATGTCACACTTGGCCGTGTGTGAAGACGTTGCGCAGCACGAATCCGTGAGTTAATGTTCTGAAGTGAGGTACACTTCAACAGATTTGCCCTGTTCAGAGAGCAGGCAGCAAGGAACACTGTGTAGGGACCATGTCAGTCGGAAACACAGTTAATGTAAAGAGATCACTTCTAACAAGCTGATTATCTGAATCATAGAGAGACACATAGGAAATGTGCAGAGCAGGGGGGCGTGAGGACTGGAATTGAGAACCGCTGCTGTACACTCATGTACGGTCACATCAGTGTGCTTAGATGTCCTTTAGAAAAAGAATCACCAGCTGGTTGAACTTATCTGTTCGGTTTCGCTGCACTCAGAGTCCAGCTGAAACAAATACACTGCTGTTCAAATGTTTTGGGGTTTGGTAAGATTGGTTTTGTGTGTTTTTGAAATGAGTAACTTATACTCACTAAGGCATTTCAAAAATGCAGTAAAAATTGTAATACTGTGAAATTTAAAATTTAAATATAATTTTGATGGCCAGTACTCCAGTCCTCAGTGTCACAAAATTCACATGATTTCACAGTCATTTTATATCAGGATTTTTAGATGAATACAAAGTTCAAAAGCACAACATTTGATTGATTATTTTATTTTTTTACTGTCACTTTTGTTCAATTTCTTAAAATAAACAATCCAACTATATTTTTAACTATCAACTTTGTTTTTGTTTTGTTTTTTGACTGGTAATGCATAATATATAAGGTACCAGCCTGCTACACTAGAGAGAACTAAAAATGTGAACTAGCTGGTTTAAAGCTTACAAGCATTCAAAAATATAGTTTTATTTGAGGAACTTGATAGCCACTAAACTGGATCCTGTCAACCGCAGTGTCTTTAATGTAGATGGAATTTACATTTTAAAATACATTTTCTGTTAATTACCTATTTTTTCTAAGGAACCACTCACAGTACAGTTTTATTATTAAATATTCTGTAATTATTTATATCAGATTTACCTTCCCTAAATGAAATAAAAAGTGAAATAAGCTGCTGTTGGTTGCCTTGAGTTTGCAGTCTCTTTCTGTTAATTTCATTTCAATTAAATTTCAATCTTCATCATTGGTATACCAGACTTAATAGGTGTCCGATCCTGGTCCTGGAGGGACAACATCCTGCAGAATTTTGCTCCATCTTGTCCCATCATACCTTCCTAAAACATTCTAATAATCCAGAAGACCTTGATGACCTTGGTTCAGGTGTGTTTTATTGGGGTTGGAACTAAACTCTGAAGGACAGTGGCCCTCCAAGTGCAAGACTGGACACCGTTGTTATAGATTAGAGATGAACAGTTTGCTTCTTCAAGATCTTCTACTGGATCAAAGCAGGAATTGTTTAGAAAGCAGTGATTCACAAATTCTCTCTCTGTTTTTCTTTCTCTCTCAGAAAGGGGAGCAGTGGAGAGGCTGGTAGAGAAGTTGAGCTCGAGGACTTACATGAGGACGAACCACCCACCTCTTGAGTTTCTTCATAGATCCTGAAGCGTTCTGCATTGTCCTTCCAGCCCTTTGAGCAGATGATGATCATGACCCAAACCGCTCCACTACACTGTTTCCACAGACTTCAGGCTTACCTTGGCACTGAACTGGATTCTGCTGTTGCTAGTCATCCTTCCGGCTTTTCACTTTTATCAGTTCTTGCACAAGGATCCCTTTTCCTGCCTATGGTTCTCATGAAACCTGGCCTTGATAATGTGGCCGAAAACTATTCTTTCTCCTTCAACCCATTTGGATCTTTCCACATTCGTCCTCTCATCCTGGCTAAACAAGTAGATTTTGGATGGAATCTACATTAGGCCAGGTTTGTGTGAAAGACAGACTACACCGCAAGCTTTAAAACTACAGCACAGACAAAGATGCTATTAACTTGGTGTGGCGCCTCATGAAGCTTAAAACACATTGATGCAGTGTGCTGCCATCATAAAATCTGTACATGTATTGAAAATAATAGCAATGGCATCTTGCCTTTTTGCATATGGTAATGTGCAATTCTTAACCCTATCCATCATAGCATGCAGAAATATGCCTTTTTCCATAATGGTTATATATATCTGATGTTTTTCATTTTTGTATGCCATCAGATTTTTTTAGTTAATTTAGATACAATATTTAAACACACACATACAGTGTTGTACTGTGAATCAAAGGGGCTTATGTAACTAAAATACACTAAACGAGGCTCTTGTCTGCACATAGTCAGTAAATTCTTGAAAACAGGGCTTTCTCATGAAAAATACAGCGTGTTTGAGTGCTCGGTGTAACCATTATCTAGAATAGGGCTTATTTTCCATGTTTGTGAATTTTGCAAATCCAGCGTTCGGATTGCAGCAGATACAGGGCTCTTGTGTCGCAGCGCTTTGTCTCTCTGCAGGAACAAAATGTGTCATTGTTTACCAAGTCTTCAGACTCCAAAATGCCTGTTTGTCATCAGCAGTGCTAACTCTAACCCTCGATCACACATGCAAACATGCCGCCGAGGCAAGCAAGTGTGCGCTGATCACTTTCACTCAAAACAGACAAGCCAATTGAGGGAAGGATCGAAAGTGAACTGCCATTCAATATCATCGCGGTTCCTCTCGGCCTGAATTAATTAACTCTGTCCAAAACAATACACCCTTGTTTATATTGGATTGTCTGTCAGGCGAACCCATCATCCCCAGTTTTTGAATCACATTTTCTGTGTGGACGGACGTTGTTAAATGCACAGTGGCGATTGAGATATTTGATTACCAGCACAGAGAACTCATGTTAATTAGATTTTTATTGTTGTGAAACTCTCACTGAGCGTGTCACAGTTTTAAAAAGACAGTTGACCCAAAAGTGAAATACTGTTGTCATTTTCTCAAGGTCAGTTCACATCAACACAAATGTTTGGCACAAAAATGTGTTCCGCATTTTATATGTAGTTTTTTTGTTCAGACCATTGCTTAAAAATGCTGCCCATGGCTGAATGAAAATTACAAAATTGAATCTGTTAAATAGGTGATGCTGTTAAAAAGCAGAAATATCCCAGTTATTTTGGTATTATAAGTACTGTGCAGTTTTTCATTACTGACTCTAATGAAAAACATAATTTGTTTGTGAGCACAATCAAATATTTTTTTATGTAACAGCAGAAGCTATTGATATGATCAAAAGTAGAAATCTTATTGGTTGCCCAGTCTTCTATGCAGTGCAATGAAAGAGAGATTACAACATCTCTTCATAAAAAAAAAAAAAAGGTTCCACTGTCGCCATACAAATGTTTGTGTCAGTCTAAAGAGGTGCATCGATAACCGTTCATTCAAATTCATCTTTATCATACCAAATATTATTCTTGGTGAGAACAGGCCTTCACCCTCGTATCATTTCAAACGGTATGATATCTAGAAGAATGTCCAAGCTGCTTATTTCATATGTAATGAAATTGGATGGGTCACCGTTCCCCTTTGATACAGAAAAGTGCAGCTTTCAATCAGGGACTCAATCAGGTCAGCTGCCAATTATTTCCAGTAAACTGATTATGTAAGCAGTGAATGCTTAGAGGAAACCTTCAACCGATCTCACTCGTTCAGAGGACTCATTATTGCTTATATGAAGACATATTGATAAACCACAGTGAACCACTTTCATTATATTCTCACTAATATCCTGAGCTGATGGTGGTCCAATTTTTCTGACTCCTACACAATCTTCCCTTCTTCACTGTCTTCCCCATCTCTCTTTCTCTCGACGAACCTCTTTTAGATAGCATCATGCCCATACCATTTTCTCTTTAAACTGGATTACGCAGGAAAACCATTTTCAGTGCCAAACAACTAGTGTTTTTTTGGTTTGTTTGTTTTTCTCTCTCTTTCTCTCATTCTGTCTGTATGGAGTAATTGATTCAGGCATTAAATGGAGTCTCGTTTCTGTTGTGTATTCTGTATGTGGTACTCAGGGTCTGGACACTGCTGTTCTGAGAATACAGAGAGAATGGAGGAGCATATTCTGTGTTCAGGAGCTCTAAGGTGTATTTATAAATTCACCAAATGGTTTTAAATGATCTCCATTCTTCTCTTATGTATGTGGGTGTGTAATCACATTTGTCCATTCTGTCTGAAATGTACAGTAGTCTCGTCAGTTATTTCTTGATGTATGCTATGCACATGTTGGTGTCTTGACGAATGGCATGTCTCTTAACTTGCTATAACCTTTTACAAACTTCTCCCTGGGTTTGCTATTCCTTTGGATATCTATGTAAGACAAAACATATCATGTCTAAAACCCCTTTAAATTGTTTCCTGCAGGACTTTTGTATAAGCTATACATATGCAGCAGCCAGTATGCCATACCTCAGTTTGAGCAGTCAACTCAAGTGTAAAGGCTTTCTTTTCTTTTCTGGGTTCGGCTCATGTGCAATAGATGAGGTTTGATCATTAGCCTACTCACATTTACAGAAGTTTCCCTTATTTGGGTCTCTGAAGAAGGGAAGAAAAAAAAGCTATGGCTATTTTTAGGCACTTTGTAGCTGCAAAACGTTCTTGCTTTATGCTTTTTTAATTTCCCTTTATTGATTTAAAAGTAAATCATAAATTATACATGTATATACATCGTAGAACACTGTCTCAGAACTGCCCAGTTATTTGTGTCAGAGTGCCTGATATTGCTGGTTATTAATAGACATTCGTATTCTGCTGCATTGATCTGAATGTAACTGTTTAAAAAAAAAAACTCTAAGAAAATAGACAAAAAAAAAGAGCATGTCCTGAGAAAGCACTGAATGCAACTCTAACTATGTAAATATGTACCAAAGCATATAAAGATGCTATTTTTTGCATGCTTTTTGTACCCAGACATAATCAAAAACAATAAAGATATCACAGGTGACTCGGGTTCCTCCTTTGTTTTGTCACATAGGATTTTATTATTATTTTCAATTGCACGTGATAAAAAAATCATTGAAATGTACCTACTAATAAAATGTGTAACAGTAGCTATAGTATAGGAAAATAGTATTTTTGTACACAATAAAACCAAACAATCCTTCATGGTGCTGTCTGATTTTAAAATTGTTCAAGATTAAAACAAAAAAAAAAGTAAATTAAAAACTCAAATTTAGGTCAATTCCAACAAATACAAAACAGACAAATTCTCACTGTCAACTTCTTGCTTATTAGTGTGCATGTTACTAGCATATTGGTTGCTTATTATTAATTGTAAAGCACATATAAATGCCTTATTCTGCATAACCATATTTTAGATCCCTTAATTCACCCAATGCCTAAGCTTAACAACTACCTTACTAATTAATAATAAGCAGCAAGTTTATTGAGGGAAAAGTCGAAGTTAATAGTGAGAATTGGACCCCTAACTAGAGTGTGACCAAACTATTTTGTTCTATGGAAAACTATTTTGTTATTTGTTATAAAGAAAGACTGTATGACACGCAAGAATGAAATATATGGGCATGGAATATTGATTTGAGTAATAATTTTGGGGACCGAACACAAGAGTTTCCTGGCTAAGTGGTCGGAATATGTCACTATTTCTGAAATATTTGATCACTGAATGCTGCATTAGAATCAAGTAGTGCAGAAGGCTGTGTAATAATAATAAAATAACAGACCTTCGAGTTTGGTGAATGAGTTAAAACAAGAAGCCTAAATCCCTCACCATTCTGCCTTTCAGAGCTGGTTAGCTTCAACCCCCTATGGTGGACTAACCGTCTAAAATTTATTTCTCACAAAAATTGTAGGCTCACAGTTTACTTGCTACAAAAACAACAACAACAATACCTTTACAAAATGCATATTAGTAAATAACAATTTCAATTTTAAGGTGATACATTATCCAAAGTTAAATATGGGTGACATATCCAGACATGGCAAATGCCAAGAACTTTGGGAACCTTGTAAACACCTCAAAACCCTCACACAATTGTGTACCTTTACAGTCCTGAGCCTCTCTATATTATCACATTCAGTGGATATCAGTTATGTCTTAAATTGTAACAGTGAATTAATGTCTTTCCTTTGTAGTTTGGGAAGGATGTGTTATTTAGAAAGGAAAAGTGATGCCTGACAGTTCTGTGTCAAGTCTCCCAGTCGTCTTGTTGAAGCTCCAGTGTTTTTCTCCCCTCTCTCTCTCTCTCTCTCTCTCTCTCTCTCTCTCTCTCTCTCTCTCTCCAGTGCAGTAGTCAATCATCATGACAGCCATCCTGACTTCACTCCTGCACACAGCAAAGATCAGAATTACTGTGACCACAACTACGGTCCATTTGAAAAGTTGTCTATGGAGATACGCCATAATTCTACAGAGATCTGCAGCTGAAATGATTTTAATGGCATGTTACCTTCGATAGATCTCTTTCTGTCTTTGACTGGGGCAAGGCTGGCTTCTGTGAAAGGGCAAATACATATCTGAGACCATTTCCCATGCTCCTATCAACCCCAATGTGTTTCTTTCTCAGAAAGCTGCTAGAGTGGGAGTCCTAGAGGTTAAGATGTGGCCTCACTTTCCTTTCTTATAAGAAACAAGTATGGTCAATGTGCTTCGTTGCTAGGGTAACTATCACTGCAGAGATTTCTACAGGAAGCTGTGGTGTTGCGTGGACTTGAATACAGTAGTCTTGCACACTGCCTACGTGCATACAGATCAGAAGTAAGATACTTAACTGACGCAGATGTGGTTATACTTTTCCACTCACATACACTCCCTCAGACGTGCTTTTCACATTTGAACTATAGTTCATTCCTGGATGTTTCCATAATGACACTATGGGAATGCAGCTTGATGTAAATATTTGGAAACTGCATTGCATCTGCCCAAGTAACGTTTTTTTTTTTTTTTTTTTTTTTGCATGGCACCTAACTATGTATCTCTGCTGCCATCTTGTGTCTCGGTAGTGGACTAGCATGGAGCTCTCAGGGACACAAAGACAAGTTTGATTCCAATGAAATATTTGATATATATTTTTTTTCATTTAAAAACAACACTCACCTCTTCCAAGATTTCTGTATTCTTGAATTTCATGTTTTTGTAGAAATCTCTCTTTGGAACTAAATATAGGAGCAGCATATCGCACACAACGGTTGCCTAAACAAATGAGAGCAAATGTTAGTTCATTTCCCAACCCGATTCCAAAGAAGTTGGGAAACTGTACCAATTGTGAGTAAAAAAGGAATGGAATAATTTACAAATCTCAAACTTATTTTATTCACAAAAGAATATAGATAACATATCAAATGTTGAAAGTGGCTCATTTTGGATTTCATGAGAGCTACACATTCCAAAAAAGGTTGGGAGAGGTAGCAATAAGATGCCGGAAAAGTTAAATGTACAAATAAGGAACAGCTGGAGGACCAATCTGCAACTTATTAGGTCGATTGGCTACATGATTGGATATGAAAAGAGCCTCTCAGAGTGACAGTGTCTCTCAGAAGTCAAGATGGGCAGAGGATCACCAATTCCCCCAATGCTGCGGCGAAAAATAGTGGAGCAATATCAGAAAGGAGTTTTACAGAGAAAAATTGCAAATAATTTTAAGTTATCATCATCTACAGTGCATAATATCATCCAAAGATTCAGAGAATCTGAAACAATCTCTGTGTGTAAGGGTCAAGGCCGGAAAACCATACTGGATGACCGTGATCTTTGGGCCCTTAGACGGCACTGCATCACATACAGAAATGCTACTGTAATGGAAATAACAACATGAGCTCAGGAACACTTCCAGAAAACATTTTTGGTGAACACAACCCACCGTGCCATTCGCCGTTGCCGGCTAAAACTCTATAGGTCAAAAAAGAAGCCATATCTAAACATGATCCACAAGCGCAGGTGTTTTCTCTGGGCCAAGGCTCATTTAAAATGGACTGTGGCAAAGAAGAAAACTATTCTGTGGTCAGACGAATCAAAGAGTTCTTTTTGGAAAACTGGGACGCCATGTCATCCGGACAAGAGAAGAAAAGGACAACCCAAGTTGTTATCAGTGCTCAGTTCAGAGTTCGGCCTGCATCTCTGATGGTATGGGGTTGCATTAGCGCGTGTGGCATGGGCAGCTTACACATCTTGAAAGGCACCATCAATGCTGAAAGGTATATCCAAGTTCCAGAACAACATATGCTCCCATCCAGACGTCATCTCTTTCAGGGAAGAACTTGCATTTTCCAACATGACAATGCCAGACCACATACTGCATCAATTACAAAATGATGGCTGTGTAGAAGGATCCGGGTACTGAAATGACCAGCCTACAGTCCAGATCTTTCACCCATAGAAAACATTTGGTGCATCATAAAGAGGAAGATGCAACAAAGACCTAAGTCAGTTGAGCAGCTAGAAGCCTGTATTAGACAAGAATGGGACAACATTCCTATTCCTAAACTTGAGCAACTTGTCTCCTCAGTCCTCAGACGTTTGCAGACTGTTATAAAAAGAAGTGGGGATGCCCCACTGTGGTAAACATGGCCTTGTCCCAACTTTTTGAGATGTGTTGATGCCATGAAATTTAAAATCAACTTATTTTTGAAAATGATAAATTTTCTCTGTTTCATTCTCATTATACCAGGAATCTCTTTATATAAGTATAGAAGTTTATTCTTTGTGACACTCACCACTCCAAAGATTCCCACTCCTGAGCCTATGGCCGTCAGCGTAGGGATGATATCAAATTTTCCTGCCTGCAAGGAACAGTTGTAAACAAATGGAAATGTGCAGGTCCCATAATTTTTTTTGTGAATGAGCCATAAAAAATAAGCTTACCTGTCCATGGACAATGATGTCTATGCGTACACCAAACACCTTCATTAGCGTTCTCCTTTCCTCCCCATTCTCCACATAATATTTAGCATATCTAAAACAGACAGTTTCACATAATAGTTCTGGTAGTGAATACACTTAATATATTCTTAAAGTTCTTCAAAACCCTTTTTATTGATTCTTTCACATAACGCATCAAAGCTCACAGGTTCAGGAATTATACAGTTCAGCAAAACTGACCTTTTCTCATTTTAGCTGTATTAAATGAACATGAATATTGACCAGGTAATCAGTGATTATCACTGATTATCAGATTTCTTGGACAATGTTCATTTTCCTTGTCTCTTTTATAGTTCTGCTTAGTTCTCTTTTATAGTTCTGCTATATAACTTAGAGTTAAGAAAGGGTTAAACCTTCTTACCCACCTAAAATTGTATCCCAATGATGGTTTCTCTTCTTTGTCCCCATTTTTCCCCGTTCCATAAAGACCATAGAATTCATAGTTTGGTTTGCATTGTCTTATATTCAGGTCCAGATTGCAGTCCCAGTCGATGAGGACTCCTATAGCACCACCCTTACACATCACATGGGAAATATCATGGAGATTATCATCCCATGTTTCTGAAATCTTCTCCAGATCTAAAATATTTCACTACAATAATAATACTCTTGTTAACCTTTAAAACATATAATACTGTACAAAATACTGTAGCCTACCATTTTACACCATACAAATCAATACATCAGTCATTTGGAAGTCTATATGGAAGACTGAATGCATGTGTTAAGAACAAGTGTGAGCAGGTGTGTGTATTTATAGTCATCGATGTTAAAAACCTACCACGCGAGCGATCTCTGAGAAACTGAACCCAGAACGCTCAACAATGTCTCCCAGTCTGAAGATGGGACACAGTGGATCAGTCTTGGGATGATACAAACACTTGTTGATGTAACTCTGATTCACACTCTCCACCAAGTTACTTCTAGAGAGAGAGAAAAAGAGTGAGGTGTACTTTAATCAGTTAGACAAAACTAACAAAACTGATTGCTGCATTTTAAGCCTGGCCTTCAATAACATATACAGTACTATATTTGTATGAACTGTACAAATATTGTTATAGTATGATGCTTATTGCAAATCCACTAAAAATTTGTATTGATGTGAGAGAGACCGCTACAGCTTTGGTTTTCACAAAAATGAGTTTGGGATGAAAAAATAAATGCAGACTATCTCTTTAGAACCACAATAAACCAGTGGATTAAGGGCACATTCAAAATAATCTTTTTCTAAGGTTAAAAGTTCCTTTTTATTTTATCCTCCTTTGTCCGAATTTACATGTCTTTGAAAATTTACCACAAGGAAAAGTTGAAGTTTTACCTTACTACGTTGAACTGGGGAAAGGTAATAGAGTTTTTGATGAACAGTGTGTAGTTTTCTGCTGTCAGCAGGATTGGAGGGCTGCGGAGAAATATAAGAGGGACAGAACAAAGTTAAATGGATCAGACCAAAACTGTAGGCTGATTCAAAACCGTTTTGAATACAATCGGTCACATGCCCCAGCGTAAAAACATATTTTTATGTTTAAAGCAACTGTCAAGTGTAATTAGATTCTTTTGTTTAGTTTCCAAGATTTCGAAACAAACACAAAGTTCAAATCATTCAGGAATGGTTGCTTTTTATTAAACAGCATCTTATCAATTCATTATGGTTGAACTATAACACATTGCTGGTCTATGGGCAACCAGATCTTTTTTGGTGGGTTTATAATTTAGTGAAAGTGAAGTGGCATGTGGCCAGATATCATGACCCAACAACAATAAAATAGGCATGCATACTCTGGTATTTTACGGTCGTCTTCGACTGGACACCAGGAGTAGATCTCACAAGTATTGTTTATACACTTGCCCGTCATGTGTCCTGAGAGAGACAGTGATGCCGTTAGGTGAAGAGCACTTGATAAGAGCTTTGGTGTTGATAAGAACAGACTGAAACAAAACAAGACAGGCCCAAAGAGAGATGGCAGGGTATATCGTAGGATCCAAAAGTCATATGTCCCTTGTGAAAATGCTTAGATTTAGCATTTTCTAATTTAACACCAATGTACATTTACCCTTACATATATTTATCCACGTTTACAATCCAGGTTTAAATAATAATTTGAATCCCACATTTTCTATATGGATTTAGACTTTGGATACCCACTGTATATGCACAAACACACACATACACATAAACAATGTCATACTTTTGATTTACTCTCAGCACAAGAATGCACACTTCAAAACTGGTATTCAGAAACATGTTTTAAATATTAACATTTTTAAATTGTAAAAGTATTCAAATTGAAAAGTATACATTTTTTGTGTAGAAGATTGTCAGACATTGTGAAATCACTAAGAAAAAATCAAATACATTTGTTTGGTTGATACACAACTATTTCCATTAGCAACTGACAGATTTCAGTGAGGAGCTGCCATGACTTTGATGTTACTTAATCAACTTTTCTCTGAATTAATTAGCATGAAGGATGATTCTATCAGTCCAGTTATTTAGGAATGCTTTCACCAAATTGCATTTGGTCATATTTTTATTTTATTTCAGTCTGACTTTTTTTAACATTTACATTCACAAACTTGCTTTGTTAGTAGAATAAAATTGACAAACTTTTGTACCACCATTAAAATACAGTTAGTCTAATAATACAATATAACACATCCCTTGTGTCAAAGAACATCTAAATATATCAGAGACATGACACAATAAACATGAAAACATATGCAGTCTGAAGCATTGCAAAAACAACAAGAAGCTTGTGTGTTTTCAAGGAAAACAACTGTGAATTTTACCCTGAATTCAAAGGGTCAGAATTGTAACAAGATTAAAGAAAATATGTGTTGCATGGTGAAGTTTGTAGGAGGTTTGTGCCAATTGCCCATGACTGGAAGTGATGGCAGTTTGAATTTCTGCAATGTGAGATAGTGCTGTTTACTTACGTCTGTATTCCTGGAGTAAATCATTCTGCTAGGCTGCATGTTAAACTGAGTCAATATTTGAGTATTTGTGACCCACACAAAGCTCACGGTATCAGTCAGTAATGTGGCTTTGACTGTATTTTCCTTATTTAAATCAGCTTGTTGTTAAGTGTTTATTAGCTATTGGTGTTCCCATTAGCAATGTTGATTGAGTTTAACACCAACTACTACTACTAAGCTTTGCCAGTCCTTTGCCAGTATTTAACATGAGTTTAATTTATGTTTTGGTAGCAGTGGAATAATTTTGCATAGCTCCTGTTATAAATTATCAGCTAAAATTTGGAGAATGTTTAAAACTGAAATAAATGATAAAAATAAATAAAAATGAGTGAAGATATGGAATGTTTTGTGTGTGTGTGTGTTTATTGTTTTTTTTATTTTATTTTTTATTCAGTACTATATTAATTCATATTCTTTAAAAACTGGCAAAACAGCTGTATAGAAACGGCTTGTCACACCAAGTGATCTAAATCTGGATAAGAGTGGATCTCTGGTAAATAACAGACATCTGTAAGCATGGGGTAAAATTCATCAAAGCTAAGAAAAAATTAAGAAAAAGCCTTCGAGCATGATAGCAAAGCATGTTAGTGAATGTTAGAGACTTACAGAGACGACAGCATGGACGATGTGCAGGTTTGTCAGTTAGGACAGTAATTAGGCTCCCTTTGATTCTGAGTAGAGCTGAAACCAAATGCTTATGTGCAAGTGCACCAATTTTCTTACCCAATGATCATTTGAATTCTGTGGTACATATCTTAGACCGCTGATGCATTGATTTAGTTACCAGTCAGGGTCAAAGGGATTTTACAATGGCCATGAAAAGACACTTAACAAGTGAGTTCCTCTGCCCCTGGCTGTTAGTGATGCGAAGTTATGCTGCTGCTTCCTTCTGTCGGAAAAATTAAATAGTTAAACTTTACCATTTCCCATACGTTTGTATTTGCCTTCATCACATTCTGCGTCAGAATTGCATGTGTTCTTCCCATCTGGCAGCTGAAATTCACAAAGGAAAGCAATCACTTTAATGGGTATTAGGGTTTAATTAAGCCCCAACTGTCCTGTTGAATATATGCAAATGTGAGATCCAAATGAGACAGGACGCACCGAATAACCACAAAACTCAATTCTTGAAACCTGGTTCTTGAGACTTATTTGTTTAAGCAAAGCTTTGCAGGTAGGGCAATAAAATCAAATAGAGAGTCAAGTGAAAGTCAAATATAACTGAAGTACACCAAGAGCAGGAAAATGAATTAAGAGATTACAGGAAATGTAGCCATGCTATGTTCTTGGAAATTAACAGATTGTATCGCAGGTTATATGTGTGTTTTACAAAGGACAATGGGGGAAATAAGTGACACTTTCAGTTTCTTTTTAGGATAAGATGGATAATAATCCACTTTCTGTATTTCTATAACTCATCATTTTAGATTTAAATTAACCTTGGGTGGTTGGCAATCAACCACACAGTAAAATGTATTTGCCTTGCATGTATTAAGGACTAAATTAAGTGCTAAAATGCATTGGACTTTAATTTTGGCTTACTGGTACGTTGCATCTGTTGTAAAAATTCATTCATATTAATATCATACTTAAGTGTCACACACCATTACAAACATATCAGTTTAGCTTTGACTTAAAAAACACTAGAGAATTGTGACTGTACATAATATGACCAGACTATTTTGTATTTTATGCATTTTAATGATCAAAGCAATAAATCTATTGAAAAATATGCACTAATTAAATGTTAAAAAAGATTGTCTTTGTACAGTATTTCAGCCTTTATTATAAGGGAAACTATATTCAAACTAAACAAGCATGTACACCCTCAGATTTTTTAATTGAATTATGAATGCAAAAAAATAAATAAAAAACATACAAACATTTACCATGCACAATAAATTAAACTTTCAACTACTAGTTTTCAATTAATTTTTATTAATTTATTATTTAATTTAATTATTATTCAAAATTCGGATATTAATTTAGTTTGGTCTCAAGCAGGACTGCCTCGTGCCTTCCCAAAAAAAAAAAAAGCTGCATGACGTCCCTCATCCCTTATTTCTGAGAAACAGGCTACTGTATATTAACTGGGGGGGGGGGGAGACAATCAGGATATGACTCATATAGAGAACTTACAGAGAAAACAAACAATTATGAGAGCCATAGCTATGAAAGCCGATAGAGATCTAGAGAAAAAGACATATTGACATACCTCAGGACATTTGTCCTGTTTCTGTCCCACAGTGGCAATGTAGTTCGTCATCACAACAAAAGACGAGTCACCCTGGAAAACGGAACAGACAGGACTTGAAGGGTAACACATGACCATATGTAGTTTCAATCTCTAAACACAATCCATTGTGCGGATGGCTACAGAGTGCCATGTTGAATTTACACTACATCTTTTGTCTATTAGGTCATACAGTGGTTGCATAAGAAAGTGAGTTTTTGAAACGCACAATGCTCGCTTGACTTCATGCTACTGTTTTTGACACCCATGCATGACATGATAAACGTCCTTTGTTAAAACCAAAACCGAAAACAGACCTCGAGAAACCCGTCTCTGTATATTTGGTTCAGTATTAAAAGCTTGATTTAATCTCTGCAGACTGACATGGCTATATTTTCAGCTCACATCAGAGATGCAGCTGTGTTTAAGACTGAATCTAAGATTTAACCTCAACCTTAAATAGTCAAAGTGTCATTTTTCTCATGTTTCTGCTCTACTGGCACTGTTAGCTTAGTGGCAGCAACCTGTACTCAATAAGTGGTTTATTTATTTATTTTTAATGGTCATTGACACCAGTGTTTTTGTGCAGAATCCTAGAATACAGAAATGATTTGAATATGCTGATTATCACCGTTAAAAAGCTTTTTTATATATGGAAACTGTAATACATTTTTGTCAGGATTTTTGATGAATGAAAATTAAAAACAATTTATTTGATTTAGGTAACATTATATATCTCTTTACCATCACTCTTGATAAATATAATTTTCTGTTAGGGCTTTGTTTAGGGATGGTGAATAGAATATAAAGTTTGTACAGTATAAAAATCATGTCAATAGAAAGTCTCAGTATGACATGAAAACCCAGTGTGTGTGCATGCGTGTGTGCACAACAGTGCTGATATTTGTTATCGTGATGCACATATATTTGTTATTTGCTTTTTTGGATGATATTATTTGACTTAATCTAGTAGCTCCTGGAGCCACTCCTTTGATTGCTGAGTGATGACGTGTTTACTTTTCTGTCAACAGTCTGTCTGTTTCTTATTGCACTGGGTGCTTTCGGCAAAATAAGTACACATTCTGAAACTGCAACAGGCTGCTTGCATAAAGTATATAATGGCAGACATTTTCAATTTATTAAAAACTTTACAGTAAACATACAATTAAAAATAGTTGATTCTAAATAGTGTCACAATATACAGGTGCATCTCAAAAAAGCACATTAATATAATGGTCAGCAAACCACTTGGAAGTGGTTTTGGCACTGTGGGCAGGTGCTAAAGTCCTGCTGAAAAATGAAGTCAGCATCTGCATTAAGCTTGTCAGCAGATGGAAGCATAAAGTGCTCCAAAATCTCCTGGTAGATGTATTGACTTTGGACTTGATAAAACACAATGGAGCAACACCAGCAGATGTCACGGCTCCCCTAATCATCACCAGACTCCAGACCTTGATTTCCAAATGAAATGCTAAATTTACTTTCATCTGAAAAGAGGACTTTGGACCCCTGCGCAACAGTCCAGTTCTTTTTCTCCTTAGCCCAGGTGAAATTCTTCAGACGTTATTCTCTGGTTCAGGAGTGGTTTGGTTCTAGGAATGTGACAGCTGTAGCCCTTTTCCTGAAGACGTCTGACTCTGGCTTCAGTCCACTCCTTGTGAAGCTCTCCCAAGTTCTTGAATCTGCTTTCCCTGACAATCTTCCCAAGGCTGTGGTTATTCAAGTTGCTTGTACACCTTTTTCTACCACACTTTTCCCGTCAACTTTCTATGAATATATTTTGATACAGCACTGTAAAAAGCCAGCCCTTTCAGCAATGACCTTCTGTGGCTGACCCTCCTTGTGGAGGGTGTCGATGATTGTCTTCTGGACAACTGTCAAGTCAGTAGTCTTTTCCATTATTGTGGTTGAATGTTCTAAACTAGCCCAAGAGGTAACCAGTATTTATACTCAAAAATTTAATATTAAATTTTTTTGAGATACTGCCCCCCCCCCCCCCCCAAGCTGTAAGTCATAGACATCAGAATTAAAAAAAAAAACTCTTGAAATATTTCAGTTTGTGTGCAAGTTTTTTTTTTTTTATTAAATTACAAAAAATAAAGACCTTTTACATGATATTCAAATTTTTGAGATGCACTTGTAGATGTTTACTTGCTGTCAGGGTGAGAATAACCTGCATGTGTCTGCAGATGTTTACACAATACGAGTAGAGTACATTTATCTGTGATTAAGCCAAATTCACTGCCATAATGACTCTCATATGTACCAATATAAGCATGTTTACACTCAGGAAGCATAACACAAAATTTAGTGAATGGACAATTACCATTCAGTAGCCTACATCTGCATTCAAATACATATTTCTTCGATTTTTAAATAACAATGAAAATAAAGAAAAAATAATGATACCTATGTATTAGAGATGTTCCGATACCCTTTTTCTCTTCCCGATACCGATTCCGATACCTGGGCTCAGGGTATCGGCCGATACCGAGTACTGATCCGATACCTGGGTGTGTATCTGTATATACAGCTGTATATACTACTAGCCCTGTGTAAATTGCTAGAATTCTTTTTATGGTGTGCTTCAGACAGATCCCTCAATAAAACATGAACAAATACATGGTGAACTACTGTATTTATTACAGTATTTTTATTATCTAACATGAATTTGACAGTATTATTTATTTTCATATGCAAAAAAGAACTTGCATATGCATATGCAGCCAAAAATCTAACACCGCAAACTAAAAAAGGTATTTAAGTTTTACAATATAACTGTATAAAAAAACTGCAACAAATAAGTCTAGGAATATAAAAAAAAGATCTATTAATCAGATAATCTCTTTACAACAAAACAAGTAAAAAACAAGCAACCATCTAGGCATAATTATTATTATTATAGAGACGTATTATTATTACTGTAGGCTACAACAGTAGCTTTATATATTGTCAATTTACTCATGTAAACCAAACATTTATTTTAATGGGCTGCCATGAAGATCTTTGAGTGTCTGTGTTTATGATATGACAGTATTCTCAAATGAAACGGTAAATTCTCATGAAGTGACGGTTTATGCGTTCGTGTCCTCATGACACACAGCAGAGACTACAAAACAGCGAGCTCTCGCGCATCTGTGCCAGTCACCCACAGAGATGTAGATTTTGCGGGAGTAATATTTAAATAGTATTTTGCAGTTTAATATTCACAGACACTAGTATATATTCGGCTACTGTCTGGAGCCCTGCGTTTTGACTTACACGGAAGCAACTGAACGCAGTTGCCGGTACTGAATATACTCGAGAGTCTGTAACTACCGGTACTACAGAGACATACTGCTAACCACTGATCTATAATATAGAAGCGGCTTCACTGTCTTTTGGCAGTTTAGAATGTGATGAGTGATCCAGTCATATATAGATAAGGGCTGCTAACGCGTTTTCATTTCTTCTTCGCTGCTCTAAACAGGGGTTGCTTGTGGCAACACAGCACAACTTCCTGTGTTTTCAATGCATTTTGAGCAGCGAAGAAGAACCGTGCAGCGGTTAGGCAAAGCTTGCGGTCATAACTAGGTCTTTTTTAAGAAAATGGTATCGGATCGGTATATGGGTTCATGTACTCGCCGATGCCGATGCCAGAATTTGTTGTGGTATCGGAGATATTTCCGATACTAGTATCGGAATCGGAACAACTCTACTATGTATTTAAATAAGGGCGTCTGAAGTTTTCGGTTCTGAGGCAAAAATGAGGAGACACAACCCACCTGTTCAGGAAAAACATAATCAGCTACATCCCATATCCGCTCCTTTTTGCTGATATTTGTAAATGCCACTCCCTTCATTTTGGTGAAGACGGAGCCTATGGCAGTATCTACTGACTGGTAGCCTTTCTCATACATGAACACCCACCTAAAAAAACAAAAAACAATTTATGACACAGTCTGCTATAATCAAACTGCTGTCTAAAGCTATATGTTTACAGTACACTATATATAGGCTATATATATATATATATATATATATATATACACTGTGGGTATAGAAAAGAATCACCCCCCTTTAAAATAATCACTTTTTTTTCTGTGCAGCCTGAAATTACGATGGACAAAGTTTTTTGTTTAATCCAACTGCTTTTCCTCAGCAACTTAATACATCCAAGTGAAAGAAATAACACCAACACTAAAGAGATAATAATGCAGAATAACTCGGAAAACTTGTTATTTGTTATTATCTAGACTTTACCATATTTGCCAACTCTTCTTTCCATTACTGCTCAAGTTAAGTTGGTGACCGTTTGTGGCCTGCAGTCTTCAAGTCATTCCACAGATCTTAAATGGGGTTTAAGTCTGGGCTCTGACTAAGCCATGCAAGGACATTCAACTTTTTCTCCTTCAACCACTGTGTGGCCAGTTTTGCTTTGTGCTTTGTCATGTTGGTAGGTAAATCTCTTCCCATTGACAACCTTCTGAGTTTCCTCAAGAATTTGATGGATTCGCCCCATTCATATGACCACCTCCATGCTTTACTGTAGGACTGCTGTTATTTATATTGTGATGTACTGAATTTCTGTGAGACAAATCATTTGGTGTTGAGGCAAAAATTATTCATTTTAGAAAGCTCAGACGTGACTGCATGTGCTCTTTCTTGAGGAGTGGCTTTTTTTCTTGCAACCTTCCCCTACAATCCACGTTTGAGGAGAATTTCTGATTCAGATGCACACAATTTCTGCAACTGCTTCAGAGTTGCTGTAGGCCTCTTGGTCACCTCTCTGACCAAAAAACAAAAGAGCAGGATTTCCTCCTGGCTCATTCTTCCAGTTTGGAGTGATTTCCTGATCCAGGGAGGGTCTGTGTTGTATCAAATAACATCCACCTATTAATAATTGACTTCACTGTGCCTTTAGACATTGATTAAAAAAAATAATATTTTTTTTGTAACCATTTCCTGACTTGTGCCCGTCCACAACTTTGCCCAAATATCTTTTGAGAGTGCCTTGCCTCCCTTTACTTCAGTTGCACTACCAAAGACTGAAATGCTCCAGGAAAGCTCTTTTCATGCTGAGCTAATCAAAATGACCACAGCTGATCACAGTTGAAAGTCAGATGGCTTTGTGTAACACTGAAAAGTTGATTAGCAACTTCTCAAACATGAGATTGAGTTTACAAGTCATTTTTGGGAGGAAAATATCCTTTTTCCAACTCAGTGATTCTGTATTTTTTTTTATATTTATATTTCATCAATTGTCCACTAACATATTCCTGTTGTTGACATTACACTGTAAAAAAATAATTCAGTGGCTTAGTAAATTTCACAAAAATAAAGAGCTATATTAACTTAATAAAATCTTTTGAAATCATTTAAGTGATATTTTGAGTGGGTCAGATTAAAAATAATAATTAAAAATCCAACAAATAATTTCTCTAAAATTTACATATATTATTTAAGTTTATGTAATGAAAATAAATAAGTATTTAACTAACTAATTATTTTTTTTAATATACCTTCAATATTTCTGGTGAATTCTAATAGAAATATTTGATAATTATTTACTTGTACTGATCTGTTTTAGAAACTAAAATTATTAAGTATTTCCTACCAATTTTCCTAAATAAAGTTCCAGCTTAATAAATGACAGTTAAATAAATTGAGTAAATTTCGCGGCTAAAGTGATCACGTGTGCAGCTCCGCTCCGCAGGAAAAAAAAAATCTGCTTTCCTCAGCAGCGACGTCGACTAGCCATACACCTCACAACTCCTGGTAAGTAACGTTAGTCAGCTAATCCTACTTACGTTTGTAACACTTTATTAAAAAGTTAATAATTATTAAGCATTTCCTAACAATTGTCTTTGTATTTTACGTCATATTCAACAAGTTTCGTAGCTTAATCGAAGTCACCTGAAGGACGGCTTTCCTCAGCAACGGCAAGACCCGCACTCCTCTCATATTGTGGTACGTTATGTAATTTATCCAGCTAGTTAATACTAATTATGTTTGTAATGTTTAATTCAGAAGTTAATTATTAAGGATTTCCTAACAATTGTGTTTGTATTTTGCGTCATCTTAAGAAGTTTAACAGGTTTTGCGGCTCAAACAAGAAGCACCTGTCACTGAAGGACTGCTTTTCTCAGCTACGACGTGAACAGCATTACTCGAATTTCCTGTAAGTAACGTAGTCCTTTTATAACTATGTATATTTGCAATAATGTATTCAAAAGTTGATTAAACATTGACCGTGTGTACGTGTACATAACAGTGTAGTTTTCTAAGTTAGTTAGTGGGGCAGCCATATGTATGTTAGTTTTTTTTTTTTTTTTTTTTTTTTGGAGTGGGTTAACGTTCGTACTATTTTGATCACCGTTTATTTCAACCGCCATTTGAAAGTCTAACGATAAGTGTAACCGTGGTCCAGCAACTATAACTTTACATGCCCAATGGAAAACTATTTTGTACAGGTTCCCCTTTGGGGTCAGTGGCTTGTCAAAAGGGAACACATCATTTATGAACTTTCAAATGACAACATTCTGTTTTGTAAAAAGCTGTCATTTATTTTTTGTAAAACATCATAATTACTACATGAACTCAAGTATGAGCTCTTAAATCACAACTACAAATACGCCATGCAAAAGTATTTAAAATGGCGTGGACATAACATTGACTGGTGCGTTTTAATCAGCTCCCACTATATGCTCCATTGTAAAATCATTCTAGTACACTGAAACTTATCACATACAATATCGGTCAAAAGTTTGAAAACATTAAGCTTTTTAATGTAACAAATCCAGACCTGGTGGGTATTGAAGGACAGCCGAGGCTGGGTGAGGGGTACGTTGTTTTAATTGAGTAAACTTACTAAATTTCTTAAGAGTGTGTTTAAATATATTCATTTTGATTTGAATTAAGTAATATTTTTGTTCCCTGAAACAGATCAGTTTAATTTTCCATCCTTAAATAGTTTGATAGAAATTTCACAAATATATTATGTGTATTATAAATAAACAATTTGTTAGTCAAATACTAAATTGTTTTAGTGGAAAAAATAAAATATATCTGTACATTTTAGATAAAATAAACTGTTGTATTTTTAGTCAGTTAATATGTTTACATTTATGCATTTGGCAGACGCTTTTTTTCCAAAGCAACTTACATTGCATTTCCAGGTACACATTTACAATTTTATCAATTTTTGCTAGCGTTGATGCTCTACTGTTTGAGCTACAGGAAAGCCATCTTTTGTATAATCAAGTAAACTATATTCAGAGATTTTATTAAGTTAATAAAGTAAAATATTACTGTAATATTTACTAAGCCACAGAATTATTTAGAGGGTTAAGGGTTGAGTGTGAGGGTTAATGCAATGCATATTTTTTCAAGTAGTGAAATTAAACAAGCTTTTTTTGTTTCAAAACCATTAGTCATTTTACTTAAATATTAAACATGTTTATAAAGAAATTGGTTGAAATAATGCGGACCTCAATAAAAGCCTATAGCATTGATTTACAGCATAGAAGCTCGCAGTTGGTCTCTTTTCATTTTTCTTTTAGGTTTATTGTTAAAAATAAATGTCCCTATGTAGAAAATTAACCTGTCCTCTTGTTAAGAAGAATGCTGTTAATTTTTGCAACTCCTCCCCCTAGTACACTTTGTTTGAGATTTTACCGATCATATGGTCCAACAGAATGTTTGCTTCTTCAGGTGCTATTTGTTTTGTGTATTTGTCACTTTCTTGTAACATTCAGGTTTGAATGTTAGCTCTAACCAGTTATCTTTAAAATTTGCCTGTAGGGTTCAGCTGATCTACCCGTCTTCGTACACGCAGAGTTGGCAGAGGAGGTCATAAAAATCTACATCCTTCGGAACAATGATGGGGCGGTCAGCGATGTAATCTTGGGAATCACAGCAGAGCCTGCTGCCATCTTTTGGGAGTCACATTGGATTTGAGATATCCCAAGACCCACAAATACAGGTCCTTCTCCAAAAATTTGCATATTGTGATAAAGTTCATTATTTTCCATAATGTAATGATAAAAATTAAACTTTCATATATTTTAGATTCATTGCACCCCAACTGAAATATTTCAGGTCTTTTATTGTTTTAATACTGATGCTTTTGGCATACAGCTCATGAAAACCCCAAATTCCTATCTCAAAAAATTAGCATATTTCATCTGACCAATAAAAGAAAAGTGTTTTTAATACAAAAAAAAAGTCAACCTTCAAATAATTATGTTCAGTTATGCACTCAATACTTGGTCGGGAATCCTTTTGCAGAAATGACTGCTTCAATGCGGCGTGGCATGGAGGCAATCAGCCTGTGGCACTGCTGAGGTGTTATGGAGGCCCAGGATGCTTCGATAGCGGCCTTAAGCTCATCCAGAGTGTTGGGTCTTGCGTCTCTCAACTTTCTCTTCACAATATCCCACAGATTCTCTACGGGGTTCAGGTCAGGAGAGTTGGCAGGCCAATGGAGCACAGTAATACCATGGTCAGTAAACCATTTACCAGTGGTTTTGGCACTGTGAGCAGGTGCCAGGTCGTGCTGAAAAACAAAATCTTCATCTCCATAAAGCTTATCAGCAGATGGAAGCATGAAGTGCTCCACAATCTCCTGATAACTAGCTACATTGACCCTGCCCTTGATAAAACACTGGACCAACACCAGCAGCTGACATGGCACCCCAGACCATCACTGACTGTGGGTACTTGACAATGGACTTCAGGCATTTTGGAATTTCCTTCTCCCCAGTCTTCCTCCAGACTCTGGCACCTTGATTTCCAAATGATATGCAATATTTGCTTTCATCCGAAAAAAGTACTTTGGACCACTGAGCAACAGTCCAGTGCTGCTTCTCTGTAGCCCATTTCCTGCACACGCCTGTGCACGGTGGCTCTGGATGTTTCTACTCCAGACTCAGTCCACTGCTTCCGCAGGTTCCCCAAGGTCTGGAATCGGTCCTTCTCCACAATCTTCCTCAGGCTCCGGTCACCTCTTCTGTGTTTTTTGCCACACTTTTTCCTTCCAACAGACTTCCCACTGAGGTGCCTTGATACAGCACTCTGGGAACAGCCTATTCGTTCAGAAATGTCTTTCTGTGTCTTACCCTCTCGCTTGAGGGTGTCAATGATGGCCTTCTGGACAGCAGTCAGGTCGGCAGTCTTACCCACGATTGCGGTTTTGAGTAATGAACCAGGCTGGGAGTTTTTAAAAGCCTCAGGAATCTTTTGCAGGTGTTTAGAGTTAATTAGTTGATTCAGATGATTAGGTTAATAGCTCGTTTAGAGAACCTTTTCATGATATGCTAATTTTTTGAGATAGGAATTTGGGGTTTTCATGAGCTGTATGCCAAAATCATCAGTATTAAAACAATAAAAGACCTGAAATATTTCAGTTGGTGTGCAATGAATCTAGAATATATGAAAGTTTAATTTTTATCATTACATTACGGAAAATAATGAACTTCATCACAATATGCTAATATTTTGAGAAGGACCTGTACTCACTTGAGTTGTTCCAAAAACTGTTTCTTGAGCTGGATTCTCCAAAACTCTGTTAATGTTCAGAGGTTAAAAAATTATCTTCTTGCATAGTAGTGGTTCATGATCATCCCACAGAATGGGTATTCCTGATGTAAGTGTTTCTGTTATCGGATTAATTCTGTTGAAGATATAGTTCACCCAAAAAGATGATTTTGTCATAATTTACTCTCCCTCAATTTGTCCCAAACCTGTACGAGTTTCTTTCTTCTGTTGAACACAAAAGATATTTTAAGTGAAGTGACGTGACATTCAGCCAAGTATTAAAGAGTGTTTGTTAACGCAGTTAAAGGTTGCCATTGACTTTGCATAGTATACTTTTTTTTTTTCTACCATGGAAGTCAATGGCAACTTTCAACTATCTGTTAACCAACATTCATTAAAATATATTTTGTGTTCAACACAAGAAAGAAATTCGTACAGATTTGGGACAACCCGGGGGGCGAGTACATTATGACAACATCATCTTTTTGGGTGAACTATCCCTTTAATATTGATGTAAGTGTTGCTTTTATTTTTTTTATGGTTTAATGTTGAGTGTGACTGCAAATGGCTGGTATGCACCAGGAACAAAGTAAGATGTCATTTCTCTTACGGCTATCATATTTTACATGTAATCTACTTGAATACTAAGATGGATGAAATGTTTCATAAGGTTTAATCATTTCCCTTATGGCTACTTTACAGTTAAAATTTTTGCAATCTACTGGAATATTAAAATGGATAAAATGTTTCAAAGGTTGATTTTAGACTTTGTCTTATGTTTAATTGACAAATAAATTTTCAATAAAAAATGTGTTTCTTTCTTTATTTGGTTTTATTATATTAATTATAAAGGGTAAATAGTGTAAAAAAAAAAAAAAAAAAGTGAATGCAACATTTTGATAATTTATAGTCCAATATTAAGTTAAATTCACTTTTACATGTAGTAAACGTAGCAAATTTTTTTTGTTAAATTTCATCCAATATTTCAATTATATCTACTCAATATTTTTTGTTTATTTTACATAGAATTACAGTTGTGGTGTTTTATAATTTTGATTATATCTAATTAATTTTATTTCTCATATAAAGTAATTCAGTTATTCAGATTTACTTAATTTTTTTACTGACAATTACTCAATTTAAACAGTATATTTCATTGATTTCACAGCTTTAAAATTTACTCAATTTTTTTGAGTGTAAAAATGTTTCACCAAAAAAATTGAGTAAATAATAGTTAAACTTTTTACAGTGTAGGTCCCCTTGGAATTATAAGGTTCTATCTGACATTTTTGTCAAAATGGAGTTATTCACATATTCTCATTCTGTGTCAATATATTTACATTATGTGATAGATTTTTTTAATGTTGTCTACATTATTGGACTTTTTATTTAAAAAACAATAAGGTTCTATCTACACAGTCGAATGAAACACAAAAACTTTGAAACTCAATATGTCAAAACTACTCGGAATGCAGATACATGTAGAACCTTATAATTCCAAGGGGACGATATATAAATTATATTATCTGTATTATTATATGACTTGATGATATTATGATTATATGACCTTATGAAACATTTCTTCATTCCTTCTTTCTATTAATGAAATTCACAGCACACAATTTGTAAATATTGAGCTTATTTGTCAACGGAGAAAAAAAAAAGCAGTTTTTTAATTTCATCCTAATACCTTTCACTCAGAGTTGCTATTAGTTTCATTTGTATTGCTTACTGATTGACAATAACAATACAAAATATATTTACCAGTGCATTATTATTTTCAAGTAAAAAGCATATACTGAATCCTCATGATTTGCACTGTTACACTTACTTGCACAGCAGTTGGGAAAAAAAAAACACATCATTAGGCTATGTTTCATAGTTTCCATGTGTTTAAACAGTACAGTATGTAGTTGAGCCACCTTGTGTCATATACAAGTAGAATGAAGCAATTTTGGCATCATGCCCTCTAGCAAGACACGACAAACAGTATCCTTCCCATTGAAGCGTGACTCTCAGTCATCATGTGGCATGCTTAAAGTTGAAATACTGTTCCACACAGACCAAAACTAATACTATTGCAACAGTTTATCAACTTGATCATTTAGTGGTTAATTCAGCTAATTTGACTACAAAAAGACAAACAACTTCCTCATGACTGATAACAGAAGCATCATCCACTTTTAGCTGCACAAACACCAGCTATAGACAACATGTAAGTTTTTAGTGTTTAATGCTTTCTAGCTTTGAATTCCCAAACAAATTCCGCTGTTAGACTGCTGTAATTTGGACCAGAGCTGGATTTGATTCATTAAGGGTAGTCTGCTGATGTTCACTGATAAACTAAAGGGAGTAACAGAGAGGGATAACAACTCATATGCTGTTCTGTGATCACTGAAATTAAAGTCACTTTTCCAGTTGTGTTTTTGCTCCAGTGGCTTTATATACTGCACAGTAGTCATTGATTTCAAGAGAAGTGCAACAATTTTATTCAACGTTCATTTAGTTACTTTAACTGCAAATTGTATTGTTTAGACAAGCAGACAAATGACACCCACATAATGTGTTAACTGATGATCAATGGGTTGCACAATACAGGTTTGAATTACTTAAGAGGAAATGAGCAGCATTTGTCTGGACTTGATTGTCCTAAAGGTTAACATCAGCCAAAGTCTGCTTTTTCTCCATGAATGACTACAGCATTACATTTTACCGCTCAAATGAATGTTTGCTTCTATAAACATGTCTGTATGCGAGACACATATCATGAATATCGCGTAAGTGAATCTTTTACTCATAAGCCACGTACATCAAGTTATCTAGTACATACTGAGGGCCATCTGTTAGTTGTATGACTGGAGATAAGCTATATGTTATTGAAGCTATGAGCCGTTAAATCTAAATGAGATGCAATAAAAGAAAAAACTTTTGAAAAAGAGAGAGCATACTTTTAAGCAAACTAATCACGTAAAATACATTCCAGTTTATTAAAATTCTCTTCAGAAATGTGTGTCCTTTCTGAAATAATAACAGTTTGATGGTGTGCTGCTAGTTTGATAAAACAATGTATCTTAAATGGTACATCATGCCCTTAACTCAGCCCTTAACTCTTCAGTTCAATATAAGGCTCATGCCGTTAGTTTGTTTGCATTCTTTAAATTTTTCATCCTTGTTGAAGCATGTTCTGTTCAGTTACTCATGCTCACTGACATTTGCCTGCTTTTCTGTTTCAGGTTTTTAAAGAATAAAATAAATCTCTTACCCGATGATGTAAGCTAGAACACCCATTTGGATGATTCGGCACACAACTGCAACTCTTTTGTTCCTGACCAGAACCTGTCTAGGAGTTTCGTATTCAAAGAAAAAGTCTGAAAACGTTGTCCTTATTTGAGATTTCATTCTTCTTGTTAAAAGGAAAGAGTACAAAGACGTGTTATATCCTCCTCTCTGTCTTCACAAGGCTCTTGTTCACTGGTAAGATGTCCTAGTCAGTACTGTAAGATGTTTATAGAGTGCTGTAATCTGACTTCCTTCCTTGCCTTAACTTTATTTGTCTGTCTCTCTCTTTATTTCTCTCTCTCTCTCTCTCTCTCTCTTAGACCAAACCCTTCTCAAAGTAAACCACCCACTTTGCATCGTCTACATACACCCTCTTGTGAATATAACACAAATTCATGTACAGGTGGATAAACTTCTTAAGGGAGGAGTGACAACTTAGAGACCAATTGCAAATAAAGGCTTAATGTCCACCGCACATCTTTCACATGCCTGAAACAGCCTTCTCTCTCTCTCTCTCTCTCTATCAGCACTCTTATTGCGCTCTATGGCAACTGCCTTCCTGAATGAATGCTAAAGATAAAACCCAGTGTTCATTTTACTGTATGTTCACATACAATATAGACAGTTTCACAGGATGATTCTTGTAAATGTATGAAGCACCTTAGTTCCAATTGCTTTATACAGTTATGGACCACCATTCTACATCAATTCTTTGCTATAGGACAGAATTTTATTAAATTGTTGAATCCAAACCAACAACATGTACTGTATTTTAGATCCCATACCATCTAAGCTCCTAAAAGAGGTGCTTCCAGAAGTCATAGATCCTCTTCCTAATATCATTAATTCATCATTGCCATTAGGATATGTCCCAAAATCCTTCAAACTGGCTCTTAAGCCTCTCATTAAAAAACCCTGATCCTAGAGAATTAGTTAATTACAGATAATCTCAAACCTCCCTTTTCTGTCAAAGATACTAGAAAAAGTGGTTTCCTCACAAACCATGTTTTTTCTTACAGAAAAATGGTATCTCAAGGGTTTTCTATATTACAGATTTAGACCGTATCATAGTAAAGAGAATGCTCTCATGAAAGTTACAATTGACCTAATCTTATTATCTTACTGTGGTCTCTATTAGTGCTCTTGGATCTTAGCAACCACAACATTTGAATAGACTAGAAAATTATACTGGAATTGCATTGGCGTGGTTCAAATCATACTTATCTGGCTGTCATCAATTTGTACCAGTGAATGAAGAAGTATCATATCATTCACAAGTACATTTTGGAGGACAACAAGGCTCAATACTAGGACCGTCAGCTCTGTATATTTCTTTCCCGATCAAACATACCAATTCACAAAACTAAAAGAATGCATAGCTGATGTATATATATATTTATTTATTTATTATTATTATTATTATTATTGTTATTATTATTATTATTATTATTATTATTATTATTATTATTATTATTATTATTTTTAATGGATCACTAGTAATTTCCTATTGCTAAGTTCTGAAAAAACAGATTGGTTAATTATCAGACCAAAATCCTTTACATGTATTATACATATATCAAAATCAATAACAACTGCAGGCAGATACTTTTCCTATTCAGCGCCCAAACTCTGGAACAATCTACCTAGAATTCTTTGGGAGGCAGAAACACTCTGTCAGTTTAAATCTAGATTAAATACACATCTCTTTAACCTGTTTTACACATAACACACAATCACTTTTCTATAATTCAAATCCATTAAAGGATACTTAGGCTGTATTAAATAGGTCAGCCAGAACCAGGAACACTTGATGTACTGTACTTGTTACATTCTAAGAAGAATGGAATCTACGCTAATATTAGTCTGTTTTATTCTTATTCCGAGGTTACCTTAGCCACCAGATCCAGTCTGTGTCCAGATCAGATGGTGGATCTGCACCTTTACAGCCCCGAATGTCAGTGGAGACCATGTCAATTAGATGAGCCCTAAGGACGGATCCCCTGCATAGACCTCGTCAACTATGCCCATTGGACCAAGACCACGAGAACCAGACGAGTCCTCTGCCCAATCAGATGTGCGTTGCAGTCTGGAATTAAACCACACCATGATGGTTTCATCTGTCCAGAGGAGAACTGCCCCCCTGACTGAGCCTGTCAGATTTTTTATTCTCTCCATTTCTGTCTCCGATGGAGCTTTGGTGCCTTGCCATAGTTGCCTTTAGCTTGCTTAGTTGGGAGCACAATTTGGACTGAACTGAGCTGGACAATGAGTTCAGAATGAACTGACTTTTACTGTTAAACTGACTGTTTGTTATTGTCCTCTTGCTATCAGCATACATGTTTCCTGTTTAACAATGTAAAGCTGCTTTGACACTGTATAGACAATGACATTTGTATTGTATAAAGGGCCATAAAAATAAAGGTGACTTTTGATAAAGGTCACTTACAGTACTGTGCATAATATTACTGTTATTTTTTTTTCTTCTCGTGGTCAAAAAGATGCAAATAATCAATCTAGGTCGAACAGTTGTGGTTTCCCACTGTAGGAGTTTTAAAGTAACCATTTTAATGTAATTATTTCTTGATCATTACAAGATCTGACATTTTCTTATTTGAGTACCAGAAGTAAAAACAGGCATTCTCTCCTCCTTTTTTCTTGAATCATTTTTTTTATATATTTATATTGAATCAATTATAACATTGTTTTTGTTTTTTTTGGCATTTTTTGTTAAAATGCCAGTCAAATTAATTTTGCTCTGAGCAGCTGACAGGTAGTAGAGTGTTCTTTACCACTGGAGGACGCTATTACCCTGTACTTTTATTCAGCACAAGCACGACGTTTTTCTCGTACATTTTTTAAACCTCCTTTAGGCGAATGGAGTTTCTACGTCAGTTTTTCCATTAACAATGAATCCATTAACATCATGTAAATTTTAACGCCCTTAAATTGTATTTATTCCATAACGTGCTTTTAACCACAGTTTATAAACGAGTTACACACAGGTAGAAATGGGGCCTTCTGATTTGATAGCTTTATTATTTGTTTCATTCTTTGTTTCTTTGTTTTTATGTTTGATTGTCACTACTGGCTCCGCTTAAGCTCTTATCTCGAGCTGTTTAATGTCGTCTTACCCGTTTTCTTTCTTTTGACACTTTTCAAGACAGCTCATAGTTGTCAGTCTTGCGGCTCCTCCTCACAGTCGTATGATTGGTGCAGTGTTACGCCAATCTTCATATAGCGTGCGGTCTGATTGGATGGAGGCGTGGCCGTAGTAGGCGGGGTTTACAACTGTCAGTCTCGCTGGAGTGAAACCTTGCAGATCACAGCGCGAGAGTGGACAAGTGGAGACAATTGGCTGAAACACGGATTCGGTAGTAAGACTAACATCTGTATAGTACTAAGGACACAACTGAAACGTTTCACATGGGGAGCTAAAGAACAAAATGACGTGTATGCGTTACACTATGTTACTGTTCTCAGTTTTGGAGTTGTTGTTGTTAGGACACACAGCTGGTTTGTCGCGCGCTTTACGTCTCGCGAGCGATGAGAACGCGTCTCCAGGCACGAGAGTCCCGCGTGCTGTGCTGGCTGAGACATTGGAGGCTACTACCACCATCCCAAACCACTTACAGGAGGACGACAGGGACTCCAGATTTTCACCTTTCACCCCCAAAATGACCATCACACCCAGGACCACTGGTAAAACTAACCAATTACAGCCCTTTTGGCAAACCACCACGGCTGCGCCTCTGACCAAAACAATGGACCCAACCTCCAAACGCAGTAAAGCCAAAGAAAACTCCACATTCTCCACAACACAAAACGATACAGAAAAACCTACTTCTTCCTCTCCATTAAGTGGCACAAAAAACACAACACCGCCTGCACTGGATACTGCAAACACTTCATGGACCGTGAAAAGCACCTCAAAGCCTCTTGTGACCACTGAGAGAGGTAAGTTCAGTTCTCATTCTTTTCCGTGACATGATGTTAGGCAGTGTGCCAGTTTATAAAATTCATGTTTTCCAAATATTCATTCAAACTAGAATGTGTTCCTGTGCACTAAAAAATAGTGGCCTTGAATTTCTTTCCCAGCCTCTGCACAACAGATTTTGAGGAGTTGCAAGAGGTTTACACCTGCACAAGCTGTTCTCATGCGCTACATTTATTATTTTATCTTCATACATTATACAGACATGTTTTAACTGTTCCTTCTATGTATTCCTATGGTAACAGAGTGTAGTTTCAAACTGAAAGTGTTCACATTATGTAGTTGTTGTTCTGTCTTTCAGTTTTCAGTACACTCCTTTGTCTCACTTCACAGTCTTTTGGTAGTACTGATTGGAAGCCGTTTGATCAGCTGTATCATAAAAATGAACTGACAGATAAATCCTTTCTACCAACCTCAGTACATCAGTACAGCTGTGTATCTTAAGGACATTTGAGATCTTCGCAGCTGCACAGAGACAACCTTCTTAATTAATTTGATGTGATTAATTACCATTTGACTGCCAAATGAGGAAAACAATCATAAATCTTAAACCCTCTACTCTTTTATCTTGAGTTACGTTATGCCAAGCTGACTTGGAGAATGAGGATGATTAATTTTGATTAAGGTCATATCTAGTATATTCATAATCTTTCATCTTGACAGTTTCTTACTTGTAAAAGGGTGAGAACTTCCTCTTTTTGGTACCATTACATTCTCTTACTCTGAACTTGAACATATTCAGTTACAGCAGTGGGATGAAATGAAGTTAAAAGAAAAGGGAACCAGCCATATTGGGTTGTCATCAAAGGTTCAGTTAAGACTGTGTGTGATCTGCAGCCCCCCTGGATCTCATTGTATGTGAATGTTCTGCAGAGGAGGCAGGTGTTTGGGATTACAGTAAATAAAACGCATCTTATTCTGTGTAGTGGCCTAAAGGTGACTGAAATTGCTTCCTCAGAAAACCAAATATGGCACATTAAACCCACTTATTCAGCATCTACATGTATGTACTGTATGGAGAGGAAATGAGCATCATCATGTTTCAATGCCTTTGTTACTTTAAGGTTTTTTTGCCTCTTAATATTTTTCGTGATTGTCTAATGTATGAGTGGAGTGAACATTTCAGATGCTGACTATAAAAATAGCTGGTGTTTGACTTTTGTATCTAGTGTGGCAAAATCAGTGCCCTTATTTCCCCAGACGTCTATGACACCATCATTTCTGGGAGGTGTCGTCCTTGGCCCTAGATAACATCTTATTAGAAAGCTTAACCTAAAATCATGAGCAGAGTATTCAGGATCCTCTCAAGTAATTTCTCATATTAAGAAAAATATTTGTTGTGATGATTGATTTGGAAAGTACTTGGGATTTTGTTCTGGCAGCTTCTCTTTTTGATCAACAGTTTGTGCATGTTTAATATTAGCAGTGGTTTGAGGAACCGTTACAACGTTCACCTCGTTCTGTCACAAAATGATTTCAGACTCAGAAATAACACAAGTTAATGCAGAAGCAAGAATCAGAGCGAGACACTTTAAGTTGAGTTCCTTTAATAATGAAAATCACTAAATCACGCCTTAATGCATTTTTATAGCTGTTGGACACTGGTAATTGTCTCCTTTCAGTTTCCTCCATTATATTCCCTTCTATGCTTTGTAGGTCTATTCCTGTAATGCTGTGTGATAGACAAGCAATGGAAAAGAAATAAGATTGAGGTGTTTAAGGAACATCTTTATGTATATAGACACATTGTTCGACCGAAATTAAGCTCACAAGAATCAAGAAAATTTGCCATTAAATTGCATAACAACTACAGTTGTTAGTTTAGCTCAGAGACTAGAGAGACATGACAAAAGTGGGGTTAATATATGAAGAACTATTATGAGAGTCTATTCTCTTATTTGGCATTAGTATCCACAGAACAGCTGTGTAATGTTTATTTCTCAAAGTTTTTTCATAGTTGAATGTCAACCACTCTATTTCTGATAATTAACAATTTACAAGAATGCTGTTTACAAGCAGATTTGAGGATAAAATAACACTTATAAAATTGAAACCTGTGTATATTTACGCTTGTTTAATAAGGGCAGAATTAACCCTTAAACAAAACAAGAATATGAGCCAATTTTTTTTTCCAGTCAAAATTTTTTATTTGCCCTGCTCCAATTTCAGTCACTCCTGAGATGTGTTGTTTTTATTGCAATGCAGTCAGGTAATAAATAATTTCTTTTAGTTATGTTTGTTCATGCTGTGGTGGTCGAGTCTTTGCCATATACAAGAACTTTATTTTGTCAAGAGTACATATAATAATCATCATAAAATAATGTGAACAATACACTAAAATACTTTTTGGAGATGATTGATTGGTTTATTGCTGAACTGACTGTAATGTTACTTGAGGGTGATTTTCTTTTCCTTTTTTAAATTTCCAGCAGATCATTTGTTAATGGGAATACACCCTGCACCACCTGTGATGCAGAGTTGCACTGTAACTCTTATTGCATGTTATATTGTTGTACGTGTGAGCAGCGTGTGGCTTATTAAAACCACAATTTAGACAAGGACAGTGAAAGTCATTTCATAAGTCCCCAGCACTGCCGGACACACAGGCTTGTATGATGGCTCTTTTTCAGCTACCACACTGTCCTCGCTCAGCACAGTTTCATGAACGAGTTTGAAGAAACATGAGCTCAAACAGATTGCTACTGTACACAGATTATAGACTTCAGATTATAATAAGTCTTCAGCTAATTTTTACTATCTCTTACTGTACAGTTAATGACTAGATTTTTGTAAGACATTCTGTATAGTAAGTTTGATGTGTGCTGCAATTGCGAGACACAATTTTTGCTGCAGTCTGATTTACACATTGATACATTTAAACATTGAAAGCATCCAACATGCTCTGAATGGAACATTTTCTTGTGTGTTTGCTTGGGTTAGGCTGTTGAGCATTTCTCAGTGTGTTGACATTAAACTTCAAATGGTTTGTTTGATGTCTCATATGCCAAACTAATTCTTATCCAAATTAAAATCATTTTACAGAATGGTGATGATAGTAGGGACTAAAGCTACTTTTCTTTTGAATATGTGTATGAGCTATTCATTTAGTTTGCTAATGTGCTTTGTAGCACATATTCATTTGCACATTATTTGTGAATTCCCTGCTGGGAGTTTTATAAAAGCACCGCTCTACTATTGCTTAGACTGCCTGCCATTCCTAATAGAGCTCCAGGCCTACAAACACCCTAAATCAAGTTATTTGTGAGGAGTATACACTTCTAGACATTGCAGATTAATTTTTCTGGCTGATTAGAAACTCTCTAGAGTCTTAATACACAGATAACTGCCTGTGTTTGATGGTCCATTATATATCCTAATATTGCACTCCTGTGCTATTCCTTATGCAAACAGTATGCCAACGTTGAAGTTTATTTTGCCACTGGCATTGATCTTGTCATTGTTATAGCTGAATTTATCTTCTTTGCAAAATTATATAAAATATACAGTGCTTTTCTATATGTACTGTATATATTTATAAAATGTATGCATTATAATCCATTTCCTTGCTACTATTAATCAGTTGAATATCCAAAAGTGCACATCTAGATATTGCTCAGATGTTTATCTCCATCTTACACTCTGCTCATCAGCACGCTACTTGCTCTGATGAAAATGAAGAGTGACAGTTTGTGGATTGAGCATGCAACAAAGAGCAAGAATATCAGCGCACGGTGTGCATTTACAGTGCTTTCACAATGTGTGCATTTCTTTGTAACTGAACCGATACCACACCCAGGAATCTAGATAATCCACTTCCTCAGAAAATGAATTTTAGGACAGGTTTATACTTGTATACATCATTTCTTATCACTAGTACTTCTTATCACAATAGTCATCCAGCTTTTATTCGATAACCATGTGCCTTGCTCAGAGATGCAAAAGGGCTCATGTAGTTTGAATTACAGATGAAACGGTATGAAAATTTATTATCACGGTTATAGTGACCAAAATTATCATGGTTATCAGTATTATCATGGTACTGTTAAAATGTGCTGGAAATGTTTAAAAAGTACTGACACCCAAATCATTTGACGAAGTTTGATATTTCAAATCAACAAACTGAACAAAAAAAGAGTTTGTTTGTATAAACACTAAAACAGTAGCATTACCAGTGATGTCTGTATAATAAAATTGTAAATAAATGCAAATGCAAATAAACACTGAAAATGAACGTGGATTTGAGCATCTTCTTAGTTAACAATGGCTCTGTGTAGTAACAGCGGCTCTATGTGAAATCACGCACCTGAGGGAATTTACCACTGATTAGAAAACCGGCTTTACTGACGAGATGCGCATAACGATCGGCCGATCGTGATCGGTGCACCCCTAGTAAATACATTTACTAATTCTGAGCCACACCAATTCAGCAATATCATTTGACACTATCATTTACCAAACCTGTTTGTGTTTATTTATCTAGCTTATAAGTGTCTCTTTTTTTTTTTTTTTTTTTGTAAGATTTCTTAGTAAACGTGACCGTATGATAGTGTTCATGTATTTTTCTTTTCTCTGTGAGATGAAGCCAGAGTTCTCACACTCTCAGCGATGCCACACAATCTGGCATGTGGGTGGCAATGAAGAGTAACAGTGGCCCCATCACCCATAACACCATGCTGCTCACCCACGGGCCCGTACACTCTATACTGTTACGTAAGTGTCCCGTAAATTTATTTTGTAACTATGCCAAAGCTACTGAATCTGATCATGGGAATTTGTCCAAACATGTTCTTGCTGTGTGTGACATCCCTGCATATCACAAACAGTGGTTCACCATTTTTTGGAAACTCTACATCTGATCTGATTTGTCACACTGTACTTTTCATAACGCATTTTAGCATTGATAGCACCTTAAAAAAGTTATTAGTCTTCGTTCAAGACCAATCAAGTAGTAATGATGAATGTTCAAAAAGCAGTTGAACAGCAAACTTTTTTATTAGTTTTTACACAAATTATGATAATGGGGCAGATTAATGATTAACAAAGACTTTTTTTTTTACGGTTCCTTGCACAATACTATGTTATTACCTCAAAAAACATTTACCATTGCCCTTCAGGCAGTTCAAAGATTTGTAGAAGCAAGCCAAAATGGCATGGTTGCTTAAGAAAATGTGTTTTTATCTCATGTTTGCTTTTGTTAAAACTATTGGTTAGGTTTAGGGTTGGGGTTAATGCGACTCAATTTAAATTTAATTTAATTTTGGGACTGAACAATAGTTAAAATCTGTACTTGTACTGTATGTTATTTTTTGAGAATGTCTTTTTCCCGTCTTTGATTTTTTTTGGACTTTAAGTACTTGGAGCAGTGTGTGAATTAGCATAGCTAATAACTTATTTCACCATCTCTGTGTCAGCTCATCAATCAAGATGAGTCTTTAGCCACTTTCACTGTCAACCTTACTTTTACTGTCTGGAGCTAACCTGCAGTTTGCCATTAAGGCGTTGAAGAAGGTACCGTAACTTAATATCTATCCATACTGCAACAGTGAGACCCTCATGCAGACATCTGAACCTAAAAAAGGTTCAGATTTATTGTAAAAAATAAAATAAATGAATAAACAAACAAACTTTCGGTTTGAAGCAGGAATTTCCAAAAAGATGCCAAAAGTGAATTTAGGTCAGTGCTCCCAGCCCTTATTAGATATAGCTGGTAAACAAACCTTTAATCCTTATTCAACCAGAATAAAGCTGTGACCTTTATATTTGTAAAGAAAAACAGTATCTCATTGTCAGTGTCTTGAGCTGACTTCATTTCCTGCATTCTCAATGGATACTCAATAAGCGAGGATCACCTTGTCAATGTCCTACAACAAACTCGCAAACTCTTGTCTCAGCATGTTTATATCTGTGTAAAGCAGACAGGCGCTTCCATCCTTTTGTCCATAAAGACCACCACACTATCGTTCACAAGGAGTCAGTGAGGTTTTATTAATGTTTTTAAAAGATCTGCAGAATATTTTATCAAAAATACAGTAAAAAAAATAATATTGTGAAATATTATTACTAGGGGTGCTCCGATCATGATCGGCCGATCGTTATGCGCATCTCGTCAGTAAAGCCGGTTATTTAGAGCAGCTGTTACTACACAGAGCCGTTGTTAATAGAGAAGATGCGCAAATCCACTTCATTTTAAGCGTTTATTGGCGCATCTTCTCCGTTAACAACGGCTCTGTGTAGTAACAGCTGCTCTATGTGAAATCACGCACCTGATGGAATTAACCGCTGATTAGAAAACCGGCTTTACTGATGAGATGCGCATTAACGATCGGCCGATCGTGATCGGAGCACCACTAATTATTACAATGAAAATCTGTTTTCTATTATAATTAAAAAAAAATGTAATTTATTTCTATGATAGCAAAGCTGCATGTTCAGAAGCCGTTACTCCAATTGTCAGTTTCATATGATTCTTCAATTTTGCTGATTCGGTGCTCATTTCTTGTTATTAATGTTAAAAACAGCCTAATATTTTAATGAAAATGTTTAGATATTTTACGCCAGGATATTTATTATAAATAGTAAGTTCAAAAGAATCACTTTTATTGGAAATGTATGTATTCTGTAACAATGTGAACATTTTTACTGTGACTTTTGATTTATTTAATGTGTCCTTAATGCATCCTGAAAAAACTTCACTGACCTCAAACTTTTGACTGGTAGAGTAACTATATTTCTATTAAATGATGCCTGCCCTCACTGGACTGTGAGAAGTAGGTTAGGAGTGAATATTGTAAGACGATACAAGACTGATAAGATGGATACTTGTAATTGTTTCATTAAGAGAAAATTAAAAAAAAAAAATTATTTTTGCCTTTGTCTGGCAGAGCTCTCCTATTGTGTAATCTGATCTTCAGCAAGGTCACCTCTGATTCAGATCAGATTGCCCCCAGTCAGCTATGGGAGAGAACTGTACACGCTGAGAGCCTCTGCTAAATATATCACAGCGCTCCATTTCTCTCACTGTGTCAGTGCACATGTGTATATGTGTGTGTTTTTTCATGTGTTAACACTCACTGGTCCGATGGGAGGTCACTGTAAAACAATGACACACTGCAAGAACGGCCCCCTCTGCATTTATGAATGCAGTATGTTAAACAGCCAAAATAAAAGGATAGTTTTCTGAATTTAAGTTCCCACCAGATGTGCTCCCATACGGAGCAGTGTTATTTCAACAAAATAATGCATCAAAATGTGGTTCTTGAGATTTTACTAGTGATCCAGGGCTTGCCTTTGGCATTTTGTCAGGTAGGCTGTACAAAGAGACCCAAAAATGAACCCTGCCTCTTTCTCTCACAAACACATCTCATTGAAACTAACATCATCGCAAATTACAGCTACTATGCTTTTCCTGTGTGAGAAAGCATCGGCTCCTCTTTTACCGAGATAAAAACACAGATTGTGTCACTGTATTTGAACACTGCATCGATGTGATGTAGTTTCCAATCAGATAAGCTCTGGGCTTGCTACACAACAAACTAATATTACAGCACAGTCAGAAGAATTGTGCTTTAATAATCAGGCTTCTTTGTTCTGCTCATTTCTCTGAAAGCCTCTCAGTGACCTCTGTATTATTGCTGATTGATTGTGTTAGATGTGTAAGGTTCCTGCTGCTGTAAGTGCTGGAGGCTTTTGAGGTACTACTGAGAAAGCTGTTGTTTTTTTTTTTTACAGAGTTGTTGACGTGTGTAGGATAGAACAGCTTGTACTTTGAGAGCTGATAACGGGACGGGCCAGGCTCAAGTCCTCTCTAAATCCTACAAAACATTCCTTGAAACCGTCCTTGAAGGCGGTAGCCAAATACTGTCTGGTGTATTTCTCAGTGACCAAAGGTTCAGTGGAGCCCTGGAGGTGCAGTTGCCACACAGGCAATGAAATGAGCAGTTTTCATATAATTTCCATTAACTGCAATACTTGAATCATAATGTTGCTGTTTTGCTCATATGGTTTCTATGAGAAAGATTTCAGTGCCATATTATCTGTTCTCGTTCTATTCCCATTCTGTAACAGCACTGGAAAGTGGCAACTTGCAGCTTTGAATAATTTCACACTTTCCTTTGCGTCATGTTCCTTTGATAAAATATGTGTAGGGGGCCAAATGAGAATGTGCTTTACCCCTACCACTTACTGATTAAACCTCCTGCTAAAATTCATACTGTAAGCATTAAAGGGACACTCAATGTTATCCCCTCTTGGGCAGTGTCAAGCATTTTACTAATAATAGCAACAATAATATACTAACATTATCTACTGGTTTTAACCAATACAAAACATTAAAAAGTACCTTTAAAAAAAGCAATTACAAGCAAAACTATATAGGTTAATAACAAGCACAGTGACTGCCTGCAGAACGACTGTAAAAATGATCTTTTAATCAACATCATGTCTTTTGAAATGTGTATGACTTTCATGGAACAAAAAAGAGTTTGTACAGTGATATTTAGTTTCAGTCTATTCTTCTCACGACAAAAATAATTTTTGAGAGTTCTCTGCGTTCAACAGAAGAAAGTTATACTTTCAGGTTTAGTATGAGTAGTTAGAATGAGTTATTGATGACAAAATTTTAATTTGGGGAAATTAAACCCACAAACAAACAAACGCTATGCATCCATGCTGATAGTTGTTAGTATATGAAGACCAAGACCACTGGGACACAAAAGAACCAATGAAACTTTAGAAAAATAAACCTTACTGAGTTCTCTTTTTAAACACCAGTGCTCTCTCACATGACTCATTTTGGCATCTAATCAGAAAAATTGTCAGCAAGATATTAAAATCTTTAACATTGGAAAGAAAGGCTAACATGTTGTTCATCTCTCTTCTCTCTCGTGCACAGGCCATCAGTGCAACTGTAGTGCTGAGGGGTCAGAGGACCAAGATACCTGCAACTCTGCCACAGGTCAGTGTGTCTGTCTAACTGGATACACGGGTCAGCATTGTGAACAATGTGCCGATGCGTATTTCACCAACGGGACCGGTGGCTGCCAGGCCTGTAACTGTGACTCCTATGGAGCTGTGAATCGACTCTGCAATAGGTGAGTATCACATCAATCACATCACCCTTGTTTCATTCAGATGGGTATCATAATGACTTGGTGGAAAATGTCCTCAGCAACATCTTTACAACAGAATGTAGGAAATTAAAATATTTGATAGGACAGTTTGTTCCCAGCTTTATATTCTCATAATGTCATGTGCAGTGTGATGTACTGGTCAAAATTCAGCATGTTAGAACATGTACTCTGATCTGAACTTATGAGCTGTGTGTCTTTGTTGTCTGGTAGCATTTCACGTTTCATTTTCTATGTCTGTTCTGATGCTGGCTCATATTGTAAAGCTGCACTTACCGTATGTCTGATGTTTGTCCTTAATTTGACCTCTGCATGAATGCAGTCAGCAGGCATGGAGCAGTTGCTCTCTACACTGCAGTAGAGTGGCTGCTGGATCGTCCGTGTCCCCTCAACTTTGTCAGATTCCTGCCAAACTGCTGCAATCATGTCACATTTATTATATCATCATAACAGGATGTCACCTGTCAGCTGTTTGCCTACGAGCCTCTTTATGATACTTTGTCTCTGAGCAACCTTCCCCGAATACATTCCTCTGCGTGTATCCTGTGTGAGCATGTTTGTGGGTGTGTCATAGTGTCGTAGCATCTTGTCATTGACTGTGTTGTTTTGTGCACCTGTTGTTAGTATTAGACTGTAGGAATACGGTTAAGCCACAGAAACCTAATATTGTCATGGCAAACCACCACACATTAGAAATGTGACACTGTTTAATTCACAGCATTACATATAACATAACCAACAGGCCATTATAAATATTTGAAGGCTCTATCTATCTGTCTATATATCTATCTGTTTCTCTGTATGTCTGTCTGACTGTCTGTCTTGTCTATCACAGCATCTATTCATGTTGGCTGTTTGTTTTATGTGCCACAGTAATAACTCAAACACTTGTTAATGTCTTGTCGGCTGTCTATACATGCATGTGCATGTAATGTACTAGTATGTTGACAGTATCTCTCTATGTTCTTAGATCTGTGTGTGTAAAGCAGACATGAGAGTGCAAGGGTAAAGTTAGTGACTCCACACGCTGAATAATTATAGCTTTCCCACAGCAGACGGCTGCAGATGGAAACGAAATAGCCGCAGTCGTGTGAGAGTCAGCCATCCGCTTGTGTTTGTTTTGGAGCGGGCTCAAAGACTGCTGCCCCCCTCTGCTCCCCCTGACATGGAGAAAGGCATCATAATTCACAGCATTCCCACTCCCTCCATGAACACTGGCTGTAGAGAGCTTCCATTACAGTACCCAATCTGTCATTCATAAAGTCCTGCTGTGTCTGTGGTGTTTGAGTAGTATGTGCTTTTTAGGATAAGAAGCATGCAGTGGGGGATGCAAGTGTGAAGAGACTAAAATGCGAAGATAGTCAAGAAAATTGCATATAAATGTTAATTATTGTGTATTCTATATTTAGGTTGCAAGGATTATATCTCCCGGTGATATTTCGAAATTTGATGATGCAACTGTTGTTAGTTGGCTGGCATGGTAACTGTGTGTGTGTGTTTGTGTCATTTGCTACATAGTGATTAATGAGACCATGCTGTGAAGTACATTGCCACAATTAATCACAGATCACGACATCCATCAAAATACAGAATAAAAGTGACAGGTCACTAGCCGAGGGTGCTATAGATGTATATTTCATGCTGTAAGCTTTCATGCTACACACACAGGCATACAAGACACCCTAGCAAGCCCTACACTGCGTAGGGGCCCTGACTAGTGTTGTCAAAAGACCTGGTACTTCAATACCATTAATTAAACTTGGGTGAAACTTGTTTACTGTTTTTTATAATTATATTACTTGTAGAAAAACTTTAAGAACAATTGTAACAATTGTAAAAAAAAAAATAATAATAATTTTTTTATGAGCATATTTTTTTGTTTTGATTTGGTACCAAAATTGGTACCGAGAACCGTGGATTTTCACTGGTATCGGTACCGAATACTGAAATTTTGGTACTGTGACAGCACTAGCCCTGACCCTAAATGGGAGGGGGGAAGTCAAGAGCAGTTTGAGCCAATTTTATTTTGGTAAAATTTGCTATGAAGAACTATTCTGCTTCACAAAGATGTCACATTAATCATCAAGTACACTATGCAGTCTAAATGTATTTTCAGTAATAGCAAACAATAAATGCATCACAAATGTGAATGTTTATTATTGATTTAGACAGAAAATGAGAGTTGTGATGATTGACATGTCAGAGAGGCAGAGTGAATACAGCCTTTGTCAGTCCAACTAGCTCCCTGTGAAGCAAAGGAAAGATTAGAGAACAGTGTTCCATTCTAGAATTGTAAAATGGCTACAGCGAGTTCACTCCACATTAAAGAGTAATAAAATTACATTTATTGTTTGGATTTCCTGATAACATTGACAGAATTTGAAAGGTGAGACTTTGTCTAATATCAAAGTAACAAATCACAAAACTTATTGCAATTAATATGATGGCATGCACATGCACAAATAACTTTCTTAAGTTTTGTTCACACATCAACAACAACAAAAATAGACTAAAAGATTGATCTTGGCATTTAAGAATCAATATTGGTTCAACAAAATAAAGACTGATTAAAATTTAGAAATTGATATTGTCAACTCAGCCCTATTTATTAATATTAATAAAATTGGTCATGATTAGAAAAGAGTATATCACACAGCCGTGGATGTGTAAAGTTTTCATTACATTAAATGTATGTATCATGTTTCTGTGTTAGTCATCTGTTTTGGTGCAGTGAATGATGGCTTTGCACTGGTCCTGGTTCAAACCTCAAGCTATTTCCTGGGCTATACGTCTAAAGGCAAGCTGAAACAAACTAAAGAAAAACTGATAGCCCTGATTTGGTTGTGGAAGTAAGATCCTGTGGAAGTTGGTAGTTTTCACGTTCCTGTCTGCCCCGGAGTGTTTGTGGAGTGCTGATTGAAGCTTGTGCTTTCTGCCTCTCATGCTGACACTGGACCGACATACTTATCCCATTCTGTGATTTCCACTATTGTAAGAGAAACCACAAAACTACGCTCTTATCAAAAGACAAGTTAAGTTGTTTTAAAAGACAACTTAAATATGCTGTTACTTCTTGACAGAACTTCACTTTCTGACATGCACTGCTGCCATTAAGTTATAAGGGACATTTTCAACCTCAAATATTTACAGTGAGCCTCAAGTCATTTATATTGTTCTCTACTGATATTGTGTAAGGACACACACTATAATTAGATGCAGCCTATATAGAGCATAGACAGAGGAAAATCTGCTATCTGAGGGTGCTGTGGTATGCTGTTTGCCAGAGCGATTAAGAAAGTAAAGAAAACCTCCCTGTAATTCGGTCACATTGACAGCTGTAAAGCTGTGTTCCCTGCAAAAGACAAATATTGCTGTAGGTGTCTCCAGACTGAAAATGGTTGTTTTTCAATACAGTTGAAACTTTAGATTTTCAGCAGTCTTCTCCACACACATAATTTTTCAATTTATTTTTTTCTTCATTCTGTTCTTTTAAATATAGCCTTTCTAGGTTTGTTGTGGAAAAAACTGTGCGGTTGATATGTCCACCCCCCCCCCAATTTACCACAATTTAGCCAGCTACTGCAACTGGAAAAACTGCATTTAAAGCTAAAACACTAAGACTGATGTGTCACATCTTGTTTGATTTTTTTGCTTAACGAACAAGTATGCCAGAGCTCCCTTCTTCAGTGTGGCTCATGCCAGTGTCTTTCTGATGCCAGCAACCCTTGTTTTCCTCTGATGAAGGTGCCTTGGGACATTTTTAAAGTGCTAATCCACATTTGCTGGAGCTGGCTGACTTTTGGTGGTATTGCAACAACAAAATCCTTTGAGCCCTTTGTTCTCATATTCTTCTAAATTCATTCCTTCCCAAGGTTCACTCTTTAGAGTATACCTAGACAAACATTCTTTCTGATTGGCTGTTTCTGTAAATATCAGTGGGAAAAAGCTACTTAAGGGGATAGTTTACCCAAAAATGGAAATTTGACATTTATCTGCTTACCCCCAGAGAATCCAAGATATAGGTGACTTTTGTTTCTTTAAACACAAACCATTGCAGTCTGTCAGTCTGTCAATCACAGCTAAAACATACAAACCCGATTCCAAAAAAGTTGGGACACTGTACAAATTGTGAATAAAAAAAAAAATGCAGTGATGTGGAAGTTTCAAATTTCAATATTTTATCCAGAATACAAAATAGTGACAAATCAAATGTTTAAACTGAGAAAATGTATAATTTTAAGGGAAAAATAAGTTGCGTATAAAATAAGTAAAATTTTAAATTGCACGGCATCAAAACATCTAAAAAAAGTCAGGAAAGGCCATGTTTACCACTGTGGGGCATCCCCACTTCTTTTTATAACAGTCTGCAAACGTCTGGGGACTGAGGAGACAAGTTGCTCAAGTTTAGGAATAGGAATGTTGTCCCATTCTTGTCTAATACAGGCTTCTAGTTGCTCAACTGTCTTAGGTCTTTGTCGCATCTTCCTCTTTATGATGCACCAAATGTTTTCTATAGTTGAAAGATCTGGACAGCAGGCTGGCCATTTAAGTATCCGGATCCTCCTTCTACACAGCCATGATGTTGTAATTGGTGCAGTATGTGGTCTGGCATTGTCATGTTGGAAAATGCAAGCTCTTCCCTGAAAGAGACGATGTCTGGATGGGAGCATATGTTGTTCTGGAACTTGGATATACCTTTCAGCATTGATGGTGCCTTTCCAGATGTGTAAGCTGCCCATGCCACACGCACTCATGCAAACCCATACCATCAGAGATGCAGGCTTCTGAACTGAGCACTGATAACAACTTGGGTTGTCCTTGTCCTCTTTAGTCCAGATAACATGGTGTCCCAGTCTTCAAAAAGAACTCTTTGATTCGTCTGACCACAGTCCATTTTAAATGAGCCTTGGCCCAGAGAAAACACCTGCGCTTGTGGATCATGTTTAGATATGGCTTCTTTTTTGACCTATGGAATTTTATCCTGCAGTGGCGAATGGCACGGTGGGTTGTGTTCACCGACAATGTTTACTGGAAGTATTCCTGAGCCCATGTTGTTATTTCCATTAGAGTAGCATTCCTGTATGTGATGCAGTGCTGTCTAACGCCCAGAAGATCACAGACATCCGGTATGGTTTTCCGGTCTTGACCCTTACGCAAAGAGATTGTTCCAGATTCTCTGAATCTTTGGATGATATTATGCACTGTAGATGATGATAACTTCAAACTCTTTGCAATTTTTCTCTGAGAAACTTCTTTCTGATATTACTCCACTATTTTTCACCACAGCATTGGGGGAATTGGTGATCCTCTGCCCATCTTGACTTCTGAGAGACACTGACACTCTGAGAGGCTCTTTTTAGACCCAATCACGTTTACATTTCAAGACACGATAACAGTAATATTTAGAGAAGTGAATTCTCTTTTGTTGTGAAGTTAATTTCATGCACTAATGAAGCAAATTTCACGCTCAGAATGAACTCAAAATGTTCGAGCGTCCAACTATGTGCTAATAGTGTGATTTATTTGCGCAAGTCGCGTCTGGTGTGAACGCACAGTAACTAATATAAAGAAAAAAAAAATCAAAAACTTAAACAAAATAACATCATTTACTAGTGGTTCTGACAAAATGTTTTTTGCTTAAGTCTTTTTTTTTTATATATTAATTTAAACTAAATAAAAACAATTAATTGAAGGATTCAATTACAAAAAATTTTAAATGGACAGTTGTCGCCTTTTTCTCCATGTATAATTGGGCAGTGGTGACTTTTGAGGGGGTGGTGTGGGAGTAAAGACAATGACCACAATGCAGGCTGACCTAATAGTTTACAGTAGTTTAACCAAATCCCACAGTGCTGCGACTGTCTGCCAGATAGCAGCGCATATGTCTGCTGTCTGGTTAAACACTGTTATCAGGCTTGCATTTTGCACATTCAGTATAGTGTATTTGTAGTGTTTTTCAACATACATTGTCTGAAAGGGCAAAAAAATAAGACTGCTTTACCATACCAATGTGTCTGCCGGCAGGGATTATAAAAACACTGTGACAGGATTTGGATGCAAGCCTTGTGTGTCACAGTGGAGGTATTACAGTGATGTCAATTTTTGGCACTTTTCTGTTCTGCTGCCGTTTCAGTGACTTGAAGTGTGTCATCATGAGAACATTTGTATACGAACTGTTGAACATGTGCTGTTTGATTGAATGATGTGGTGTGAGGAGAGCTGGCCTTCCTTATACAAAGGGTAACTTATTGTCCAAATTTTGTAAAAACACCCAAAAAATGAATCAATTACGGTTAAAATGAATCATCATAGCCTGGTTTTCATGGCCAGTGACAGACAAAAGGGACAAACCTCTCTTAAAGCACCTTGACTTAAATCTTCAGTTTACCTATTTCTGTTTTTAAGTAGCTGTGACTAAGTCTGTTTGTTTTCATCTCATTCATAGACTTTAATTTCAGGTACAAATAATCGTATAATCATTATTTTAAAGATTATATCAGCATATTAAATGATATAATGTTGACTTAATCATCTGCTGTGGCAGCTGAAGATTTTGGCTTGTGTAAATGAAAGCAAGGGCAGTCACAGAGGGTTTAATGGAGATCTGAACAAAGACTGGCACAACAAAGACTGAAATCCCTTCCACATAATTCCCCTTCAGCAATCTGTCCCCATTCTTCTGCTGCATTGCATAGTCATACTCCGTCAGCATCTTGTTTATTGGAATAGACAGGAAAACAGGAAAAATAAGAGTTAGAAAAACCATTAAAAGCTATATGTGATACCATCCGATGTATCTGCTGGCAGGATCTAGAGCTGGTCCTTCTACACAGCGGAACATTTTTGTTTTGGAGCAGGGAGTGCAAAGTCTTTGAATATAACACAATGCAACGTATATGCATGGCAGTGCGGAATTAAGACTGCTCAATTTTGAAATATAAATTATACAGTATTGATAGCAGGGTTTTGGATTGTTCACAATGAATTTGAATATAGATTTTTATATACACATTTTAATTCAGTTACAAAATAGACAGAATGCAGGAATTTAATACAAATTAGATTTAGATAGATAATACACACACACACACACACACACAATTTTATCTGTATGAATTATCATAATTTAATCATGGTAATCAAACAGTTAATGGTTCCCATTGACTTCCATCTTAGGAAAATAAATACTATGGAAGTCAATGGGAAACACCAACTGTTTGATTACCAATAATCTTCAAAATATCTTCTTTTATCTTCAACATATAAAGCAACTCATACAGGTTTGGAACGACATGAGAATGAGTAAATGATGACAGGATTTTCATTTTTGGGTGAACTATCCTTTTGGATGTTATAAATTGCATTAAGTAAATACAACTGGGTAAAATAAAAATATTCTGTCTTTATTTCAGGCTGCAAAGCAACAAAAAGTTATTTTAAAGGGGGGTCGTGATTTATTTCTATACGCACTGTATGTTATTTAAACAGTATTTCTAAACATACAACAACAAAAAATAAATGGTTTACGCTAAATGTATTTTAAAATTAACATTTATTTTCTTACATTTGGTAATATATTTTGGCATTTGAAGATTTAATGAAATATATTTAGGTAAAGACCAGTAAAATTGCCATTTCTGTTTTTACGCAATAATGCAAAATCTCTCAAAATGAGTCTTGAGAAATTAAAAATATATTAGTCTATCTCTCCCTGTTCCTCCCACTTTTCATTGTCCATTTTGCTTCAGTCTGCAGTGAGGTCCAAAGGCTCTATTCATGAGCCATGGAGAAGTAATGGTGTGAAGTTGTGTGTATGATTGCAGCTCTAGCCCTTTGTCCTACAGCCTGGCCTCTTGCCCACGGCAGCTCTCTATTTCCTGGGTGCAGCCATGGCTGTGAGCGTTTGAACAAGCCCTGTTTGATATAATCTGAAAAGGCTTTATTCATGCTAGAGGACAGCAAGAAAGGACCGGTCAAGACATGACCTTCCAGCAATTGTCATCCAATCAGATGACTCTATGTGCATGTCATCAAAGGATGTGATCCAGGCAAGACGTCCGGGGGGCCCTGTCGGGATGGTGAACTATTATGCCTCAGTAATTGCCGAGATAGTTCCACAAGAATGAATCACAATGCATGACATTTATTCATAATTAAACCCATTATTATCTGTTACACGCGACTTGATAGACATTTGTTTCTTGACATTTTTCTCATTTCGGTTTTGGACTATTGTGGAGAAACTGTTTCATCTCTCAGTAAGTCATCAATAGAATTCCCCCTTTAAAAAAAAAATCAATATATGAAATAGCCAGATTTTTACACCAAGAACATGAATGTTGTTTAACTCCATGTGAGTTCATTACTGATTTACTGGGGTATGTGCTACTGTAATTATAGAGATAAGAAGTCAGTTTGTGTCTTCACTACACATTGACATGAGACAGGCCTTATATTTAGGAGAATATTGTGACCTCCAGCTAAATAAAATAACTGTCTGAGGTGCTGGAGTAATTAAACAATGATATCGTAGTGCTAAAGCCAGTACAAATGTATAGCCTCAATACACTGCAAGTCGCTTCGGATAGAAGCGTCTGCCAAATGCATAAATGTAAATGTAAGTATTCAAATGATATTGACACAGTTCTTGCTGGCCTGTCAATCATTTTGAAAACCACAAGGCTGGCTAGCTATACTGCCATGCTTTGTTGATGATATTGGTTGTTGCTGCTGATCTGGTTCAGAGGATGTGGCAAAATGAATCAAGCCTTCATGTAGTGCAAAAGGGCTATGTATACCCAGAGTGTGCTGAAAGAGTAATAATTATGATTTATAACAGCTTCTCTTCCCAGTCAACTTGGCTTTTATGTTCAAATGATTTATCAATAAAATTCTGTTAATGTATTCAGCTATTCAGACTGGGTATTCTGTGTATGCAGTATCAGGAATGGGCTCGGACAAAAAAACACATCAAACAGACTTTACAAAAAGTAGCTTTAGATTATTTTATTTTTTTATTAATATGAAAAAATTACTTTATTTTTAATGGAGTGCCACTCTAAATAAGAATCTAAAACTGCCAGTAGGTGGAAGTAAATGTCTTAATGAGTTGAATGTATTCATGACTATCTTCTTTCATATGAATCCATTTAGAGTTATTAAAAAAATTGTCTTTGATTTTTCAAGCTGTTTGATGCCGCTCAGCAGGTGTTGCACTGCATCGTTTCATGAGAAGTTTAATAAAAAGCACAGTGTCTCACACTGCTCCGGGGGGTGAACAAATACCTCCTGTAGTGAATCGATGCATTTTTGTAAAAAAAAAAAAACCTATAGAAGTCTGTCTAATAATCAGAAAGAATGGTTAAACAAAGGAATTTAACTATGCAAAGAGTATTATAACGATTGCTTTTTATATTATTAGTAATAGAAAGGCAAACATTATAATACTTTATCGTTTGCCATCAGCATTAAGCAAATACTCATTTATATAAACAAATCTTTTAATGACTAATGAACATTTTATTCCACAAATCTTGCAAACTTAGTCAAATCCAGCTGTGAGATCTTTCGAAGTGTGCATGTGTATCTTGCATGATCACGTGTTCTCTGTGTCACGGTCAGTCCGTGTGAATTGAATGCTTTAAACTTTAAACTCATGATTTCAATATATGCTGCACTTTTTGCATTTGCCCACTGTCATATTCATGTTATTTGCACTGTGTGCTGTATGTAAAATGAGTGTTATTCTTGCTTTATTTGAAAAATATGTTTTCCAATGTACAAAAACTTCCCAGAATACTAAATGCCCTGTTGGTTACAGTGTTTACTTCCTTTTTAATTATATTTTTATTAAATATGTATTTATTTGCAAAAAGTTGTCATCTAAAGTATCAGTTTAGTTTACACATTTATTTTTTAATCCATTGTCAAATGATTTCAAATTTCTTAAGTATTAATTAAATGGTAAAAAATTATATCGGTTTTATATCAGCTTTATATCAGCTCCCCCTGTTTTCCAAGATATCGGCATTGGCTGTCAAAAAACTAATATCGGTCGACCTATACCAGAGTCGTGAAAACCAACATTTGCTAACAGGAGCAAAGGAAGCAAAGTTTCCTTACTTTAGCAATGGAGGCAAAGTTTCCTTACTTTAGCAATGGAGGCAAAGTTTCATTACCAGTCTCCTCTTGGCTTATATCGAAATCCTCCAACATTCTTCTTTACAAATCCTTGTTTTTTTACTTCTAATTAGTGACCATTATTTTGTTTTAGTCTCTCCGCTGCATTTCCACGTGTGTCACTTCTGAGTGGCGCATGCGCAAATCTGACCTCATACGTCACTCCCCCGGAACTGCTTCGTTAACAACTGTGAGCGCAAGCTAGATTAAATTGATTATTACTTTTTGAATATGGATATTTTTTTTCTTACAAAATGCATCAGTTTGCTACAGGAGCCATTTGTTCACCCCCTGGAGCCATGTGAGATATACTTTTTTTTAAATGGATGAGCTTTTTATTAAACTTCTTATGAACCAATGCAGTGCAACACCCACTGAGTGGCATCAAACAGCTTGAAAGATCAAAAACTCCAACTGAATTCGTCTGGAAGAAGAAAGTCATATACACCTAGGATGACTTCAGGGTGAGTAATTTATGGCTTAATTTTTATTTTTGGATGAACTAAAACTTGAAGTTAATAAAATTAAAACCTCAGTAATACAAGTCTGCAATAGTGCACTGTTCTCTACAGCGTTGTAATTCATTGTATTTTGAAAAAATATCATCCATTCCAATTCCGTGCAAATACGGAAGCCTAAGTGTTGCTTCACAGTGAAGATTACTAAAGTTAATAACAGTATTCTTTGCAACAACACAATGTAACAGTATCAGAATAATTTCAAAATTAGGTTCATAATTTCAAAAACATCAATTGTAAAAAAATACATCAACATGAACTGTGGTTTGCAGACAACCTTGTTTTGCACGGCCCCCAGCATCTTGCGCTGCTCCTAACTAGCTTAATGTTAGCTTACCGGCCGTCTCATCGTCATCATTTGTTGTACTCTAACTGGTTTTAAGGAAAAGGGTACTCCACTTAGTACATTTGGCCTTTTCAGTTTCAAGAGCTTTTTTTTATTATTCAGGGAACTACACAAACCTTTTCCACTGGTGGCACTTGCGCTACTGACTTTTTCAGTTACTGGCGCAAAACATGATTTTGTCGCACAAATTATTTATAGTAAGCCGCTCTGGATAATAATGAACAGTAATGAAACTGTATTGCATACAGATGTGATTTTTATTTTACTTGCCATCTTTTAAACCACATGCCTTCTTGTTCTATTTCTTAAAGTACACACAGTGCATTGGTACCTTAACCCAGGGCCGTAGCTGGGGTTAGAGGGGCCCTGGTGCAGGTTGTATAGTGGGCCCTGTCTGAAAGTTTGTTTTTGTTAATAGCACTGCATAGTCTTCACTGTAAAATAAAATACACAGTCAAACCAAAATGTATTCAGACACCTTCCACATTTCTCACATTATCACAGTTTATTTGCTGTAGTTTAGAAATTGGTAATAAAATATGACAAGAACTCAGAGTTAAACTGTGTCAGAACTAGGGCCGGGACTCGATTAAAAAAATTAATCTAATTAATTAGAGGCTTTGTAATTAATTAATCGAAATTAATCACATTTTAATCGCATATAAATATTTGACCTGAGAACAGTGAGAAGTAATTTTTTTTTTCACATGGATTTATAGTATACCATTGAATAATGACTCAATACATAAGCTTAAGCAACAAAATATTGTTTATTTTTGTTCAACCAAGTCTAGCAAACCAGTGCAATTTTTGTCTATGAAGTGTAGCAATAGCATATTTTGAAACAATTTAGAAATAGTACATTTCAGAAATTCAGGAAGCTTATAGGTGCTGGAACCTTCTGTAAAGTGTTTTTTTTTAAGTAAAACACAATACTGTCAATTACATTCAGAACATTGGAAACACTGACTATTAGAAAACATCTCTCTGTTGCTTCAGAGGCCATAACATACTAAGTCCAACTCTCAATAACCTTGGCCAAAACAATAAAGAGTTCAACATAAACTGTTGCACCAACAAAATAATACATAGTTCAACATAAAGTGTAAAGTCTACGCTAGCTGCTATATGTTTTGCATTGAGGTGATACTTGAGGCTCGATGTGCTGCAGTGATATGCGAAGCGAACGCTAGTTGGTGCTTCAGTATAATCGGTCCGCCGAAACAAATCCAGTGAGAAACATTCCGCGGTGCAAAAATAAGTTATTAAAAATGCGGGAATTTTTTTTTCTGTAATTAATTAATCTTAGTTAACGCGTTATTTTTTGTGTAATTAATTAATCTCAATTAACGCGTTAAAGTCCCGGCCCTAGTCAGAACAAATTCCTCTTGATAATATCAGATAACTTTGATAGAAAGATATGTAATGAAATCAACCAAAACTTCAGACAACTGTCAGTATGACAATATTTACACAAATATCAATACTTTGTTGAACAGTTACCAGGTAAGCAATGCTTAATTATGTTCAGTCTGTGGTGTGAAAAGGTGGCATTACCAATTAAAGAAAGAAACACTTAAGCAAAACATGGTCAGGTCCCTATTGGCATTTTTTTTTTTCACTGGTAGTCTACAGTATGAAGAATTTTTGGGTATAATATTTCACAGATCACTGTATTTTACTCACTTACATAAATGAACTAGTGTCCTGCACCCACCAGTAAAACAATATAATAAATTATATCTGAATTTTAGTTTGACTGTGGATAAATTCTTGTTAAAACTACAAAGTAATTCAGTCAAGAGCAGTGAGTTATTTTGTTTAATTTTCATACATTAAAGACACCGACAGCTGAGCTAGTAAATTAGGCGTGGTCACTTTAGGAGACGATGCATCCATTTTAATGATACACATCTGATTTCTTTCTCAACTCTTTACTTTCAATTAAAACATAACCCCAGACTTTTTTGAACACACTTTCCAAGATGGGTATTTTGACATATTTTGTATGTATTTGTTGTCTGTACAAAAGCAAGAAGACTTTGAGACGCATCTCTGTGTGCACCCTGAACACCTTGGTGCTGAATTAAGCTCTTTCGCTTTTTGCTCTTTTTTTGTATTTGTTCGTTCAGGTGCAGGAGGATGCGAACGTCCTGAAGGAGAGCTCGGTTCAGTGTTGCTGTCCGTGAGATGCCTCTCTCGTGCGCACCGAACACAGCGCGCGAGGAACCAGCTACTCAGTTCAGCTTGACCGAATCTTGTGTTTGAATGCTTTAAACTATTTTGAATGTTAAAATTGGCAACACATAAGTAGGTACAAAAATAATCAGTGATACATTTGTAACCGCATAAAAATTAGGGTCGCAATGGCATTTCAAAAGGTTGGCTTTTTTCTTTCTATTATCCATTTTTTTGCTCCCATATCTCCAACAACAGAAAAGTTTTTTTATTTTTTTGAGCAAGGTGCCGCTGTCGGGGAGTCAAAAGATAGTTGCACCAGGCTGTGAGAAAATAATGAATAAAAAGTTGGGCTGCTGTGAGTTCAGGCAGCATCCAAATTTCAACCCAGTGACATGACAACACCTATTCTGGACACACACAGCACTTTATATTTTCGCATTATACTGTTTAACTATATTATATTATATAAATAAGAGACAACATTTTTTTTTTGCCACAATCTATATAAATTAAATTAATGTGTTAAATCAATATATATATATATATATATATATATATATATATATATATATATATATATATATATATATATATATATATATATATATATATATATATACATATATATATATATATGAGAGAGTGAGAGAGAGAGAGAGAGAGAGAGAGGATTCTGTTCATGTAATAATCACATTTTAGAGTATCAGCCATCAAAATTAAGAAAACAAAACTGAAAGTATGGGAATTATGTACCGACCAGTTGACCATTATCATATATAACACACTTGGAGCACTCTTTCATTTTCTTTCCTCTTTCTTTTTTGCAATTTGCCATTTTCCATTTCTGTTTTTATTTGGATAAGATAAAATGACTTTGCTGCTGATATTTCTTGCTTGTGAAGAGGATAAGCTGAGCCTGCTGCTTGGCCTAATCAAAAGCCAAGTAAGAAATTTGATGCTTGCCAAAGGAAAAATAAGATCTGCGTAATGGAAGGGTTTATTTTTGATTGGAAGGAAAAATCTTTGCTCATCACACACTGCTAAATGTTTCATCTGTTAACCAAAAGAAATCTTAAAGTGAATATTGGTTGGAGAAAGTGTTTAACTTCTTGTTTAAGTTTAGTTGGTTCCTCGATGTGACAGGTTGAAGTTGCTCTGATGTCTGGCCAGGCATAAGACAACTGAGGGAGAGAAAGTACTTATCCTGTCTGTGGGGTTTGCACAGATAAAATCCAGCTCATTCACTGTCCTGCTCAATTTTATGAAGTGTTGCTGCCCCTCTGAATCAGCATGAACCTCAAGGAGTCAACCACTGTGGCATTAATGCAGGATACCCAGCAGAATTTAATCTCATATAAATTAAACATTCTAATAAAGATATGCCGATCAAAGCTGATCAAAGGGGGTTTGGCTCTGGCCTCAGAGAGATATAGCCAGTCAAAGTTTCATGTTAGGGGGGCTCTATCCCCGGCCCCCCGGTGGGCTATCGACTCGGGGGTGGCATCGTCGGATAGAGGGTCTATCATCAACCCAAGTCCCTAGGCCTTGGCGAGATATAGATGGGCAAAATTTCAAGGATGCTATCTCCGGTCCCCAGGGGTCTATGCTCCTCTGGATTGCCTCCAGGTGATAGCAAATATAAAAATTTTATGTTCATCATTCTGTCAAATTTAGTTACAATTTTCACACATATGTATGTGTGTTTATATTATTATTATTATAATTATTAAATAGAATTTAATTGTTACATGCTCCAATACTTTGCATTTTTAATTCAGTTCAAGTTTATTTGTATAGTGCTTTTCACCATGCAAATCGTTGCAAAGCAGCTTTACAGAAAATTTAATTTCTACATAAAATTTAGTAATAGCTTATCAGTAGTGACTATGTCAAGTTAATGTCCATATGGCAGAAATACATAAAAAATCAAGCAGTTAGTTAATGTCATGTAATCAAACAGACGGTGAACACTATTAACAGCGATGATTATATGTTGCGATCAAACTTATAGCAAAATTTGGTCGTTTTGTATGTTGTCTGAGAGTTGGCATCATTTGAGGTCTTCTGAGGGGTTGGCATCGTCTCTTCTCAGGTGTTCAGTCATCTCAGGTGTTTGTAAGGGGCGGGATCCAGACTGAAACTTGTGTAATTCCTAGTTACCTCAGTATACCAGAGAAGGAAATAGCGAAAAATTAGCTTGGCTGATGTTCCATCTAAGCAAAATACCTGAAGTACAGGGTTATGAGATACATTATGTGAATTCATGTCTAAAGAGATGTGTGTTTAAGCTAGATTAAAATAGAGATAGTATGTTTGAACCCCAAACATTTTCAGAAAAGCTTTAGTGGACTTTGCTATCCTAGGAACTACCAAGAGTGACCCTTGTGACTTTAGGGAGCAGGATGGATTGTAGCGTGATAGAAAGCTAGTTAGGTACGCAGGAGCGAAACCATTTTAGGCCTTACAAGTAGGAATATTTTGTAACTGATACGGAACTTAATAGTTAGCTAGTGCAAAGAATGTAAAATTTGGGTAGAATGATCATATTTCTTGACCTGCTAAAGACTCTAGCAGCTGCATTTCAGACTACCTGTAGCTTGTTTATTGATGATGCAGGACAACCAGCTAGCAGTGCATTACAATAGTCCAGACTACAGGTCATAAATGCATGAACTAGCTTTTCTGCCTCAGAAACAGGTAGCATATTCCGTAACTTGACAATGTTTCTAAGATGAAAGAATGCAGTTTTTGTAACATGGGACAAGTTGCTGTCTAATATAACACCCATATTTTTGACTGTAGAGGGATTAACAGTACATCCGTTTAGTTGAAAATTTTTATCTAAGAGATTCTGTGGTTTTTTTTGGTCTAATAAGTAGGGATGGGCATTTTGGGAAATTTCTCATTTCGATCATTGATAGGTTTCAAAAACGATTAATCGATTAATCGGGGGTGGGGCTTATGTGGGGGGGCAGTGCATGGCCATAATGTATATAATGGAAAAATCTGAAGATTGTTATGAAAATGAAAAAATAAAAATACAAATCTGACATGAAAATCTATGAAAACGAACACATGAACACTCTCATTATAAATGTATTGCAGATTTGTGCTATATTGTCATCTACGTTATTAAGTGTTATAGTTGTAATTAAGTTTTATTTTTAAGTTAAGTTTTATTTTCCATAAACCACCTGCGCGTTTTCGAAGCCATATGAATTGAATTATGCCCACAAATATGACTGAAAAAAAGCTCTGCTGCATTATTATAGCATCAATAATAAAATAATAACAATAATGATAGAAAAATAAAACATTTAAGAGCAATATCATTATCGGGCATTGCTTATATGAGCATGAAATATGTCAGCATAATTGTTCATGTTAATTAATCAAACGTAGACTAGCTCTTGCAACTTTTATCTGAAAAAAATTTGCAGATGCAGATGTGAACTTGACCGGATTGCGCTTTACAAAAACGAAAGTACAATAAATTCACATTAGTGTCACTATTGTTATTTTTTTTTATGTATTCTAATATTTAATTAATATTTTGTATACAATTTGCACTTTCTGATCAACCAAAATATTATTAAATATTATTTAACAGCATGGAAATCACTGATTATTGCTAAATAATTGAATAAGATTTAAAATATATTTAAGATAAAAACTATGACAAACAAATAATTTAGATTTTCGTCATCTCTACGAATGTTTAATGTAATTAGGCTACAAACATATCCATTGATTTTTATTTTATAAAGACCATTTCATTATTTGTCTGTGATTTTAAAAATTAACACACAAAGATACTTTTTCTTTTTTTGCTACTTTATTCAACTGTGATCCAGCGGTGAAACGTAGTTTTTAAAAGATAAAGAAAAAAGTTAACCAAGTTTAACCAAACAACTATTATAAGGTATAAAACAGAGACCAAATAGCCTAGATATTTTAACTATGGCTAAAACTCAAAATTAAAATAATTATATTATAATTTTTTTTTTTAAATGGATATTATATTTACCACGGCCGGTGAAACATTCAAATGTCTACTCAAAAAGATAAGTCGGTCTACGTGCTCCGATGAGAGCCGAGTGCGCAGTCTGTTCACATTTAGTGGAATAATTTCACTCCGCTGGAACAGATGTTGCAGGAACAGCCAGGCACCACTGGACAAGTAAACCTTCTCTGTCCCTGAAACTAATGGGCAGCAAATCTTTCACCACCATTTCAGCGAATAGCTTTGTCGTCTTCTCGGTTCTGCCTGCGTTGCATTTAGGTCTTAAGGCAGGTGATTCAATGCTCTTCTGAGTTGCCGCTCTGTTATCGCCAGATATTTTATGTACACATTTTAGATGATAGCGCATTGTATTTGTTGTATATTTGTGTGACAGCTTGGTGCTGCACAGCTTAGCCTGAACTGTATTTTCATCGTTCTTCTCAAAGGGAAGCCAGCCATTACTACGTGACTTTGAGGCCATGATTATCTGTCTTCTTACGTCTTTTGATGCATCAAGTGGGAAGCTAACCAATCAGAGATCAGGCTGCCGCCCAACATGCTGCCATAACAATAAAAAAAATAATAATAATTTCGATCATCGTTTACGTGATCGATCATCGCTGTCGCGGTCAAGTACTCGAGTACTCGATCACTGTTGCACATCCCTACTAATAATTAATATCTTTGTATTATCCAAATTTAATGGGAGAAAATTATTGGTCATCCAATCTTCTATGTTTTTAACACACTCTGTTAGCTTATATAATTTAGAAGTTTTTATCAGGTCTTGTTGAAATATGTAGTAGAGTATCATCAGCATAACCAATCCCGTATTTTCTTATAATATTACCATTGGCCAACATATATACTGAAAATATCAGGGGGCCTAGGACAGATCCTTGTGGCACTTCATAATTTACTGCATTTAATTGAGATGTTTCACCATTTAAATAGACAAAGTGTTAGTGATTGCAAAGGTAGGATATGTAGCAATAGCCAAAAAAACATTGTATGGGTCAAAATTATAGATTTTTCTTTTATGCAAAAAATCAAGTAAAGTAAAATCATGTTCCATGAAGATATTTTGTACATTTCCTACCGTAAAAATATCTAAACTTAATTTTTTATTAGTAATATGCATTGCTAAGTACTTAATTTGGACAACTTTATAGGCAATTTTCTCGGTATTTAATTTTTTCAGATTCCAGATTTTCAAATAGTTGTATCTCGGCCAAATATTGTCCTATCCTAACAAACATACATCTATGGAAAGCTTATTTATTCAGCTTTCACTTTTTGTATAAATCTTAATTTTAAAAAATGGACAATTAAGGTTTTGTGGTCTATGGTCACATATGTCATGATCTATATACAGCGGTTCTCAATCCATTATCTGACAGTGTAATATTAAGATGAAGTATTTCGAATTAGTTAAACCTGTACACTGTTTTCTGAGTAACATTGAGAATATCACTTTATATTGTTGCAAAACCGCCGCCACAACCAGTCTAATGTGGCTCATGCTTATAACAGTAGCTTGGTGGAGTAGACTTATTTAGACCAATATAGTCATTTGGTTTGAGCCAAATTCCGACCATTCAAATTCATCACTTCCTTTCTATAATGATTCTGTCCTTGACAGCTCTCTGCGTTCATTCTCACCCACTCTGGCCTGTAGGCTGAAGGGGTTATTAACAGTCTCCAGCTCTGCTCCAAGCACAGTGTGGCTTTGTTCTGTCAGGCCTCCCACTGCCCTCCACACAATCAGCATTTTCACTGTGTGCACAGGGATTTTATCGTGATGGGCCTACCATGAAATCCCTCACTCCAAGTGGCATGTTACTTACTATTGGATAAACAACCTTTGATTCTTGATTGTGGTGCCAAAGCTTGGGTTAGTTGCTTCAGATCAGATGGCTAAAACATTTAAAAGAGATAAAAACTGCTTTCTCTGAATGAGGAGTAAAAGAGCATCCATTGCCAATACATCTCTTTAGAGAGAAACCATATGAATTAATTATTTTGGTGCGGTATTATGTTTCTGGTGACACTGTGTGTATACTGTAGTTTATTAGTTTATTAGTTATCATTTCTAGTTGAGGCTCAAACATATAGTTCCTTTATCAGGAACATGCCCCTAAATATCCCAGTGAATGAGGGCACATCAGACCAACCTAATTAAGCTTGATACTGTCATCCACTGTTTTACTTTATGTCTGTTATTCTGGGTTATTATTTCTGGGAACTTAAAGTATTTTTGGAAGAGATTGTGCCGGGATAGTGACAATGGCATTCAGTGATGCAGTGAATAATTAGGAACAATACAACAGTTAATAACAGTCAATGAACAGCAACATTTAGTGAACAGTCTGCTTTACAGTTAGATTTTTTTTTTTTTTATCAGAATAGTAGTAGTAGTTAGTTCCTATGTGAAATATTAAAAGAGAGCTGACTGATTATTTTATAGTATTTCTCTGGCTATATTCTAGTGAAATTAGATCAGGAGATACCCAAATTTTACACCAGCTCATTTATGGCCTGCCTGTAATGACCCAGGGGAAGTGTGCCTATTTCACTCAGCTTGAGTAAACCCTGAAATAACAGAGTGAGAGAAAGACAGAAAGACTCTGCAGTAGATGCTGTTATTAGGATTATTATGTTGGTGGTGAATTTGCCCCCTTCCCATTTTTATATTAATTTATAAACAGTTATGGTGCTAAATGTATTTGTGGAAACTGATCCATTTATTTCAGGAAACTTTGACAAATAGAAAGTTCAAAAGAACAAAATAATTTTTTTGTTACAGTGTAAAAGTCTTCACTGTCACATTTGATGAATTGGATGCATCCTTTAATGCATCCTTGCTGAATTGTATTTATTTCTTCCTTGCAATAAGGCTAAAAAACTTTTCTTACATGGGATGTCTGACAAGAATAGACTAATACATGTTCAACTGAACATGACAGTCTACTTTAGCACCACTGAACCATATGAGGCCAAGAGCTTTCAGAAGGTTGTTTGACTGCTCTGAAGACCTTTTGGGTCTGACCATATAATTAAGAGATCAACATATCCCACTACCGCAATAAAACTGGGTTATACATTAGAGGTTCCAAACCACCTAGGCTTCAAACCGCACTGCCCTTAAATAATCTGGTAGGAAGTAGCCAGACATTGATTGCCTTCACCTGTATCTTATTACCTCATCAGTCTCACCCTATTTAAAGCCTATTTCAACGCACTCACATTGCTCAAAGAGTTCGGTTAGTTTGGATAATATAAACACTGTCTTACGAACTCGGGTGCGCGTCCGCGATCCATACCCGTGTCTACTTAAAAAGGGTGGTCTGGGGTATTTGATGAAAATGTGTGTTTGTGTGTGTTTCACTCACTTTCCTGACAAGCGTGATTGACGACCTGCAAGCAGAGAGCTGTATATCTAATTTTTGTTCGCCTTCAGCATTCTTTTAAACATTTGCAGTACAGACGCTAGTGCCGTTATGTACCGAAGCTTTGTGAACAAAACTAACGGTTTAAAAATGTAAATACATAAAAGTGCAGAGAGTAATGTTATGTATTTGCCGCCTTTTCCTGCGCCGTCGTTACTAAGTAATGGGGTAAACAACTGCTGGCTTGATGACGCCAGTGAACCGCAGTTCGGACCCATGTAAAATAATATGAACACAGTCCAGTGGGGGCAGGGGGAGGGGGGAGTAATCGAACTCTGGTTCGGACCAGGCAAGCGAACCAAGTGTGAAAGCAATCTAAAGGGATACTCCACCCCAAAATAAACATTTTGTCATTAATCACTTATCCCCAAAGCTTTTACGGGTTTGGAACAACATGGGGGTTTATAAGCTAATAAGTGATTTATGACAATATTTTAATTTTGGGGTGGAGTATCCCTTTAAAGCCCATTGCAAATGTTTCATTGAAAGTATACTACATTAAATGCAATTAAAATTATGAAATACCATTAAACATGAAGTGTCTGTATGATATTTTTTATACAGGTTTTTAAAATAGATTATATTAATTTGCTGGCTTTGTTTTATGGGCAGCTTCTATACTATTCTACACTATTCTATCTAGACACTATTACCTACTTCTCATTCTTTTAATTACACAAATATCTCAATACATTTGTTTAAAAATTGATGAAACTGATCTAAAATCATGTAAAAAATTATAGATGCTGGAATTCCCAATGATTCACGGGTTTACAGAGATCGCCCCCAAGCGGCGAAACATTACAATTTTGAAAAGTTTTAATGTAACGAAGCCTTGTTTGCTGAAATCACATTATTTGCCCAGTTTGATATTTGCTCCGAACCACTGATTCGAAACAAAATATTCGTAAAAGTTTCGAAGCTTCATGAAGCAGTGTTTCAAAAGCAGCCATCACTACTACCTACTCTGACCATCGCCTGTTTTTGGATTACTTTTTTGTCTCATGCTGTTTTGCTGTTGATTGACCCTGCCTGTTTTGACCACTCTTGTAAATAAAGCCTGCACTTGGTTGCTCAACTTCGTTGTCATGCCTCCTAGTTACAGAAGTTAAGTACTAAAGCAGTGACCACCAGATTTTCCTGGGTAGTGTGCATGAATATCAGCTACAAACTAACTGATCTTGCACAAATGGATTTCATTAAAACAGCACATCCCTAAATACCCAACATGAGTATAATGATACACAATAACATTGAGCATATCAGCATTCACAAATAATTGCTCTGCTACTTTTTAAAAGTTAATATATTCTAGCCCTTATAAGTGGGTATGAACTGTGCTGTGCTGTGCCATCAGCATTTCCACAGTTTGCTAAAACGATTCATTCATTAATCTTGACAAGTGCAAAAGCTGCATGATTTACAAAAGGTTGTAAATTTGCTTCCACAGCTTATTTAATGCTTGTCTTTTGTGATGGATTTTTGCCCTGGTGATTATATTGTAATAGACTTTCAGTTTAATCACAGCGGGTGCTTTCTGGTGATCTGAGGTGTTATTGCCATGGAAACCTCAACATTCTTACACCCTCAGGGCTAAGGCGCTAGTGTATTCTCACAAATTTTTTAAGAGCTAAAGATTTGCATCCAGTCCAGATCTGGATTAGGTGATTCTGCATTTTTTATGTTTATGTTCATTTTGAGGCTTAAAGCTGCAGTGTGCATGTAATGATTGTTTCCAAGTAGGTTTCTGAAATATCCTCTCCATCTTTCATTCTTTGGCCGAGCAGAGCAGATAGTCCTGCCCCTAACTCATTTACCTAGCAACAGCATTGGGTAAGTTACTCAAAAAAGTAATAGATTGCAAATTACTGATTACTACTTGAAAATTTTAATTTTGATTGCAGTACTGATTACTGCATTTAAAAAGTAATCAGATTACTAATTACTTTACTTTTAAGTTACTTTGAAATCAAATTTAAAAAAATAGCCTACATTACAGTACAGTATACTGTATTTCGTCATAAATAGAACTAGGCATCAGTTTACTGAGGCGATTGTGTCATGTTGGTTTCACATGGATTACTTTATAAGACTAAATGCACACACTTCTGACTTTCCATATATATGTTTCTTATGTCTGTGTGTGAAGTATTCTCAGAGTTTTGATTCATTTTGCTATTTTCTTATTTATATATTTTCTTTTGTTGATATCGTGAGCGTACACAAATAAAAGACCCTTCACAGATTCAAAAGATGTATTAGACTTGTATGTATGTTACTGTGTAATGCATTATACCCAACTGCCCAGCAAAAAAATAGACATTGCTCAACTCATTTAACATTTACTTATTAAATATTAGTTTATTCTGCAAATTAAGCTTGCATTAAAACAAAATGTTTTTTTTTTAAATTAAACACTGCAGCTGTAATTCGTAGCTACTCACAATTAAATTGTAATATTTGGAAAGACTTTGAAATTCATTGAAATTCACAGAACATAAACCAGCTCATGACAGAAGTGTGCTGCTCAAAAGAGTCTCTATTTTTTATAGACAATGGATGGGATACAGTCATGGCTCAGTTCTGTGTGGCCAAACATCAAAGTTATTGACTTGTGCTGTGGAGGATCATGGTGTCAGCTTATAGCTCAAAGACATGGACTGAAAGGACTTTGAGATGCTCTTCCTCTTCCTCCTAACAGATTTCATCCAATAAGTATAATAGATAAATAAAAAAATGAAAATTCACTCATCACTTCTAACTCTCATGCTGTCCCCAAAAGTTTTAAATCACTTTCCGCGCAATAAAAAAATGGTAATCCACACAACCCCGGGGGATAAATCAATGTCATCTGAAGTGAAAATAAATTTGCGTGAGAAAAATACTACTATTTTACATTTTAATAAACGATCACTTCCCAAACAGTCATTATTATCAATATTGATGAAATCCCATAAAATATTGAGAAATCATATTTTGTCAATATCGCACACCCCTACTTTGAATTATTTAAATATTATGTATCCTAATGAAAGCAGTAGGAACACTGACATGATTTGAGAGGTTGAGTTCAACTGATCCAGCATGTCAGGGTTATTTTTCTCCTGAACTGTGAGTTCAGCATCAGTTAGAATAGAAAGTAGTCTATTTACTCTTGAGCAGGGGTCTCCAACCTCATTTCATTCGGGAGCTACTTTTTAAAAATGAAAGCTGGCTGAGAGCTACCAACATTATACAGTACTTAAATCTCTTAATGTATCAATCCAAGCTGTTATACACGGTGTTGTTAAAATGTGCTGGGAAAATGTGCTGAAAAAGTACTGATACACACTGAAATAACTTAACCAAGTTTTATGACAAAAGCCAACAAATACAATTAGTAGCACAAAACACTTTTGGGAAGTTGTGGCCTAGTGGTTAGAGAGTTTGACTCCTAACCCTAGGTTTGTGGGTTTGAGTCTCTGGCCGGCAATACCACGACTGAGGTGTCCTTGAGCAAGGCATCAGACACCCAACTGCTCCCTGGGCGCAGCAGCATAAATGGCTGCCCACTGCTCCAGGTGTGTGTTCACGGTGTATGTGTGTGTTCACTGCTGTATGTGTGCACTTTGTATAAGTTAAAAGCAGAGCATGAATTCTGAGTATGGGTGTCACAGTGGGGCACTGTGACTAGAGACTGTGGCACTGGACTTAGAACACAACACACTAGGCATGCATAGACTTTTCATACAACGACACATATTTGTTTTGCGCAATATAACACCAGTTAACACCAGGTATGTGTGTGTGTGTAATTGATTGTGTATTGTTTAAGTGTTGATCCTGTTCTCACCATTTTTGTTTAGGTTAACACTTTGTGAGTCAATAATTTTATTGTGTTAATTTGGGTATTGTTGAGAATACAAACAAGACCGGTTGGCATGTTAAATGTTTATTGTTTTCACATTTTCTCATAAAAAAAACAGAAGAAACCCGGGCACCACATTGCCACCATTTTTAAATACCTGTTTCCCGCCAATAGAAGGCACACTTAATTGGTCTCATGCCGGAGGGGGAGATTGGTGTTTGTTTGATGCTTTGGTAAACCATAATAATGAATTTAGTTTGTGTTGTTTGAAATGGTTGTATATTTCTGCATATTTTTTGGTTGTAATAGTTATGCCTTTGTTACAATTAAGTCACTGTTTAATTGTTTTGTCTTTCTTGAACTTATTTGTTACCATCAATTATTTCATGGTTTAGTCCTAGTGGGAGGGGCTTATACTTTTTAAGTTTTTCTCTCAGTCTGGTAAGGGGAACTCGTAAGTTGGAGAAGTTGCTTGCTTGATTTTTGGGTCAAATTATTGACATAGCCAAAAGTTTTGTTTGTACATTTAAATATTGTACAGTTTATTTTTTATTTTTTTGTATTTTTATTTTTTATACTTTTTGAGTTACACTGTAAATATCATATGCATTCTTTTGGAAAATCTTTGTTTTTCACATTTTGGAATAAACACCAACTTTTTGACTTCATCAGCACGTCACTTCATTTTTTCAGGTTTCCATGGGCCGGTACATTCAGAGCAGGGGTGCCGCCACTGCTTGAACACCTTGTAGCAGTTGGCACACCACTGTCTCTGTTACAATGGGTAACCATACTTGGCTGTATGTCATGTCACTTTTATTTGAAATTACTTTTCTGAAATGATCTGGTCCATAAACAGTTCTACATAAGCTAATGTGCATTCTAAAAATCTCATCACTTGTGATAACGAGGTAGGCTATTTTCCATCAACCTTTTAAGATCGACATCTGGTCTGATTTTGCATTGGTCTGAACATAAATGTGCCAGACTGAATACATTTGTAAATCCACAGTTTGCCAGCAGAGGGCGCTTATGAACTGCAGAACAGAGCTGTTTCCACGGTAACCTCTGTAAACAAATCTGCCACGGGAAAATGGAAAGCAAATGAAAACAAAACTTTTCTGAAGACATTCAGTTTCCTATTATGCATTCACACAAATAATGAAATCATATATTCTTTCATGTAATTTCCCTCAGCAGTCTGCCTTAATTTTTTCACACAAACAAAACTACCCTATTGTGTCTTGCGCTTGCGTGAGACTCTTAATAACTTTGATTAAAGCTGAACTGTATTTACTGTGAGTTTTTTTTTTTTATCGCGATAATCAAATACGGGTTTAATTAATTAAAATACATAACTACTGGTAGCTTGCTAGCAACGTGTTGGAGACCCCTGCTTTTGAGTATAGGCAAAGGCAGAGAGCTTCTGATTGTACATGTGAAGAGTAAATTCACTCTGAGAGTGTGTGTTTTTGTGTATGTGTGTGTTAGGGTTGTGAAGAATGTATGTGTGTGTTAGGGTTGAGAAGAAAATGGAAAATTTCCCACCAGTTAATCGACGTGTGACAACACTGGTAATTTCCTCTTTTCCTGGCTTTTCTTCGATCTTAAATAGCTTGCATTTTACTTTCACTTTCAAATAGCGACACTTATAAAGCAATTGTTTGTTTTTAGTTTGTTTGAATCTTCCCTCTTTCCCACACTTTCTTTCACTTTTAAATAGTTTAAAAGTGCCATAGGCATTTTACTTCCACTTTCGAATTAGCAGCAGTTCTGTGTCAATTGCTTGAATGCAACAACAAAATAAAACATCAAACTCAATTTAGCCTGTATATAAAACATTGTACTTTTATTAACAAAAATAAATAAATAAAAATGCCCTATTCTATAGGGCAGGCTTTGTATAATATAAAATAACAGATAGCTTAAATGAAGTTTAAATAGGTATACAAAACTGGAAATAGACTAATTAAACATGTATAATAACCTATATAACCAAATAAATAAGAAAAGTAGAACGTTTATTAGCAAAAAGAATAAGAAAGCTTGGAGGGACAGCATAAACCTTTATGTCAAATAAAGTAAATAAATGACACAAAGTTTAAATAAAGTAAAAATCAGCCATTTGGAACCAATTAAATAAGAAACTAATGTTTAAAGAAACTTCCAAAATCACCTTAGATAAATGGCAAAAGTCAACAAGTTTTTCAAAATCCAAAATATTGCCAAACAGACGCTTTGCATTTCGTTACGAAACTAAATCATCAGCCTTTGTTTGTCTGTCTCACCTCACGCTTGTCTGTCAGCTGGACTCACTCTCCTCACTGGATAAATGAAATCTGATCTGTGATGCGGCTGTCGTTGGGCATGCTTCATTGAGCAGCCGTTTTCAGTGTTTAATTCTAGTGTCTGTTCTTTTACTGTACTAAATGATTTTTATTACTATAAAAAAATCAAAACGACGGTGGGGGTCGGTGCCACAGTAAGCAAGTGACGTGTTGTGGGTTAACATGTGTGTGCATGTGCTTGAAATAAATAATTGCAGATATTTTTCATAGATTTCACAAGCCTCTCAGAAGAAATCATACTTCTGCTTTTCTCATTCAAAGACTGAAGTGTGTAATCAGAAGTTTTTTTAATCTCTGGGAATTTCTGTTCCTTTTCATTTTAAATGCTCTGATATTGTTTATTGTTGTTTGATATTGTTACACTTTAATTTCTCATGTAGAGCATTTACCTTGCTCTGTTTCTCTTCTAAGCAGTACAAAGAGATTTTATTACACGCACAGGCACTAATGACTAATCTACCTGTGTATAATCATTTCTCATGTAAACCAGGGCAGGAAAAGTTCTGGGGTATCCTACCTGCTGTTAGAGGGGACCTATTATAACCCCTTTTCACAAGATGTAACATAAGTCTTTGATGTCCCCAGAGTGTGTGTGTGTGAAGTTTTAAGGGTGGTTATGTACACACACTGCCAACACACATTTATGTCCAAGCAACATGTGAAAGTGAATTTTGCATAATAGGTCCCCTTTAAATCCAATGCAATCTAATACGTTTAGGTATTTGTTGTCCACAAACCTTAGTCATTTCATATTTTTTATGCCTGAATTTGATCAATTGATCAATTTGGATTTCTATCAAAGATAAATTGTTTTTATGCCTTTAGTTTAACGGCATTATTTCTAACAGATGTTGCTTCAGCTTTCATAGAGCGGGTCTATTAACTTGTGATGGATAGGAAGGATCAGCTATTCTGGCAGTTCAGAGGAAACCTGGTGTTTGATGTGGACAGAGGTTTTAACCTCTCTGTGTCTGGCTTTTGAAGGATAATGTATGCTTCTGTATTAACCAGTGTGCTTTCTAACTCCATTACTGTTACTCTGTATTTTTCTGGCAGTTCAGGCATGTGCATCTGCAAGATTGGAGTGCACGGGGACAAGTGTGATGACTGCCGCCCAGGCTTCTCGAACTTCAGCAGCACAGGGTGCCAACCTTGCCAATGCAATAATCATAGCAGCTACTGCCACCCACAGTCAGGTGAGCCACCCACATGCACACAACATAAAGAACCTCAATCTCTAGAAACTTAATGCAATCTATCTAATTAGTCATTTAACTGATGCTTTTACCAAAGTACGTTTATTACAGTGACAAACCCCCAAACCATTGGAGCTAATTGAGATTAAATGTGAAATTAATAATGATAGTTCACGGTTAGCCCCTTGCTGGGATTGAATCTGTAGTTGTATAGATCAGCGTTATCAGCTGCTTTAATCGTCACTGTTTACCTAAAAGTGCCAGGGGGTAAATTTTACCGTCGCACATACCAGCTGTTTTTATATGGCTAAAGAACCTATTATTTCACTGTATTATGCTACTGTCTTCACAAAGAAGTGTCTAGGGTCATGAAATGATTATGTCTAGTCATTAACTATATTTTTGTCCTGTTGTTTTATGTTCAAGGCTTTTTTATGCAGGCTACACTATTCACTTTTCATAACGGTCAGTATTAAGCTGAACAAGCCTGCACTTACAACGAGAATTAGAAGGAAGTAAATAAATATTTGGCTGGTGTTATAGGTTATTATAATTCAATATCATTAATCAATATATTAAGATAACCAATGTTATTTAAATTACTAGAATAGCTTACGAGGTTTTAATAATTCACCACATTGCATAGGATGATGCCATGACAAGCGCACAGCTTCACCTAATTAATTATTATTTTGTTTAGTTATATCATTTGTAATTTAAATAATACAAGAAGAACACAAAAAAACTTTGGGTTAAAAAAAAAGAGAGAGAGAAAGGTTTTATTTATTACATCAGATCAGATTTTTCTTCTTTCAATAGGAAACTGGCAGATTAGAGTAACTAGCAACATAGAAGCAAACAATAAATGATAGAAATGGCGAAACAAAACAATTATGAGTAACATTAGGATATGTCTCAATATGAAATAGTGATCGTCGTCAGATGCTGAGCTGACAGGACGCTTTACTTTCTCCCCACCATCACCCTTATGAAACAAAAATATATTGCAGTATATTGGAAAATATCATGTAATATATTAGGCATATATTCTTATATATATTAATTTTTTCCAATATATTGAAAGCAGCAATCATTTGTATATTTCGCAATATATTATATAATATATGTATCATCAATATATTATTAAATGTATTCAAATATATAAAATATTAGAAAATAAAAAGGGAAAATAATATATTACAATATATCACAATATATTTTAAGAAATATATTGGTAAATATATTTTCCTTTCGTAAGGGCAGACTCTCCGTCGCTCATCGCATTTAGTGCTTCTTCTTCAGCATTCATAAATCACCTTCTTTTACTTATTTTGTCTTTATTTACGAAACTGATAACTGCTAATTCAGTGAGTGAAAGGCGTTGCCAAGCAATGTACGGTTTAAAACACAAGCAGCACGAAAATGCGTACATAAAGGCCTTTACAGTGGGTAAATTTGACCTGTGCTGGCGCTTATAGGTGTAAATACCTCATTTTTCCATCTGGTTTTATCTAAACAGTTTTAAACAACAGGGGATCGTAAATCACACAATTTTAGTAAAAGTCAGTGACTGGGATACTTGAATGTTTTATAAAAAATATTTTTTTACGTTTTAAAAACATCCATGGGTAAAATTTACCCCGTGGCGGTTCTAGTGTTAAGGTCATTTTCTGTGTAGATTGCAGATCTGTAGATTGTGTAAAAACATACAATGATCATATCTGAGTACTGAGATTTTGCTGTATTTATGCAGATTTATGTTTTCCAACCTGGGAAGTATGACACATATGAATCGCAATATGTCCTTAAACAATTAATAAAACTGCAAAATGATGTAATTTCAAAAACATTTGTATTTAATGGATGGATTGTTTCTGATAGCAATTGCTAGCGGCGCCATCAAGCGGCTGTGTGCTGGGCACCCTTAGCATGTCAGACACGGTTCGAAATTTAACAAAAATGTTTTATAAATCTGTTGTCAAAAAAATAAATAATAATCTTTAAGGTCTCCAAAAGCTTTAATAGTTCAAAATAATATACAAAAATGAATGTACAAATATTTGCACAAATAATTTTCTATATATAAAGTTTGAGAAAAAGAGCAGTGCAACAATTTAACAAGCCTCCTATTCCATTATAATAGGGATTAAGAACCACAGCATTAGAGAAAGGATGGCATTGCAACAGTGTAACTTAAATAGGCTTTTGTTGTGTCAGTTCACTGCAGTAACCAAAGACTGGTGGTGTTGATGCTGATGCGCAGGAGCATTGTCATCACTGTAACTCAACAACCGCACATAAGCACTTTCTGCTGCTGTATGCACAGTAGCACTGCAGGGCTTTAACCAATACTGTATCTCTCTCACCACACAGGCTGTCCATTTTTCAAACAGACAGGTATTTTCAAACTTGCAAAAGGGTACCTCGTATCTAAAATCTAAATGCATATTTTTCAACCTTGGATCATTAGAAATATTTTCTCGTGGCATATTTTCTACAAAATATTACATGCCTTCTTGCATGTTCTTTCAAAGTGAAATGTTCAACGAGTGGTCCAATATTTTCTTATATTGCTTCTTTATTGGTCACGGACGTTTGGAAATTAAATGTCTGCCACCTACACTACACTTAAACCCTACTTTAAACCTCACCAATCGTGTTAGTGTTACAAACACAAAAGTGAGATAAAAATGTGTTTGCTCAAGCAACCACGCCATTTTAGCTTGCTTACAAGGCTTTGAGCTCTTTTATTTTGACTCATGTTTCGTGGGACTCGTAGCTGAGTGCAGCAGTTCTGTACCAGGTGAGCCACCAAGCATGTTTACTGCATCAGAAAAGTAATACATGTGGCTCTTGTTACAGTGGACCATTGACACTCCTTATTGAGATTGTAGATAGAGTGTCAATGGTACATTTGAGAGATAGATGGCATTAATGCACTTATAAGTCTGTGATCTGCAATAAAGCAAGAAAAAGAAGATGCCTCAAGCTCCTGCTTGAGAACGCGCTTAGGAAAGTTTGAACAGTTTGCACATTGCAGTGCATCAAAGGTTAAAAACTATATAAGTACTGTTCAATTTCTTGCACAGACCGATTTTTTTGTTTCTTTACATATCAATGTATTGTCACGAGCTGCAGGGTTGAATTTGGTTTTGTCGGAGTATGTTTTTTTTTTGTTTGTTTTATTATATGCTTTAGTCATGATTCCCATTAATCTCCACTATAAGACTGACAAACTGCAACGGTTTGTGTTCAAAATCGTTTTTTGTGTTCTACTGAAGAAACTAATTGGATGCCCTGGGGGTAAGCAGATAAACATCAAATTTTCATTTTAGGGTGAAGTATCACTTTAAGGTTTGAACCTTGCTGAATATGAATCCATCAAGTGATTTGTTGCTAATTGTTTTCTCTCTTTCCTTCAGTTGATTTTCTATCAGATATTTCTGCTGTTCAGTGTTCGCCTTACCAAGCAGTTATAATTTTCAGTATCTAGTGCCATCTGCAGAATAGGCTTTTCCCCCACAATTCTTGTTAATTGGGAACATATTTTTATAATGATATATTGGAACAGAAGCCTGACATCTCAAATATTTGTATTTTTCTCTTTTTTTGTTATTTTATGCATTGTCCCTATAGCTGTCTGGGCTTTTTTCCCCGTCATCCATTTGTGCCACTCCAGTGGTGCTTAATGTTCCTGTCAGCATGCACTCTGCTTTCAAAAAGCCAATAATGTACATTACATCAGATACCACAGCAGGAGTCAAACTGTCCCAAGCAGTGCCTCCGAGCTGGTGAATCTCGTCAGTCCATGCAGTGAGACCAACAGATATCGTTACATTAGTTCAGCACAATTTGAGCTGTTGTAGAGAACCTAGATGTGTATCTTGTGTGGCTCTTTGGTATTTTCTGCACAACATTCTTGGCTTAAACATTTCATCTTAATGTATATTTTAGACCTGAAATAATTCACAGCAGAGATTTCCTTTTCAGAAATTACATTTCTGTTCACTATGATGCAAAAAACATCAAAACCTTCACTGCTAGTTTGAGTTATTATGGCGCTTTTTACAGAAAGATAAATAAGTATGATTTTATTCATTATTTTTTAATTTCTCTGGTCTTCTGGAAAAGTCTGGGGATTAACTACAAGACTTTTAAAATTGTTACAAATGCTGTTTATTATCTGTTGAAAGATTTTGTAGATTTAAGTTGCAGCAGATGAAAGTTGGAACTGTCGAGCTTGGGCTTTGAGGACCTTTTTTTTTTTTTTTTTTTACCTTTCCGTGGTTACTAAATTCAGTCAGTTTGGGTCGAACATTTCTTATGAAGTTTTCAAACAAAGCCATGTTTAGTTCAATAAATAGCTGCCTGATCAGTGGAATTCTTCAGTACAGTTTACAGTGATGACCCTTTCAAATGAAAACTTTTTCTACCCAGTTTCCAAAACACATTTTCCCCTTGCTTTCAAACAATATTACAAAGAAATCCTGTTCCGTTTTCAGGACGTGTCATAGTACAGAGTCTGTCCTTCTGAAAATGTAATGATTTATTGTTGTCTGTGAACTCTAAAATCTTTTCTGGACATAGTCAGTCATGCAATTCATTTTCTCATGGTTGATATTCATTTACTCCACTGCAGTAATCCAGCATTACACCTCTGAGGTCTTCAGATAATCCCAGTCAGACTTGAAGGGTGGTTGTGTGCGTTCTGCTCTCTGGTCGCTCCAGGGCTGTGAAGCCTTTCAGAGTATTTTGCCCAACATTACTATTGATTTGTTTAAATCCTGTCTATAGATAACTTTTTCTCTTTGGTCTGTGTAAGTGCTTTAAAGGTCACTGCTTAGTCCTATTTCAAGTTATCATAACAGGAAGGACAGTTTCTTAAGCATATTTCATAAATTAATTGGGCTATACTCTAAAGCACAGTATACAAACTTAAACTAGATATTTGAAAAAGAACACTTGCAGATACCTCCAAGTTCTTGATGTTAATCTGGCACCTGGTGCTAATTTCCTAGAAATTATAATGAAAATTTTCTTGGGGATAAAAATCTACTTCAGTTTATGCTCTAAACTATGGGAACCCTTTTATGTTACTCTTAGGTTACAATGAACTATTTAACGTGTACGATCACACCAGTGTGATCAGTCTTGGCTGGTGTACCCTGAAGCGTACGATCACAGCGGTGTGATTAGTACTTTCAGTGCGTCAAGTCATCAACTGTTTGCTTTGGCTGATGCAGAGACAGATCGGACGTGCTGAGAGCTTGTCATATTATCAAAAATATTCAGTGTTCTCAACCATATAATGCTTATTTTAGGTTTCAGACATTTAAATACACATAAGTACTAGCAAAACCATACATTTACAGTTTGTAAAATACACACTGATGTCTACGGAAACAGCAATAATGATCTTTACAAATATAATTTGACTATATTTTTATTGATATCATATACAGATTGTGAAGGCAACTATAAAGTTTACTCTGCTCTTCTCCCAGTTTACCGGAGACCTACTTTAACGTGTCTCAGGAGGAGAGGATGAATTTGCATGTTGTAAATCCCACAGCTCGAATTCCCTTACCCAATGAGAAATCCTATGTTTTGATGTGGTGAGCCCTCTGAGGCCAGCACCAAAACATACCAACAAATGGGAGAACTTGTTTCATTGGCTATAGCGGTCCACATATAGCATGCATTTAAATGCATCGGGCCAGATATGGTAGCGCTTAGCTTGGTGGGTGTGGTAAATCGTTCCCATTGCATCATAGCTACACAGTGTTGAAACAAAAGAGAATGTCTCGGGTTACACGTGTAACCAAGGTTATCTAAATAGGGAACAAGATGCTGCATTTGTTGCCAGGTTCCGTTGGCCAACTAATTTTACATGTGCATTGCTTTTTCTCCATGTTTCAAATTTCTTTAATCTTACCAGTTAAAAGTGTTCCGTCTAGGCATGTGGGTTTTTTTTTTATTTTATTTTTTTATAAACCTTTTTCATTTACTGACACTGGGCGACTGCCTAGCAATTTTCAACCAGACAATGAGCCTCTCTTTGGACTTTTACTAATTTACTGGCTATGCATGTGTTTGATCTTCTCACTCCTGTCTTCGTAATTATGCTCATACATACACAGACACTCGCACTCATTAATTTGGCTCATTATTTCTCCTCCCAGTTCAGTGATTTCCTGGCAACTGTCAGAATAGTGATTTGTGGACTCACATTGTACACTAGCAGCTGCTGATCTATAAGCTTTCCCTACACTGTAAAGTCTTGCAGAATCAACAGCGCTTGGAGTTCTTTCACCAGTGTATCTTGTCTCTCTATTCAGTCACAGCCTTGCAACTGCCAAAGAAATTACATTTTTAGCTAAGTTGACAGTTTTTAGGCTTAATTGAATGTGATGAGAAACAAAAAGACAAAACAAAAGACTTTGAATCAGAGCACTTACTAATTAACATCTGACTCAGACTAAATGTGTGTGTTTTTTAGTAACAGACACACATTCACAAATAGGTTTTATTATAATACATTTTATTTTAATTAAAACTTTAATATAGTGTTGTTGGTATATGGAGGCTGCAATACACTGTAGGAGACATTGCATATATTTAATTCATGACAGTCCATCTGATTCGGCTAGATTTAGATACTTGTTTTGTCTACTGCCTCGTGTTCACATAAATACATCATCATTGATTGTTTTTCTGATTACTGATTTTGCTTCCCTCTGACCTCTGTCAGTCTCCTGCTATGAAATGAGAGTAGAGTTAGAGCTCGACCAGGGGGAGTGTTTGCACAAGGCTTCATCTGTGGACACTCATCTGTCTTCTATACGGGGGAATAGAGTTTGAACACTAATGATCATCATCCTGCTTTACTGTCTGGCCCTGGAGACCCAATGGAAAAACACACACGTACGCACATTCAAGTGGATCTGACAGCCGCCCATCTTTTGAAACACGCATACATAGCATCTTTGATCTGTGTGCTTTTGGCCCTGAGTTGGTTCTCTCTAGTGTTTGCTTTTGTCTTGCTTTAAAAAATATATGTTTCTGTTTCATTCCTAAATATATTCAGACTCTTGCCTTATGTCAATTGATGGACAGATGCTTGAAGTCATCAACTGATCCATGATATTGTAATTTTATCCCATATTTGTATTTTGAGATAAATTCAGGTAATGTTATGAATTACAAAAACACAAAGGCTGCATTCTCATAATACAGAGAGGATCAAACAAGCGTAAATGTTTGTGTTGATGACAGCTTGTAAAGATCTCATCAATGCACTGCTGTTCCGCTCCCAGCCTGCAGGGGACGCCTTTCTAAAAGCTTCTTGGTTATGCTCCCTTCAGGCCTTCAGATTGCATGTTTACCCCCAAGCCTAGTGCTCTCCACCCCTGCAGAGGGCAATATTGTACTTAATCTTGCTTAGTACTCTCCTCATTAGTCCGGATTCCCTTAACCTGTGTTTTACCCTTTATAAGGGTGCTAGTTCTCTGCTATTGTGTTCAGTCTTGAGCCTATGTACTTTCAGTTAAGTCTGTACCTTATGCCACCTTTTTTGACCCTTGTGTCTATTATCATTTCTCTGTTTTGTGGAAGCTTGGCTATCCTAGTTTATTTGTTCCTTGTAACCCTGGTTTCTCTATTAAAGATTTTTGTTTGGAAGGCTCAAGTCCCCGGACTCATGACTCTTCTGCTAGCTCAGTAGGAAGCACATCACACCTTCTACACCAGAGACCCGGGTTCTAGTTCCACTTAAGGTCGTCTCATAAGACAGCTGTACAGAAACTCGTAGTCTTCTCGTAGATAATTACTAGTGATGCTGCTTATACCTGTGCGATGTAATTGTTCATCAATTGTGACTGTTGCTTTGTTCATTTGTGTCATTAATCTTTCTTTGTATGAGGTAATTGCTCACTGAGGGCTGCAGTGGTCCCAAAATGTATTTGGACATTGATGCCACAATTAAAAATGTATGAATGTGATGAATTGCTTATGTTCCTCTATTGTACATCACTTTGGATAAAACCATCTGCCAAATGTATGAAAAATGTATGGGCTGCAATCATATTTTAATCACGATGCCGATTTCTGCTTCTCTTGATTAAGCATAATCATTGCAATATTGCTCTGCTGATTATTTATCCTCAAAAACATTTTTTTGTGACATTTACATTATCTTTAACAAGGCTAGGTTTTATTGTTACCAGATGTCAAGAGTCTAAAGTTTTCTCCATGAATAGATACATTTTCCACCTGGTGTTTATTTAATGTTCCTCATCTGGCAGCCATGCACAAAAATAGTGTCCACAATCTGAAAACACAGACAATCATGCACATCAGTTATTCCATCTGCCACTGTCAACAGCTTAGGTGTCACTCTTGGCTTTATATTAGACACTTATATTATTAAACTCTCTAAAGATGCATTCCTTCAACTCTGCTGTATTGGCAAACTCTGTCCCTATCTCAACCCAAAAGATGCTGAATAATTAGTACATGCATTTATCCAGTCTGTTTCGTCCACCACTAAATCATTTCAAAGGGATAATTTATCCAAAAATTAAAATTCTGTTATTATTCACTCATTTCATTCCAAACCTTTCTGTTGTATTCCTTGGTTTGATAGTTTGCTATCTAATACAGTGACATTTATACATACTTTGTGTACAGGAGTTTTAAAAGGATAAAAGAACAGCAAAAACAAGAAGGCTGATGTTCAACAGAGAAATCTCTTTTGGACATCAGTAGCACAGGTGTTCTTCATCATGTGAATCAGAGGATCATTGTCACATGTGAAAACACTGTCAGATCCTGTTCCAGCTCTAAACAACACCTCAATCCTCACTCAGTCCTTCCTTCTGCTGTTTCCTTCCACTCATTCATTACTGTTGTTCACTGTATTTACTTCTTCTCTCAGGCTCAAAGGAAATCATGACTCATTTATCACTTACATGTCTATTAGCTGATCACTTTTTCCCAAATAGAAAACTCACTATTGATGCACATGTCAGGTTGGGCTTGTTACATAATAATCAGAGGAATGCCATTCAGTGCGTGTGTGCGTGGTTTCTCGTACTTCCTTTGTGAATTATGCAATCACTTGTTCAAGGGTTCTGTTTTCACTTTACTTTCAAATACCATTTCAAATCAATAAAATAAGTTATTCAAATCACATTTAACCTGTAAAGAGTTCACTTGAATGTTACTGGCACACAAAAAGAGCTCAATCAAGTTTTTAATGTGTTTTATTTAGTTTTGCAACTCTCTGTTAGCATTTTTTTTAGTAGAGTTGCACTTGCTCTGGCAGGATGTGAGGAAGTTCCTTCCTTGTTTTCATGTGTTGCAGTTTTGCACGCTACCTATAGGTTTTCTGTCTTCGGATTTTTTTATGTCTACCTTTGCGCCAGTGAACTCCGTTTGTCTCAGTGGACCAAAGTCCTGTCAGTCACAGCTGTGGGTCTGTTTACTCAACCCTCTCTCCCTCCCCTTGTTCTTTCAGGCAACTGCACGAACTGCCAAGGCAACACCGAAGGACCCAGCTGTGAGAAGTGCAGGTATAATTTCTACCGAAGTCCCAGTTCTCCCGTAACAGAGTCCTGTGTACCCTGCCCCTGCTCCAGTGTCACCTCCACAGGCAGCTGTAAGCTCGGTGAGTCCTTCCCACATGCATGCCAGGCTAGTGTAGCTGACGTTAGCGTAGTCTGCTAACTTTATTATTGAGCTCTTATTGGCCACTGCTGTAGTAAATTCAGAGGAGATTTCCACATCTGGGATATGCGGAGTACCCCCTCTCATCTGTTTTGGATTATGTCTCTTGCATCATTCTGGCCAAGCGCCTGCTGTCTGATTTTCTGGGTGGGTGGACTGAGACTTTAAAGAGAAGAGAGGTTTATTTTAAGTGAAAGTGAAACTGGAAACTTTTTTTTTTCTCTCCTCTCTGGGCCTCCACTCTGAACAAAACCCACAGGATATGTTTATGAAATACTGTAAAGGCAAGAACGGATGGGAGTGTTTCTTATTTCTTATTCAGAAGTGTTTTGATCGGTCCCACAGTGCTCTGCCTCTCTGTCTCATGGCTTATTCACCATGTGTTTGTGCGGAATTGCGTGATAATGTTTTGTGTAGGGATTTCTGGATTTACTGACAGCAGCAATGCTCTTGAAGCCTTGCAAGCTGATGTAAGGTAGGACCTGACAATGGATAAATACCACATAGACCAGCAGAAGGGCAGGTGTGTGTTCAGTGTTTCCAGATTTTACAGTAGGGTACATCACAAATGCAGCCACACAGTGTAGCTGCTGTTTTTTGTGTAACAGGAGATTACATTACAACATTCACTATAAGAATTATATCTTTTTTTATGTATTATTTATATTGTTTGTTAATGTCGATTAGCCACTGTTTCTAAATCAGAAGTGACTATATAAATCCTATGTGTAAACACTTTCATCTTATTTCTTAGTGTGTGTTTAGCATTGCATCTGCATTTGAGCCGCTTGCAATCGGAGAGCACATATATTTGTCTTGAAGCTTTCTTAATCAAGTGATACACTTCAAAATGCATATATGTTTTATAATTGTCTGTTGGTTGCCATTTATATTTATGCAAATACTGGCATCTGAGGCACATCAGCATAACTCGAGGCACATCTTTATAACTGAAGCTGTATTAGGCTCTTTATATGTGATTTAAGAGAAAGTAAACATGCCTGACTGGAGTTCTTTCTATCTCTCCCCTTGATCCGGCATTTCTACTGCTGATTTGGCGGAACAACTGATAAGACAGCATTTTGAGATTATGCATAGCCTTCTAAAATTTAGCTAATGAATTATTAATGTGGCTTGACTCCTCAGTTGAAAAGTAAGGACTCCTGACATGGCATTTAATGAGAAAAGTCTGCGTAAAAGAGAGAGTGTTGATCATCATGCCTGTATTTGAAAGCGGCCCACACTGAAATGGGAACTACAGGTTCAGCCTTTGAGGATTAGTGATTATGTTAATGGTATGCTAATAACCAGCACAGTCAGGACAGCGGCTGATTAGACGACAGACCTTATTTTATTCTGCCCCTAAATCCCTGATGCAGCCCGATGAGGTACAGGGGAGCACATGACTGTTAAATGAATTTCACATTTACTCATCAAGGCCACACTTTTATTAACGAAACTCCCTGAATAGCTAAATGTACCGTCAGCTGGCCTCTAGATTACACTGCAGGCTCACAGGACGTCTCTATAGAGCTAACTGGGGAAGCTGTGTTTTACTGGGATCTAAACAATGGAAATATATCATAATGTCAAAGCACCAACAAGAGGATGGAAGTGATTAATTCACACATGTGCTGCAGTAAAGGTCACTCAGCACAAGAGCAGAGCACATTGCTTAGATCATTACTTTACATCCTGCACTGCACCATGGGAGGCATTAGCTCTGCTGCTGTGATTGAAAGGTTGCTGGTTCAAGTCTCAGCATCTGAGAGAATGATGTAGCTCTAGGTGGGTGGCAGGTTGCACCCGTTTGCACGCTTCCTGTCCTACTGAAGCTGTGTTTTAAAATAAGAAACTGATACTGTATAACCCCTTAGATCCAGTACCATAACTCAAATAAAAGATAAAGCTTTTAACCCGTAGCTTGGCGAGCCTTACACTGCTCTTTTAGGATTAAAGCCAGAATGGTTCTTTATCAAGTTTATATCTGACATTTTAATTGCTCTGAACACAAAAGATGTGCCCTTAGCCTCAGTGTAATTAACACTACATATTTTTGGTCTTGGATGGTGTGATATCACAGTCATGAAATATAACACCCAATATTCAGTATTAGTGAGAGCGTGGAAGCAGCAGAGTGCTCATAACACAACTCCTGTTTGACTTATGTAGTCCAGTTTTAGTCACCGTCCGACTGGTGCTCAGGGACTCTTTTTCTCTCTTCCTCTCATTGTGTCTGTGTTCATCTACAGTCTGGAGGCATCCTTCAGCACTCACAGCCAGAAGCTCTTTGCTTAGATCTAACAGCAAACTCGAACAATGTTAAGTGTTGTGTGTAAATACACTAGTTTGTTTCATTCCCATTGTACCGCATAAAATATAGTATTAAAAGTACAGTTTTTTGTGTGTAAGGTAGTCTGCCACAGAAAATACCGTGCATAGATGCAGAATTAACAGCATCCTCAGAAAGAGAAGAAATGTATAATTATTTCAAATAAATGCTGTTTTTTTTTTTGTTTTTTTTCAAGAAATCCTGGATTAAATCGATCACTGTTTTGATGAAAATGAGTAGGTCAACTAACTTAACTGTGATTACAAGAAATGTTGAACATCAAATCAGAATATTAGAATGGTTTCTGAAGGATCATGTGATACTGAAGACAGACTGGCTGCTGAAAATTCAACTTTGCATCACAGGAATAAATTGCATTTTAAAATATAATCAAATAGAAAACTAATTTAATCTTGTGTGTGTATATTTATGTTCGCTCTATTAGTAAAGTAAGCTCCATCTTTAGACTAAATTCTTTTAACGCTTCAGACATTTTTTACTCTTATTTCTTTGCTGTCCTCTTACATTTAGGCCATAACTTTATTAACAATACAGTATGACCCCAAGTGCCCTAATCTTTCTTTAAAATGGCTACTACGTAATGACTCAATAATAAATAAATAAATGATTTAAGGACACATTTTCATTGTATAGCACCTGAACATAGAAAATATGGATAATGGCTGAATTTGCTTCGCTTCAGTAAGTCTTTGTTTGTCCATGAAGCTCTGTCTGAATTAACAAATGCTTTCTCAATTGAGTGAAATAAATTGTCCTGAACAATGAACAAGTCATTATTAGTACCTCCTATTGTTACTGTGACATGGCTTTGACACTTTTTTTTCTGTTTTGAATTGTTAAATCAAAAACACACACATGTTTTGGTGAGACCCTGTAAGTGGAGCAAAATTGAGTGCAGATGAAGCACTCACATATGCCATTATGAATTCATCATCATCATTATTTCTTCAGTAATTTGTAATTTCTTTTTACTTTACAAATGGTACCTTTTGAACAGAATCTCTCTGCTCTCCCTGCCAATGCTTGCCATGAAATGCATGTTTGATTTGCATATGCTGGCTGAATTTGCATTGGAAATGACCTAGCACTGGTTGGCTTGTTATCTCCCATGCAGTGTCAGTTGCTATAAATTTGATGAAGTCGCCTGCTTTATTCCACCAGAGCTTCAGCTTTGATTCAGCAAGTCTGCTATTTGCCACTGCTGTTTTCTTTATGGCCACCCTTGTGATAGACAAAGGGTGAGAGTGTGAAACATTCAGTGAGCGGTTCAAATGAGCAGAGTATTAAAACATGGAAATATAAGAGAAAAAATCTTCCTAGATATATACATGTCTAAAATAGAGAGCAGATGAGTAATTTGACCCCTTACTCTGCATTATGTTTATTGTGCATTTAAGTCTGTTAAATGTACTTTAAACATTGTATATTATATTATGGTACATTATGTACTTTTTTTCTTCATCTCCGGTATTTGTTTCATTTGCGGGTTTTTGTTCTTGGTGGTCAGAGAGTGTGAAAACTCTTGGAATGACTGTAGTGCATGAGCATGTCTGTACCTGTTTGAGCTTGTGCGTCAAACGTTGTGTCTGTGTGTGTGTGTATGTGTGTGTGTATGCTTGTGACGCTGAAAAAGCAACTAGGTAAACGTCACATAAAAATTGCCTTTCTGCTAGATATATTTGAATCACAGCAGGTCTCTCTCTCTCTCTCTCTCACTCGCTCGCTCGCTAGCTTCTTGTATGGCTCAACATGGATTGTGCTTTAACTGTGCCTTTATTCTTTCCTCCTCCTCTGTTCATCAATTTACTTTTATTTTACCTGTGCTAAGGCCTGGTTATAAAATCGATTCTTTCTTCTAGTTTTGAACTAATGCATTTTCCCATTTATATTGGGATGAGCTCAGTATGTTTTTATTGTTTGTTTTTTTTTTGAAGCTTTTTATAGAGGGAAAGAAAAGATTGCCTTTGATGACTTTTGTATTGATGTCCATATGGGTTATTGTGAATTGATCCTTTGTAATTTTCAAAATATGATCAACGAAAATGCTGTTCTTTTAAACTTTCTATTTATCAAAAAATCCTGAGAAAAAATGCTCTAAAAGAGCAACCTCCAAATATCCCAAAAATTCAGTGAAGAAAATGCAAAAAAGTTTACAGATTGTGTCTGGGCCTGCCAATTAGTTCTGCCAAAAGAAAGAGGGAGAGAAAAACACATTTGGTTGAGGCTGCTGTGCTCATTAAAGGATTTTAAAAAGTGCCTCTTTTTTTTCCCCCACAGAAAATAATCACTTTATATGAGCTGTAGATGACAACTAATTTCCTTGATTTCTCAGTACTTTCCCAGCAGTCATATAATCATCATGTTGATTTTATGAGTTATTTAGTTGCAAGCAGTTTAATTGCAGTAGCGGGTTGCAAGGTATGTCTACTTTCAGTACCCCCCTTCACGCGTCATTTCTGTAAAACAGTCAAAAGCTCTTTAACATTTTTGTGCTCTTAAATGCACTAGAAATTGAGAAATTACATTTACACTATGCAGGTATCACACTATCTGTTGGCCAACTGGCAAATGTGAAATTTGTAGAATATTTTATATTGTTTTTTTCACTCTTTGATGTGACAAACATCAGTTATGTTTTCAAGCAAAAGAAAGATGTTTATCTGCAGTATGCGTCAGCCTCAAGAGAAGCAGGTTTTGAAGCAAATGTGCTTTTGACTGTAGTGGCAGTAGTTTTGGCAGTAGTTGTGTGTGTGTGTGTGTGTGTGTTTGCGTGTGCATGGGGAAGTGTATTCACATTTCTTTAATTTAAGCTCAAGAAAACATCAGCCCTTTTCATAAGCCGGATTTGCCTGTTGTTTGATTACCTCATCTGCAAACAAATGCAAAAGAAAGAAAATCTTTTTGATAACACATTTACAAAATGATTGGAGGTTAAAAGTTCATCTGACAGCTGAATATAGCCTAATATAAACAAAGACCTAAATTCCCCATCTTGCTTTACTCAACATCCTTAAAAGATTCTGCCATCTGGTGGCCAAATGAAACATAGTCTGGGTCTTTAAATGCCTTTGCAGGATTGCACAAATGCAGAAGCCCTTTGTTATTTCAGTGAAAATATCCTCTACTGTGCTACTAAGATATTTTAGTAAGCTCTGTCTGGTTACTTATTCATCCTGTTTTGACAGAGTGAATCTAGTCTATAACCTTAAACTTTCTTTTTGTCTATATGTGTTTAGACTCAAGCGGCCAGCCTTTCTGTGTCAAGTGCAAGCCAGAGTACAGGGGTCCCAACTGTGAGCAGTGTAGTGATGGCTTCTACAATGCCGACAGCATCTGCCTTCCCTGTAACTGCAGTGGGAATGCAGACCCCCACAAATCTCCCCGGATTTGTCTCCCGGACACGGGCCACTGCCTGAGCTGCATCAACAACACTACAGGGCCACACTGTGAGCACTGTGCGGAGGGCTTTACAGGGGACGCACTCGCCAGGAACTGCACTCCTACAGGTGAGAGCCTGCAGTACGAAAACCTCTAGTGATTTTTGGCTGCAGTCGGGTAAATTTAGGGCTTTGCTGATACAATAATTTTATTGATATATTTATTTTTTGTTCACATTATTGCATCTGTATTTCACATTCTTTTTTTTATTATGCCCATTCATACCATTTTCAGCAGTTCAGTTAGAGCTGTAACTCTGAAACCATAATTTGTCTTTGCAGAGCGGCATCGGTACTAAAGAAAAGTGAAGTGAATAGACCCTTTTCACATTTCTCAGCAGTGGAAGTCATCATAGTTGTGTTAACCTGAAGAGTAGTGAATGGGAGAATAGCACAAATATATGTTTTGCATTCCCATGTGCTCAAATAGCGAAAGAAAAACTCCCATAGACACTGTTTTAGAAACACCCTCCCAATAGCATTAACTGTATTTTTATTTTATTTGCAAAGGTGATGTAATGCAAAGAATAGTGTTATAAATGTACATGCATTTTTAAAAAATATAGAAAAATGAAAAACTTTCGAGGATTTACGATGCTGATCCCCAATAAACGCGTCATTGTGAACACAGTCTTGTGAAAAGGGTCCATCAGTTGAAAGAGGTTGAAACTGAGCCCACAGGTTAACGCTTTCTCGTGGACACCGAGCGGCAACCTCCCGCTCTCTCTCGTGAGGCCAATAAGGAAGTAACTAAAACTGCAATTCATCGACTGGCCGCTTGAGGCTGGCTGCAGAAGGGAGTCAGTCCCATAGACTGACAGTCCCATGTTAAAATGCCCAACTTTACAGCAGAAAAAAAACATGTTTACAGCCTGGTTCAAAAAATGATTTTGGTCTATATTGCTAATTTTGCCCTTCATGACAACTGTGAGGGGGGTGAATTTTTTTAAAACTCATCCGTTTAAATTATATTAAGACTTACAGTTCTGCATAATTAAGGGCGTGGCCACTTGAGTGACAGGTGGATTGCCGCCGCTGACAATGCCGTCGCATTAGGTGGGCGTGGCTTCAGCAATCAGCTCCCGCCTTTTTGCCCATTTTCGATTATCCGGGAGAGTGGCGCGGTGACGCGCTGCCAAGATGGCGACGGCACGCTCTGCACACTTTAGGCTTCAAAACCGCTAATGAGGAGTCTTAGGGTGACGTCACGGACACTACGTCCATATTTTTTACAGTCTATGGTGGATACCCTGAATCTCTTTCTCATGCATTTGATGTAGTTTCAGTTGTGATTTACTTATATTGCAACATATTAAATGCACCACGTTATCCAGAGTGTAGATTGTGTGAACAGGAAGGACCTGAACTTTTGATATTAATATACTTAAACAACTATTTTAAGAGGTATTTAAAAGTGCTTGCGTGTTTTTTGACTGTGGTTTTCAGAGAGGGGAAGAGAGGGTGTGTGTTAAAATGACTAAACCCAGATGTTCTGACTCACAACATCCGTCTATACACTGCTGATTATATCAGTGGCATACTGTAATGAGGACAGATCATACATTCTCACAGGCAGGCAACAAACAGTGAGCTTGGACCCCAAGGTGAATGTATGAAAGAGAGAGGAAGAAAAAAAAAAGAGTGATTTATCACTCCATTTAGTCAGCCAAATCCACACTCTCTTTTCGACAAGCTTTCCACTCAACCAACAATAATAAATCTTTCTCGTTCTGCCTTTCTGAGCTCTGTTGCGACAGAACAACTATGTTGCCGCTCACTGATGACATCCCATTATAGAGGTACACTAATGGTGCTCCAAAAGGCAACACTGACTTTCAATATTGACTTTCCAAAAATGGCTGAAGTATCTCTTACAAAGTGTCTCCCATAATGACAGAGTTGCAATTGTGTTGTTAAAGTTAACATTAAAAAAAGTTTTTCAGTTTTTGGTAATTAAATACCAGCTGTAATAAAATTAAAATCTAAATATCATATGAAAAACTTATTTAAAAAAATTAATTTGAAATGTTGCTTTTGCAAATAAACTGAAATAACCAAAAGTACTAAATGTACTAAAATGACCAAAATTTTAACTAAAAACAAATCTATATAGAAATTATTGAATATAACTCACATAAATTTCAAAAGCACATACAGTTATTAAAACATGAACTAAAATTGAAATATGAATAAATACTGTAATAGTATATAAATAATAAAAAATAAAGATAGCACTTCATGATGAACCTTCCATGTTTTCTGAGGTATGTTTTCAGTCTTTATGTACACTGTGTATGGTCTGACATTGGCTGTTGTACTGAACAGATGGAATGGCTCCTGCCTGTGAACCTTCTACCAGTGTGCAGCATCTGTTCTCTACAGCACACAGGATCAGGGCTCCTCGTGCCACTCTCACTTTTCATTCCCACTCCTTATCTCTTTTTTACTCTCTCTATTTTTTACAATGCTTTAAATATTTTTTCCCCCTGGGATTGTTTGATAAATAGAAAGTCCAAAAGAACAGCATTTATGTTAAATATAAATCTTTTGTAACATTATAAATATACTTATATTTCCAATCTTTTTTCCTATTTCCAATCAATTTAAATTGTGTGTGTGTGTGTGTGTAAAATAAATGTATTTAAATAAACATCATATTAAATTATATATACATATGTGTGAAACAAATGTATTTAATTAAACATCAAGTGGAATTTAGTCAGTTATGACTCACTTTTTTTGACAAACCTTAGGTTCATAAAATTTGCTTTGTTTCGAGATCATGATAACTTGCAGTTCAGTGATAAATGTCAGTTCGGTGAATGAGTCAGACGTTCCGACTGATTCAAAAACTAGAATTTAGTTTTTTTGCATGCAGTCTACAAACACATTTCATTTTCTTACTATGTCATGGTACACAGCCTTTTTCTCATTGCATTCAATAAACACTTTAAACTCACATCACATCACAACTCATATTCAGCAGCTGTACAGGAATATCGCTGAAAAATCACTGGAGTTTAATGCATAATTCAATTGGATATGTTGTATTTTATTAGACTTGTAAACTGTCCTTCTTTCACTCTAGTCGTCCACACTACTCCTTCAACCACTACCCACTGGTTTCACTACACCACCATGAACTCCAGCCCCAATGCTACAGCACAGTTCACCACCTTCTCCACAACTTTGCTGAGCAGCCTGGGCAGCTCCACCCTCAACAACACCGCCACCACCACCACAGTGACTCCGGTCCCGTGGAACCAGTTCAACATCATTATCCTGGCAGCCATCATCATAGTTGTCATTGCTCTCTTGGCAGTGGTAGGTGGCGTGTACACTTACAGAAAATATCAGAACCGCAAGCTGAATGCCCCATTCTGGACCATCGAGCTGAAGGAGGACAACATTAGCTTCACCAGCTATCATGACTGCATTCCGAACGCAGATGTATCAGGGCTTTTAGAAGATGAAGTTAGTGACATGGAAAATGGACAACTTGCTTTAACCGGTCCTGGTAGTTTGTATAAGGTGTAACTGATGTTCCGTCACAGAAACTGGGCTGCTACATCGACACTGGGCAGATTGTGGACCTGTGGATATATTGAGCCCATTTTATGCTAATGAACAAAGGAATATTGACATGGCTCATTGGACATAATGCAAACACTTGCACAAGCACTCCAGAGCAAGAAGACAAATTAATGAATGAGGAACATGAGCAGTGCATCGAACTGAAAAGCCAAGTTAAACATCCTGCCTTGTTGAAGGCCTTGGCCAACTCACAGCTGAAACATGTCTTGCTTTGAAGGAGGAGAAGAGATGCAGAGACTAATCACTAATGTGGGACAGACAATGAAGCATGTCTGATTGAGTGTTAATACAGTGACTGATGTGTCATCACACACGGATAGATCAGTCAAATGCATCTAACATTATTTGTATAATTGCCATTACACACTTTTCTTTTGTTAATGCTGTTTTAAATGGACAGAGAGGACATTCTTTTTTTTTTTATCAAACTCAGGATGAATATAATTTTGTTGTTTTCTTTGTATGTTCACACCGTTTTAGTGTCGCTTCTTACATGCTATTACATGTGCAGGACTTTAGAGGGCACCGTAACACTGACCTGGCATACAGAGCAGGCCTGTGTATCATGCAGTGGAAATATCTAATACTCAATGGCAGATGCTGAATGACTTCTGCATTAAATTGCATTTATTTTTGGCAGACACTTTCTTGCCAAATCAAATTGCAAGAAGGAATGATTTGTTTTTATCGGGCCAAAGAGGATCTGTGTGTCAGTCTCAGATGGACAGAGCCTGACTAATTCTTGTCACAATTTTACAACGGTAAAGTGGATTTTCAAGACCATTTCATGGTGTATGGAATTATACTCATTTTATTTATTTTTTTAGAAATGTTCTCCTCAATTCGCTTTACCTTCGTGACTTATCACCGGCCATCGGTTCAATGGTACTTGGACTTGGACTTGACTTGTCTGACTGGGAGAATTTAAGTTTTGGTTAATTTATTTTAATGAACCTCTCTCGCTGATGGCTTTAGGGTCAGTTTAGGGGAACAAATATGATCAGATGAGCAATAATGCCTGTTGGAACTAACAGCCATATTGGACAGTAATTAATCACTGCCATTTGTGTAGCACAGGCTAAAACAAGTTGAGCAAATGGTTAGGTGATGAATAAGTGCACATGTCTGAGTGCATGGGTGCTGAGTGTGGTAATCTAATATATTGTCCTTACTGGAGTTGGGTAAAAGAGAATAAAATGCAATGTTAGTCAGTAAAACACATTTAATAGGGTGTGTATGAATGAGTCTTTTTTTATAGACTATGGCCTGAACTTGACAACAAGAGCAATAGTTCATCTGTGATTGTATCTCCTGGGAAATCTACTTTTAGCTCCCTCCCCACTTCCTCCATCCTGAAGCTGTCTTTATCTGAGGTGTGTTGGTACAAAACAATGTAAATATTAGATGTACAGAATGGTTGTGATGAGGAGGCTGCTGTTGTATTGGTACATATGGGGATGAGTCTTGTTTCTGGGACCAGCATATACTGGTGAGGCTTACGTCGTAATGGTGTCTTAATCTCACATTTTATGCATCGTGCAGTATGCATTGTGCACCATATTCACAACTAACTCTGTAAGATTTCAATAAAAGTCACTTTTCCTATAATATGTGATTTCATTATTATTATTATTATATCATTGTATTTCATGCATCCGTTTCCTGACCGTCTGGTTATACTGCACACAAAAGCACGAATGAAAATAATGAAAAAGTATTAAGTTGTATTTGAGGCACTGTAAATATATTTTATGTTGGATGCCCACATGTTTAATATCTATTTGTTACTAGGTAAATTGTGGACACAGTTACCAATTTCATTTGTAAAGTACTGTTTTATTTTGAAATGAATAGTTAGAGCTATAGGGTCAGACACACTTCAGATTCGGGCCAGAGGGCGTGATGTTTTTATTATTTGATTTAAAAATAGTTATAATTCATGGAGCTATTGTTTAATAATTCCGAGAATTAGGTGTACATTTTGGACATCTTCATTATTCACCATAACCTAAAGTCTAATTGTCCAAACTCTTTTTGGACAGATTGACTGAACTCCTAGTCTATTCCTAGACATCCCTTCAACTAAAAATACATTTGTATAATTATATTGGGTAATTCAGCTGTATCTATTTGACTAAACATATGTTTATTGTTCATTAGCATATTATTCTGTTGTCCAAATGCATGAGCATAAGTATTTATATCAATTAAGCCATTAGCCATTAAGTTGATACAACTTAAATAAAATAAATTATAAAATGATACCAGATTAATTTCACACATTCTGCAAAACTAACATGACATACATCCCAAAGTCATCTCTATGTTACAATTTAGCATAAACTCTATTCTTATGTACGTCAGTATGTTTACTTCAGTTTTCAGTGTTCCTTTAGTGACACTGCAAATATCAAACTAAGGTTAAAACATGACTCCGTATTTTTATATACATGTACAGTCAACTATATCGCTCAGATCGGTTTCTTTTTTTCTGTTCATTTTAATCATCACTTTCATCTACAGACCATGTGGTTCTGCTGGCATCATCTGTGTAAGAATTGTGATGGTTGGATAAATCAAGTAAGTGCCTGACTTCAAATGTTTAGCTTTTTTATAACGTTTTAAACATGTTGCAACTCATCATTTCAAATATTTCTAGCCCTCCTCCCTTACATATAGCACATGAAGCTGCTTGTGGCAATTATTGTGTGTTTGAGTAATATGCTGATGTGTGAAATACTTTCCATGGCTGAACCATATGAACTGTTATTGTAGAAATCTGCCCATTCCTATTGAGCAAAAGATGGTTAGTAATAAGTGGCACAGAGGGATTTTTGAATGTAGAAGCCTACCCACAAGTCCTAGATTTCCTAACATTCATTGAGTCATACCAAAAATCTTTTATCGTTCTTATGTACAGAGTGAATATTTGTTCACAAACACTGGATGACACATTTTCCATATCGAAACTTTTCTTCTGGCTGCTGTTGATTTTGAGAACTGAGGCGAACAATTTACTTTGCTTGATCCTTAAAAACAATCCAGTGGAGAATAGCTACAAAAGCCCCCCACCCACTTAAATGTTCTCATCTTTAATTTGTACCCTTCTTAAAGGTCGAGGTAGATAGCTGGGGACTATTCCTGCAAGCGCCCACACCTTCTGGGTATCCATTAAGGGGTCATACAAGTCACTTTAAGTCATACTAAGCACCTACTTTCATTTAATTAATTTTTACTTTCATTCAGAAATGCCAAAAAGCATCCCCCTGAAATAATTGAAGATCTATAAATAAGAAAAAAGTAAATCAGCTTAATTGTCTTTCCCTTTTTATACTTTGTTGGCTTATTTATCTACTCTTGCCATGAATAATAATAAAAAAAAAAAAAATAGAACCAAGAAATATTATAACCATTCACATAAAACCTGGTCAAGACCAGGCAAAGGCCTCTGAGAGCTCGGCAGTGGGCGGGACTAATGTGCAAAATTGTAATCTCATTGGCTAGTCCTCACTGTTCAGTGTCCACGTTTTGATTACAGCAAAACACTACCTGATATAGGACGAGAGCAAAAAGATTAAGCTTTGACTATTATAAATTAATGTTGTTAAATACTAACAGATAAAGCATTTTAAATGTAAGTAGCTTTTAGCACATTCTTAAACCCTGACCTCATTATTGTTATCCATTTTTCAAAGAAACCATGTTTAATGGAGAATTTACTTTTGAAACCTTAAAAAAGGTGTTATTGTACAAATTACTCCACCCCTGCATTTGTCACCTGCTGCCTCATCTAAAAAGGACATGAAGTGTCATACAGAAATATGATGATTATGTTGATTTTGTTTGTGATATTGTAAACACAATGCAGACTTGCTGTGGGAGTTATTCAAAACACGACTGATTTTCACTTATCTCACGTCCCATTTAACACTGCATTTTTCCATTTTGCTAATGGAGAACATTTCAAGTGGAAACTAACTGTTGTAGTAGTGATAGTCTTTCATATGTCTTGCCTACCTGGAAATACTGTTGCTATGACACAGAGATGTTGAGGTTCTTGTTAAGATCATCCCTCAATCCCACAAACCCTGCAGTGACATTGGAAATAAAATGTTTATGAGAATTATTTGAATATCTTACTCAGATCCAGAGTAATGCAAAGCTAGACAACACAGCATCCTTGCTCTAATTCTGAGCTTTATTAGTCCTAGTTAATAAATAAGGATCATCATCCTCAGATTGTTCTTTAAAATCAAATAAGTCAGTTGCTTCGCAGTTTTCAGTGATGTGATTCACTGCATATCAAAAATCCAGAGACATTTAAATTAATCTGAGCACATGATGCCGGAAATCAACAGCACTTTAGCCAATCGAGTGCTGACAAGTGGAATCTGATGTCATTGTGGCATCACTGAGCCATGTAGGCCTTCGAAATGGAAGACATTTGCGGGCATTTTCTTTTACTTACTTTGATATCATCTGGGAAACTTGTGAGTTCTGTAAATAGAGTAACCGATAAAAATGAGTCATATAAATATATATATGTATATATAACTGGAAAAACACAATCTGTGTCTGAATCAACAGTGAGATGCTCACAAACAGACTGAATGTCCCTAAAGCGCCCAGCAAACTCTAAACATGCACAGTGCGTGAAGATTTTTGCTGATGCTTCTGCTAACACCCACACCCAATGGGAGCACACGTATATACATGTGGTGACCTTGTTTGCATGATTGATTACAGATATTTCTTATGACTTCCAGTCAACATTGCGGGAAAATACCAGATGGGTGGTCTCTAAAGAACTTGTGATCTATATGTGATCTTAAAGGCATAGTTCACCTAAAATATCAAATCCTGTCCCCATTTATGTTGTTTCAAACCCGTGTCACACTTCATTCTGCAGAATACAAAAGGAGAAATTCTGAGGAATGTCTTGGTCAGTGTTTTTTGTCCAATGACAGTAGTGATGAAAAAGGATGCAAAATCACTTTTTAGTTATTCTAAAGGCATGTGATGGCTTTTGTGTGGAGAACAGTTCAAGTGATTAGTTATTGACTAAAAATAGGGACTTTAAACAGTAGCTGATAGAATGGCAACATCATTCTGCAAAATGTTCTATTAAATATAGTTATATAGTTCACTTGCAGAATAAAAATTCTGTGATCACTTACTTGTCCTCCACTTATTCAAAACCTGTATGAGCTTCTTTCTTATATAGATATTTTGAAAAACAGTTGATTGGCCTCATTGGCTACCACAGTAGGAAAAAAATACAAATGAATTCAATGTTGCCCATCAACTGTTCAGATACAAAAAAAATAAAAATAAAAATATCAAAATATCTTCTTTTGTGTTCAAGAGAAGAAATAAACTGATAAATGTTTTGGAACAAGTGGAGGGCAAGTAAATTATGACAAACTTAATTCTGGAAGTGAACTACTTAATTTCAAGTTACCATTACAATAGCAGCCGTTGCATAATCTCTGATTATTTACCTTTATTTGTATAGCGCTTTATAATGTACAATGTGTCAAAGCAGATTTACAGTGTCAAAAAGGAAAATAGTTTGTCATTAATACATGAAGACGATAACAAAGAGTCATTTTTTCCAGCTAGAGTCAGTTCATATATTAAATAATTCAATGATTCATTGAGTTTAAATTCATGAATTAATCATGAATGAATCATTTAGGACAGTTTGTTTAAAAAAATATTCAAATAAATTATTATTTCAAAAACCAGCTACATCTTCAACAATCTTCACACACAAGTGCTACCAGATGGCTGTTCTGGAGGATGTGACATTTATTGCAAAAAAAAAAAAATACTTTGTTACTTTTACATTGATTATTACAGCCTTTTGAGAATTAATTTATTTATTCACCCTCAAAGGGATAATTTCTCCTTTTGATATTTATATAGGTTTGTAATGATCAAGATTCTGAGGGTGGGGGGTGTTGTTGCCCAGCTCCTGGGTCATATGTAACAACCCAATGTTTGGCTAGTTTAAGTGTTACTCCTGGGTCCTGGGTCAGATGTAACCCAGCGGTTAAGTTATTCATTCTCAGGGATTTTGCGTCCTCTTTATGAGAGAGCAGTTCTAAACGCCATTGAATTTATGCATTTTTCGGTAGAATACAGGTTTGTTTTTTATTTTATCTATAAAATCGTTACTGTGCTGTATATCGTTCCATTTGATGCAAAGCATCATACAGGCGCGCGGTATGAATCATCTAAACGCGAGGCGCGTCTTTTCGCTTGATGGAATAGTCTGATGCTTTGCATAAAACAAATAGATTTCATTCATAAAGATGCAGAATGCCTACTTTAGATCGTAAAATATGTCCTCAGAGCTGTTTTTATTGTTTGTTATGGGCAGGTTATAGAGGCACTCACAGCATGTTTCAGCTATGAGTGAAACGCATTGTGGCAGTCCTTTAGTAAAACAAAAAGTATGAATCAACCCATTATGCTGGATTAAATAAACAACCCAATTTGCTGGGTAAAATGAGCCCAACATTTACCCAGTCCTTGGGTTAAAAACAAGCCAAACTGGGTTGTTTTTAAGCCAGAGTGTGGGTGAACTGTGCATTTAGAGTTATTTCTCACTGTCACTTGTCATGACCTTTTACGATTAAAGATTTGAATTTCTGTGTTTTACAAAAATGATACCATTTCAGAACTGACATAAGGGAAAGTTTCAGTGTCCTCCATCCACCAACTATGTCACTTCATTTAGGCAGATTCAGGTTTTATTGACTCTCCAGATCGGTGATCTGATAAAAGAGTGAAATTACAAACAGTGCTAATAACTCAAATGAAACAAAGATGCTGGCTTAGATTGCAACAAGAAATCAGTGAAATGCATGAAAGCATGCTTTACATAGTGAAAGCTATGAGTTTTCTGTTACCATAATCGCATCCACCCTCATCTCACCCACAGGTGAAGCGGAGTAAAAGCGCACTGTTGAGCGCGTGGGAGAGACTCCTATCTCATTACATTCGACAACTTCATCCGGTACAAGAGTCATTTCTTGTTTGAGACTGTAGTTATTTCAACTTGTTGAGGAGCAGGCATGGATACAGCGCGGTCTGCTAGGACGCATATCATCTGGACATCGATAGCTTTGATCTTTATTTTAATCGCATCGTGCTTGGCATATGTCTTCGTGTCAAAGGTAAATATAATTGGATCTACAGCCTTAGAATTTTTTTATTCTTTATCTTGCTAGTTATTATTTTGCAGAATAAAATTACCCCGTGTTCAGGATTCTGTGGGACACTTTGAAGAATAACTCGGAGATTGATTTCGTTGAATGAATGTCTAGTAAAATAGTTCTCCATTCAAGCAAGCATGCAGTTTTAATATTTTTATGAAGAGAGAGGGGGAAAAGGTCCGATCCTCAGTTTACATAAGTTACACACTTCCTTGTTTTCCATCTTGGAGCTTTCTCCAGCATTTTATAGCTAATTCATGGATCAAGTTGCAGAGGGCGTGTATGTAAACAGCGAATGGATGGATTTATGCGTCTTTACGTAGGCTCTGCTTCTGTGCGAGCTAGGCTAGCTACTCTAGAAATAATCTTTGCATGACAGTGACATGTCTTTCTGTAACTTCAACAGGTGCCCAAATGCCAAATAACAAACATCGTGAATGGTAAGTTATACCTAAATACTTCCTCATGATTGCAGTACTTATTGTGTATTCTGTCTGCTAACGTACTATTGGCGGAGTTTCTTTGTCTTTTTTTTACTAATTTGTATTGCTGCTTAAGCTTTTTTTTTTTGAGAGAGAGAGAAAAGCTCCGCGTTCTAAGTGTATCTTTTAGCCTGTATATAGTGTGCATCATTAGTAAGGTTGGCTATATATAGAGTTTGTTTCATTTATGTCACTATATTAGTCCTTTAAATCGCGTTAAGCGTATTAGAAGGTTCCTGTGGAGGGCGCGATCTGTTGAGGGTGCAAGTGGTAACAGTCATTTGGCGCGAAACGAATGATCTAAACTTAAGAACACTTTAGAATTTTGTTAATAATTTTATTTAAAAAGAGAGCTACAAAATGATACTTGAAGAATGCTGTTTCTATGGTAACCTCCTCCGCGAATGCGACTCCTGTTCGCGAGCCTCTTTTCGTAGTTAAAACTACGCTCTGATTGACTTTTCATTTGAATTGTGTCGTTACTAAATAAAGCCTTCGAAACACCTGTTAGAACATTATATAACGTGTAGGCTATATATTAAGACTCCGTCCCTTTGGTTTGACGCCAATAATCACCCACAAGCACTTAAACCAGTGGTCCCCAAACTTTTTCTACTCGCGGCCCACACAACCAAACACATATGTTTGCGCGGCCCACTGCAAAAATTAACTGACCCCGCTATTGTCGAGTTAATAACTTATTACTCAGAAGCTAGATTGTTAACTGTCTTTATTGAATGAACTGGCAGTGAACAGAAAATAAGTCAGGCTGGCACCGCTTGGCACAAATGCTGTTGTTCTGTAGCATACGCAGCAAAAATATCTAAGATAAATTGGCGGTTTATTCTTAAACCAATCAGCGAGCTCGAATAGTGGAACCATAGTAACAGTTTAATTTGTATTTTTTTTCTTTTTTAATTATGTATATGAAGTTATGTAATTATGTTATGACCTAGACATTTTTACATATATGAACAATATTATTATTTGGCGGCCCACCTGCAATACCATCGCGGCCCACAGGTTGAAAACCACTGACTTAAACAATTAGTTTTTAATTTAAGTAATTTAAAAATAACTGATCATGATTTATTGTGTGTTTTGTAGTCAATTAAAAAAGGCTAGCCTACTGTAGATGGTAATAAGGTTCTGATGGCTCTTAGTATTTGAAGAATCTTCATTCTAATTGACTGCAGTTTAACTGTAGTATAATAACTGTGGTTACTGTACAGGTAACACACTATAATGTAACATTCCGTATAACCCAGACAATTTTTGTTGTGCGTGTTTGTGGGAGTCTGCTGTGAGAATGTTTTGGGTGAGTCTCGCTGTGTTTTTGTGTAGCCCAAATGCATGTTTGTGGTCTGCTTCATCGCATTTTCCTGTACAGCTGTGTATTGCAAATTTAGTCATACAGCAGTTTTTGTTGTTGTCATTTTTAATCAACATTTGTTCAGTGGGGCAAAACTTGGGAGATGTTTACAGATGTTTTTCTTTCCTTTTTTCTATCCGACAGTCGCTGAATTTACAGCAAGTATGTTCAGACATGAGGTCTCTCATGAACACTGGCTTCTGAAAGGTGATTAGCCACAATTTTTTTTTTTTTTTTGTCAAATTTGTTAAATTTAAAACCATATTAAATTACATAACTTAATATAAACCTCTGGGATTCTATAATGAGAATTCTTGCTACATGTTTATCTTCTTCAAGCTCAGAACTACAGTGCGGCAGATCATCGTTTGATCTGGGAGGATGAGTGGCTGGGATACAGGAACGAGAGTGAGAGTATTCTGGACCAGACTAACATGTGGATGGTCATTCGAGAGAAAGGTGTCTACCTGGTCTATATACAAGCTAACTTCATTCTAAACCCACGGAAGAATAATGGTTCTACTGTAGAACTGAAAATTTTAGTGGATTTCAGTTATGGTGGGCAGAAGGAGATTTTTTCAGCCGCACATGACACTCAGGTGGTGAGTGTCAACTCGTCTCCAGATGCGAAGCTCAACACTTTCCTTCTGATGAAAATGCAGTCAACAAGCCAGTTATCAGTGAGAGTATTTCCAAGTCACTTGGTGAACTACCAACCCAGACCCTTCTCCACCTTTATCACTATCATAAAACTGGCAGACAACTGGTAGACTCTCGCATATGTTGCAGAAGTGATTGGCTTTCCCGGTGAAAACCATATCCATGTCCAATTTTTACAATGACGGTTGTTCTTATCTTCTTGTTAGCTTTATATGTGACATTCTGAGTGGACGCGGTCTCAAGATCAGCTGCTAGAACACCTGAGATTTTCCAGCTATTGTACTAGGAAATGCTCGCTGACATTAACAAGGATTGCGTGGGGGGTTGTGATACTTTCTTGGTGTTTTTTCTTCTTCCTTTCGAAATATGAAGATCACATCTCATGATCTTCTCAGAAGCATGACACATTTTCCTCTCAACAGATATATGAGTTAGGTTTGTTTTGTTTCAGTTTTTTTATGAGTCAAGATCAAAAAGGGCATGATATACTGTTTATGAGCACCGACTTTGAAGATTCTCATGTATTACTTACATAAAAGATGTCATAACTGCCTGCAAACATTTGTTTTACAAAACAGTAGTAAGCTAATTCTCTTTAGTGAAGTGCATCTTCCTGTATATATTTAATCACGCAGTATTTTAATCATCGACAGTTGAATGTAAACACTTCTTAATACCCTATCTTTGTCCAGCATCAGTGTTTGATATGAATGCTCATTGTGTCAAAACAAAAGCTAATGATATGGAGCAATATTTTGTGTAAATATGTGCTTCCTTTTTTAAGACAAGAAATCTGCATTTTTATTTGTCAAAGTTCTTGAAATGTGGTGCCAATTTTTATCTGTGAGCAGATTCATCCAGCCACAGAAGCTGGAAAGATTATTTTTTCATGAATGTCATGGAAGTGTTTTCTGGTGGTGGTGGTGGTGATGTTTTTTTGTTCTTTTTCCTCACATAAAAAAATACCACTAGTTACACTAATGCAATCAGTCAAGCAAGCCATAGGAATCTGAACAACATCAGCTGTTTTAATGAGACAACGGAGTGCTTTTCTTTTCCAGCGAGTGGGAAAGTTTCTTTTCCAAACCCAGTATTTTTTTCTGTCAGGAAAATACCTTTTCTGATGATTCATACTTTTTTTGTATTCAGATGACCCAAACCAGCTGGCCAAATCTAAAGAAGATATTTAAAACAAGAGAGTAAATGTACTGCTTTTTCTTTCTTTCTTTCCTTTTGTATGAAATTTTTGTTCTTTCACAGCTAAGCCCTTATACATATTATATCTAAAAAGGTAATTGTTAATGCTGAGTGATTTCAATTTACTACTTTTTTTTTTACTGTTCTCAAATATGCAAAAATATATTTATGTCATTTTAATATTTTTATTTAAACTAATAATTATAAATAAAGCAATCTGTTTTCCCTTTGCATGCCTCATTTTCAGTAAGTTAATTTCTTTATATTAACCAAACATCACACTTCAGTAGAAAGTTGTTTGTGATAAATGTTTAATAAATGGATGGTTACAAAAATGTCCCAACCAGACAATGTAATATCACAAACAAAATGATTTATGTTAATGTTATCTGTTCTTTAAGCTTTATATATAAACATACCTTTAATAAAATGTATAGACTATTTATTGAGAGAGAGAGAGAGAGAGAGAAAATGGTTGACGTCTGTCAAACTGTTAGTGTTGTGTTCCTTGCAGAACCAGAACAGCATAACCATAAACCAACATTACATTGTAGGAGATTTTTTGTGTGACAACCTAATGAAAATGTACAGAATATCTAATGGCTGTAATTAGTTTATTTTTATTTGTTTACAGCCATCAACTGACATTCCTAGAATGTCCTGGGAACCAGAAACGTTTAGTTGGGTGATTCTCATTGTAACTTGTATGCTGAACGAGGAGGCGTATTATACTTTAGGTCCTGAAGTAAAGCGTCTGAGAAGGGCTGATTTAGTTGACGTAGGTCTAGATGTAGCGGTACGTACTGCCCCCTTGTGGCAGAGATTTAAATCTGACGGAAAACGGTGAGTCAAGTCGGAAGTTACAGGGTTTCAGTTGAGTCATGTTGTGAATTTAATCTTCAAAGTGTTGCTAAAGAGGAAATTGTGAATGAAAAAATCACGTTTTTGTAACTGCCCTGACTGAGTAAATAAATAAACTTACCTTGCACAAAGGCACTCAGTTTCGTTTACAAAAGCATGGAGACAAGGACCATAAGAATAAAGACAATCGCTTTATTAAAGAATACAAAAATCTAAACAAACATTACCAGGTGTGGCACACACTAGTTACTGATCATGTCACTTTGTAGGGAACGGTCAAACGGTCTTATGGGCGGGCCTTGGCCAATGAAAGCTGCCACGAATTCCAGTTCATCATTCTGAAATTCTTTAGTGCTAAATGGTTGAAAAGGGTTAAATGTATGTAATTTGGTGTAATTTTTGATACACATTTGTAACTTGAAGCACATATCAAGAGCATTTCAAAATCAGCTTTTTTTTCCATCTAAGAAATATTGCCAGGATTAGGCCTTTTCTTTCATTACCTGATGCAGAAAGCATACCTGTCAAGTTTTGGATTTGAAAATAAGGGAAATTTTCCAGCGCCCATTGCGAGCAGTCCCACCCACCGGCAGCGCCAGGGGGGGTCTTGGGGGGTCTCAAGACCCTGCCAAAAAATGCCTTGACCCCCCATTTGACCCCCCAGCCTCTTCCTGATTAAACAATATATATATTCGGGATAAAGATCCAAAAATGTTTCTCTTCAAACTACGCAGAACAATAATAAATAATAATTATTTCGACATTTATTCATACACTGAACCGAGAACCGTTTCTGTCGGGATTCGAGAACCGATGAGCTGATGATAACTGCGCATGCGTGATTCAGCGTGAAGCAGACTGACACAGAGCGCATCTGAACCGAACTGATTCTTTTGGTGATTGATTCTGAACTGATTCTGTGCTAATGTTATAAGCGCGGGTAAACCAAAGGCTTGAATGAAGGGCAATCATCGCCAATGACGGCATTACATCGAGCGCAAAAGAACCGGTGAACCATTTTTTTTTTTCAACTGGTTTATTTGATCGAATTGTCCGAAAGAACCGGTTCACTTGAGCACCTGCTCCTTTGCCCCTTAAGTGCCCTTTTGTCAAAGCAAAATTTCCTCAATTTTTTTTTGTAATAACATAAACTTTTGTGAATGCCTGCCCACGCCCAATCATAATATTAGTACAATTTATTAATAATAATTTAGCCGTAAATAAAATGACCAACATGATGACCGTTCACCTGACTACGACCTCATCCAACCGGGAAGATTCCTCATGCTGCAGGCGCATTTTTTAATTGCTAGAGGATATTTTCAACATCGTGGCAGCTGGTAAGTGGTGTTTCATTCTCAGCGAAGTGATTTTGGTGTTTATTTACTTATTATTATTTTACAAGAACGATGTGATGTGAGAACATGCAGATACGTTGTTTATATTGCTGTGTGTAGCCTGTAGTGTAGAAGTAACACTAGCGTGCTGTTTGAGGGAGAAAAGGTTCACAGGCATCCAGTAGCGGTTTTAGGCACGGGCGAACCGGGCAGCCGCCCGGGGCGTCATTTTTTCGTGACACATTGGGGGGCGGCAGCACGAGCAGATAAACAAAAAATCCTCTGTGTCGCGAAGCGGTTTTTCATCATTTATATAATTTCACTGTGTGTGGAATTGGCAAATTGGCGCTCCCTGCAGCTGCCGGCGCCCCTGCTTGCTGAAAATGTACACTGAAAATGCAAACAGAAGTTTTGTGTTGTGAGAGAAGTGTAAGGGGGTGGGGCGAGAGGCGCGTGCGACATTTCACCTCTGGGTCTCTCTCAAATGGAACGGACAGGGCGGGGGTGGACGGGGACGGGGGATAGTAATATAACTAATATAACTAACACACTAGTAATATAATTAATAATAGGCTAAAGTCAGTCACGCACCTCGACTTTCTTCCAAATAACGCACATTTCATTCATAATGTTATAATACAGGCCTATAGTTCCTGCAAATGAAACTAGGTAATACAAAACGATTATGCGGTCATCAAGGTGAATTGGTTTAGTCTTGACTTCTGGTCCTGAGTGACAGTTGGGGGGATGAGAAATCTGTTGATTGTCGAGTGCCAAATAAACAGAGATGGAGAAGAAAAGATCAGAGCCATCAGGTGCCCAGTTTCGAAAAGAAGAAGAGGAGAAACGAACAAAAGATAAAGGTATTCAACTATTGTCTCTTTATCATTACAGTATCCATTTCATGAATGAAGGGCTAATGTTAATTGGTGGTGGGTATAACTCTTTGTTTATCCTTTTTGCTATGATGCTTGATATGCTTATACAACAATAATTTGGTTTCAACTCAATCACGAGATCTAATTTATAATATTGTGCTTTGCAATAAAACTGTTACAAGTTCAGTTATCATTTCCATCATTTTTTAATGTTAGCCCATGTAAATAACCAACGACATTTTAAAATCTGTAGGTTAAAGATGAACATTTGCTATTTATTTGCTACACAGTATGCAAATTATAGTTTCCTAAATATAGTTTTACAAGTCATAACTAAAAGTGTGTCATGCGTATAATTTGAGGCAGTAACCTAATGGCTAATGGTACCTCCATGAAAGTTAGATTAACATACAAATTTTGGTTGAAAAATATCCTGAAACCCAAAAAGTTTTTGGTGATTAAAAAATAAAATCCCATTGTTTTTGCCTACACATATAATTTAAAGTCATTTTATTTTTTTAAACAACTGAGTCCCAGTGCCCATAGCATAACATTAATAAAATAGAATTTTTCAATATATACATATTTTTTTACTACTTGTTTCTATGCTCTAAACAATGTGATGACATGGGGGGGGGGAAATAAAATAAATAAATGTTTTTTTCCAGGTCTAGGAGGATATAGCGTGTAATGACAGCCAGTTAGTGTGTAAGAGCATGTTTATGTAACCCTTCTATTATGTTTTGAGTCAATTTGACCCCAGGCTGTTTTAGCTTTATAAAACATTATCCTATGGTCTTTTGATTTCAAATGCAGTTCAATTGCAATTTCAGGGGCACTTGTAAAATATTTTGGAGCATCCTCTACCACTGGTCAGGATGAGCCAACCACCTCCTCCGCTACACATATGTCTCCACAAATATCTGATATTGAGGATGAAGACCTCTTTTCCTCTACTTCTCCCCAGCATGAGCTTTCAGGTGTGCATATCATGTTTGCTTGTGTGTGTGTGTGTGTGTGTGTGTGTGTGTGTGGGCTACAAGACAACTGTACAACTGCAATTTAATGTAACTTTAATATTTCTGATAATTTATGAGTAGGACTATGTTTTTTCACTGCTATGTGTTTTGAGTAATATGCCAATATGCTGTCTGATAGAAATGCCTGGAGCTGAGCCCCCACTGAGCCCCACTGGTGAGGATGAGCCTCTGTCAACCGACCCTGCTAACTGGCCCTCACAGTGTGGGGGGGGGGGGGCGCTCGAAAGGGGTCTCGCCCAGGGTGTATTTCAATGTAGAACCGCCACTGCAGGCATCGAGGGGTCTGGTCTTTTTTATGTTATTTGAATAAACTTTTATTATATTACAGTACTTATTTATTTTTAACACGTAAAAATAATTATCACAACACTGGTAAGGCTTATTCAGATTTTCTCATTCTCTGAATTATCATTATAAAAATAAAAACAATTCAGAAATGAATTAAAATATAATTATATTTTAAATGTGATGCAAATATTTTTTCTACAAAAGCAACAGTGTTTACAACAGCAAGGTCACTTTAGCCTGTAAACTCAATAATATCTATCTAGAAATAAATGTAAAAATATCAATGTCAATAAAAATGCATAATATACCTGACATGAAAGTGCAGTGTGAAGGATATGAATAACAAATGTAGCTTGTCATTTGTTTACATTGCAAAGGTGTTTTTGTTGTTTAGTACCAGAAATATGCAGTTATTAGCCATGTCCACTGTATTTTTTGTTGGTTTTCATGAGACCCCCCTTGAAAAGACCAGGACCCCCCCATTGCCCCCCCAATCAAAATTGTCTGGAGCCGCCACTGGTCCCACCACCCCAACAAAGCTCCAGTATCCCTTACATTTTAAGACAGGTGTTATAGCCCAAATGAAAACACAAAAGGGTATATATGAAGAGCATTTATTTAAAGGCTTATTTGCATATTTTCTGTTAATTTAACATTGTTAATTTCTGTTAATTTACATTTTATTTTAATTCCATACATTCTTTTCATTTCATATTGCTTTTCTTTTACAGTTTTTCTTTTCATTTCACAACTTTTCTTTGACTCTTTTAGTGAGTTGTTGTACCAATTTGTTGCAGACTTTGCATTCTTTAAAAAAGTAAATTAGCTGTCCCATTTATCCTGGTATTTACACATGGGTTTTGGTTTTTTGGCAGGTGTGCCTTCACTCTCTATCGTAGCATCCATTATCCGTCTCTGTTTTTTCTTTTGTTGTTGTTGTTGTTTTTCCCACGTTATAACTCATGTCACCTGACCTCACACACCCCTCGCGACAGGCTACTACAGGTGGGAGTTATCGCGAGACTAGTGACAGAGCTCAGATTGGGAATGTTTTTATTATTATTATTTTATTAATAACGCAGGTAAAAAAAAAAAAAAAAAAATACGGGAGATTTACGGGAAAATACTAATACGGGAGGACGGCGGGAAAGAAGGGTAAAATACGTGACTTTCCCGGCCAAAACGGGATACTTGACAGGTATGAGAAAGGCTTTTCCATGCACTCGTTATCTCTAGGGATGATTATTGCAATATCCCTTTATCTTGGCCTACCTGCAAAGTCTATTAAGCAACTGCAACTCAGCTGCCCACATCATATGTGATTTAATTACGCTATATATCAATCTTTCCTCCTTAAACAGCCTTCTTTCATCTAAAAATGATGGGTGAAAGAGCCTTCTCTGTGGCAGCCCCCAGGTTGTGGAATTCACTTCCCTTAACTGTTAGGAATGCCCCAACATTTACAAGTTTTAAGAAACAGTTAAAATCCCATCCTTTTAAGTTGGTGTTTTAGTCTTGATTGGTGACAATGGATGCACATTGTATTCTACCTCTTGTTGCATTCTTAATTTTGTTTTATTAATCTTTTTTTTCTTCTTTTTTGTATTTAAAAAAAATGTATTTACTTTTGTTCTGTGCTTGTTGTAGCGCTTTGGGTATAAGAAAAGTGCAATATAAATAAAATGTAAAAAAAAAGTCTGCTTTTTAAATTATAAATATTAGATTATTGTTATTATTTTAATTGCATTTTACAATATTTGAATCGTGATACCTATTCTAAAATCTAAAGGTATATGATAAGTAATATCATTATTAACAATATACATTTCGCTGCATCACACTGAAACAATTCCTATTGGTTGTTTTACTTTATTGCTTTGATCATGATTGGTTAATCTGGCTGTCATCCAGTAAACTGGACAATTAAACGGTTCGCGCCTTTCTACATTTGAAAATATGACCGTTATTATCGTCTTTCTGTGAGTAAGGAGGCTGACTGTAAGCTGCTGCTCGTTGTAACTGCTTGGTCGGTCCCGAATTATTTAATATTTGCCTGTTTATTTATTTATTTTTATTTATTTTGAGCGAATTTGAGTCGTGACATGTCATTGGAGAACAACAATTGTAATGTGAACATAAGAAGGGTCAGATGTGTTCTGCGAGGTCCTGCCCTGCAAACATACTGGCTAAATGAGGTAAGAAAATCGCTATGTTTATATTCTTTCCAAAACAGTAAAGTATAACGTTACCAGAGATTAAGAATGGGTAAAGGACATGTAACCTGCAGAAGATAAATAGGCCTACCTGTGTGTGTATTTAGTATTGCATTATCACAGACGCTCAAGTTAGATAACTTACTCATCTGATGTTGCTGTGTAGCTGACGTGGTAATGTCTGTATTTTAGATATTTTTCGACATTTTCCTAAAATGAATCTCATGCATTAGGTGTGTTATATATATTTTATTTTAATTTTATAATAGTCTCTAACAAAGATAACATATATGTTTTCTGAAAATATATAATTGCAAATGTTGGTACAGTTTAAGCAGTGGGCTCTCTCTAGTTGTACGCAGAGGAATCACTAAATTATATATAAATTAATGTTAATACGTTTTAATTTAATCTTTGAGTAAGTTTTTTTTTTTACACATTCAGGTACAAGTACAGTTATGTAACTTTTGTTACAAAATAATTTAATTTTTGTTTAAGATTTTAATTTACCTGTATGTAAGCACAGTGCAATGTTAATGTTCAAACTCTGTATTTACAATGTTAAAGTGGCTGACAATAAATATTATTATTAGGAATAAAACTGCATCATTTTTGAACAAAAAGCAAAAGGCGGGAGCTGGTTGCTGAAGCCACGTCCACCTAGTTCAACAGCAGTGTCAGCAGGCGATCCACCTGTCACTCAAGTGGCCACGCCTTTAATTATGCAGAATTTTAAAGCTTTATAGAATTTAAACGGATAAAAATAAATTCACTCCTCTCACAGTTGTCATGAAGGGCAAAATTTGCTATATAGACCAAAATCATTTTTTGAACCAGGCTGTAAAAATGTTTTTTTTTTTTTCTGCTGTAAAGTTGGGTGTTTTAACATGGGGATTGTATGGGATTGACTCCCTTTTTTCAGCCAGCCTAAAGCGGCCAGTCGATTAATTGCTTTAGTTAGTTTTAGTCACTTCTTTGTTGGCTTCATGAGAGAGAGCAGGAGGTTGCCGCTTGATTCACCCATGTTGAAAGGTACGACGTTGAAACAGCGTGACGTTATCAACGTTGATTCACTTTGCAAAATCAAAACCTAATTCAACATTAATCCAACGTCTATGACCATAATTCACCCATGATGAAGGTAAGACGGTGAAACAATCACAATTTCAATGGTAAATCAATGTCACAATATTAATGTTGATTCAGTTAGCAAAATTGAAAGGTAATTCAACTTTGAAATGCTGGGATGTAGTATAATAAAGGATAAGACCCTTGTCCTTTGCTTAGTTTTATTTTATATAAGAAGTTGTAACATTAAAATATATTAAAGTGCACATAATCACACAAAACTTAAATACTTATGGAGGAAGGGGTTCTAGCAGACCAATCTCAGTGCTAGCGGTCCGTGTAGAATTAACCCACTGTAAGATTTTTGGACAGGTGCATGTCAGGTTACGCCGTACTACACATAGCCTTGACGCAGAAGTATAAATTGGGCTTTAAAAACGTGCATGTACTGTAAACGCACTAATTGAGTTTTTTTAATGGGATTTTGGTAAAATCCCTAAAATAAAGTCAGTAGCTCACACAGGCTCAAGATACCTTCAGGTTTAATGCTGTGACAAAAACACCAGTTACATCAAACAAGTTGCTAAATGGGATTACAGGCACTGTAGGAGACAGCGTAATCACGCCAAACAGTTTATCAATTTCTAGTACTTTCCAGTTGTAGTATAATTTGTTCATTAATTGTAGAATAACCAATTAATAGTTTTTCGCATTTCAAATTGTGGGCCGAATATGCTTTTTTTGTATTGCCCTGAAATGCAACACAAGTCTTCAGACATTTTATCTGATGCAGATATATTAATATTACAATTATTCCATGTAAACACCACATCTTAGTCACGGTGAAAGTGAAACTGTAAGGATCCAAAGTGCTGCGCGATTCAGTTCGCCCGGCATCCCCCCAGGTTTTGGGATGTTTGCGCAATGATGGTGGGCAAGGATGCTCCTGTCACGTGCACGGACGTCATGACCCTGCTGGGAAAGGGCGAGATAGAGCCAGTCCCTCCAGCCGACAGCACCTACTTCATAGTACCCAAGAAAACAGGTGGGTTACAGCCAATCCTGGACTTGCGTGCCTTGAACCAAGCTCTTCAAAGACTTCCGTTCAAGATGTTAAAGCCCAAATGCATTTTTGATTTGCAGCAATCGACCTGAAGGACACATACTTTCATATCTCCATTCTTCCTCGTCACAGACCGTTTCTTCGGTTTGCTTATGATGGGCAGGCACATCAGTACAAGATTCTACTAGTTGGGTTGGCCCTGTATCCCCGTGTTTTTATGCATGCCCTGGCTCCTCTCAGGGAACGAGGTGTCTGCATCCTCAACTACCTTGATGACTGGCTGATTCTTGCTCCGTCTCGAGAGCGGTTGTGCAAGCACAGGGATCTGGTGCTCAGACACCTCGACCGTCTGGGTCTTTGGGTCAACTGGGAAAAGAGCAAATTCAAAACTGCAGAGGATCTCTTTTCTCAGTATGCGCAGCTTACAAACGAGTGTGTGCAGTCACTGCTGAATTGCCCGTTCAAGGACAAGAGAGTGGTTCCACTGAAACTATTTCAGATGCTCCTGGGGCATATGGCATCCGCAGCGGCAGTCATACTGCTCGGGTTTCTTCATATGAGACCGCTTCAGCACTGGCTTCACGACCGAGTCCAGAGAAGGGCCTGGCAACAGGTCAGGTTCCTGGACAGGACCCGACTACAGTGGCATGTCAATTGCCTTGAGTTGCTAACAGTGCGTCTTGCTCTGCACCGCTTCAAGGCCCTGCTTAGGGACAAGCACGTTCTGGTCCATACAGACGACACTGTGACTGTAGAGTACATCAACTGTCAGGGCGGTCTACGCTCCAGTCGCATGTCGCAACTTGCTCACTATCTCCTCTTGTGGAGTCATAAACATCTGAGGTCGCTTCGTGTCATTGACATCCCGGGCATGGTCATTCGTGCAGCTGATGAGCTTTCACATCAGCAGTCTCACCCCGGTTCAGCTGATTTGGGAATGTGCACCTGTTGCCTCTCCAGAGAATTCCCACTGCCAGTTGTTTTACTCCTTGACCGAGGGCACCCTTGGCACGGGCGCTCTGGTGCACAGCTGGCTGCTAGGCCTGCGCAAGTATGCATTTCCCCATGACCCTGTTGATGGTAAGTCTCAGTACAGCTTAAGTTTTTTATCATTGAAAACTGTGTTGGGGCATTTTCAGTTAATGAAGCATGCCTGGAATTTGGGCCAGTCAACTCTCAAGTTATCTTGAGACCTCTGCCTGGATACTTGCCCAAAGTTCCCAACACTCCTTTTAGAGATCAGGTGGTGAACTTGCAAGCGCTGCCCCCAGAGGAGGCAGACCCAGCCCTGGCACTGCTCTGTCCAGTACTCTGCACTTACATAGACAGAACTTAGTGCCTCAGGAACACAGACCAGCTCTTGTTTGTTACAGAGGCCAGCAGCAGGGAAAGGCTGTCTCCAAGCAGAGGTTATCCCACTGAATAGTGGATGCTATTGTTCTGGCTTATGAAGGTTAAAGACTTGCCAAGGCCCATAGGGGTGAGAGCTCACTCAACTAGGAGTGCAGCCTCTTCCTGGGCACTGGCACATGGTGCCTCGCTAACAGACATCTGTAGAGCCGTGGGCTGGGCGACACTTAACACTTTTGCAAGATTTTATAATCTCAGGGTAGAACCCTTGTCCTTCCGGGTCCTTGCCCCTTCGGGCCAGTAAGGATTAGGGATGGGTACCGAAACCTGGTATTAAACTGGCCCCGGGACTAAATTATGAAAGACCGTAGTATCAGTAAGATCGGACGGTATCGGTTCTGCTTTCGGTACTGGAGGGGAAAAAAAAATATGTAGTATGTATTTTTGCTTAATAATGTTGTCGTGCACATTTAATCTCGCCAAACATTTCTAATGTGCGATCATATTAAGACGTTTGTCCATGAGATCTGCATGAACTCGCATGCACGCCGTGGTGGCTGTCTGTCAGTCACACACACACACATACCACTACGAGCGCACGCACATGCATTAACTGTACGTAAACTCCTGCTTAATAATAAAGACTGACGATGGCGAAGAGATTTCCTTAATGTTATCATGCACATTTTATCTTACCAAACATTTCTAATTTGCGATATTATTAAGACGTTTGTCTGTGAGATCTGCAAGAACTTGCATGTGCGCCGCAGAGGCTGTCTGTCAGTCACACACACACACACACAACAAGAACGAGCGCGGTACACGCATAACAGTACGAAAACTCCCGCTTAATACAAAGAGTGATGATGGCGGAGAGAGCAAAACGTTCCAAAGTGTGGTTATACTTCACTAGAGTTAATGCTGACAACCCTCGTTGTCATAAGTGCAAAACAATATTTGCATGTAAGGCCGGAAACACAATCAATCTGTCAAAGCATCTTTCAAAAGTGCATTATGTGAATAGACTGCCTAGCTAGCTCGTCTCTGGTTGTCGCCCCATCTACGTCAGGTATGTATGCTAAAATCATGTTGAATCAACGTTGTTCACGTCATTTAAAATAAATGTAAAATCTCCCTAGTTTGCTAACCTTACATAGAAATTCTGTTGATTTCTTTTGGTAAAAATGAGAATGAAAACAACATGTTTTCTACTTGTTTTTAAAATTTAAAATAAGGAAAAATCACAAAATAGCCAATGTCACTATTTACAAAATAGCCAATTGCCACATTTTGCAACCTTTTTATTTTATATATATATATATATATATATATATATATAATTAAATTTTAAGCTGCAGCTACTATGAACCAACCAACTCCTCCTAAAACCTCTGGTCCAAGACAAGCCCATTATTAATTTTACATAAAAAAAAAGTTAATTCTGTTCTCAACTTGTTCTTAAAAAACACACAACTCAAAGTACCGATAAGAATACCGGACCATTAAGCAGTACCGGTAAGAGTAGTAATACCGTTAAAACCTTAACGATACCCATCCCTAGTAAGGATCTGTCAATCCATTGGCTGTGCCATTCCACTCCACGGACTGGATGCGTACGCTATTCCCCTCAGGTCAGTTCCTCAGTTCAGAACCCTGGGTTCCTCCAGCACTGTTGATGTCCACCACTTGCGTACATGCCCCATCGGTCAGCCCTGTGTTGAACTAGGTGCCTCCATGTGTTGTGCCTCCAGCTCAGTCGTTGAAAGTTCCACCCTGCATGCTGGGTACCTCAGAGTTTCATGTGTATCACCGTCACATGGTTAATACCTGCCTTTGTTAGTCCTCATATGAGCAGGCTACCTGCTAGCATATGTCCAGCTGGAATATGCTACTCAGTGCATTCTGTGTTAGGTATAGTCCCTCACTCTTGCTGACCTCACAACAGGGTGCTATCACTCACATGGGTCACTGGAAGACAACCATGTGGCATTTTGTAAGGGACACCATTCATCAGTCTCTTTCTGATGTAAACGTTGAACGTAACCGACTGAAAGGGAACTTCTAGGTTCAGTATGTAACCCTCATTCCCTGATTAAGTGAACAGAGACGTTATGTCCCTTTGCCACATCGCTGTTCCGCTGAACGCCCGGGTCACTGGGCTCGGCTCCTAAGCAAAGACTTGAATGTGAGTTGCCTTATATACCCAAATAGCGGAGCTCGCGATGCAAATCCAGCAGATCAAGGTACACTGTGTACCATTGGCTCATTTTGTTACCACTCAAAGGTGATTGGGCTCTTGGACGAGACCCAATTCGTCAGTCTCTTTCTGACGTAACATCTCTGTTCCCTCCTTCAGGGAATGAGGGTTACATATGTAACATAGACGTTTTTCATTAAAGCTGTGGTAGGGAACTTTTGACGCTCTAGCGGTTAATGAACAGAACTGCTTGCGTCTTGCGGAAGAACATCGTAGCCGGAACTACTACTCTCTGTTTATGTCTATGAAGAATCACAAAGGTACTGGGTTACTCCGCCGTGGTACGCCCGAAGCAATCTAAAATAGTCCGAATATAAACACTTATTATAGGTGCACCCTAGTGATTCAGGACAAGCCAAAAACACGGTTTGGAAAATGGATTCATGGTGTACTCGCTTATTATATACATTTTTCTACATTTTGAACACAAACAAAGTTACGAACCGCAACTCTGATTGGTTGTTTTCTTACCGGGAGCGATGGAGTTTCTGCAAATGGCAATAGGACCACTGGGAGGAGCCAGAGGAGCTTGATTTTTTTCACAGATTATCTGTCTCATATTCTACTGTCAGGACATAATGACAGGTTTAATAAGTATAGAGCTGAAACAACGAATAGATTTAATCGATTAAAATCGATTATTAAAATAGTTGTAAACTAATTTAGTAATCGATTCGTCGCTACATAAATTTTATTTGCCATAAGCGGCTCATTTCGTGCATATTTCAAATCTGCGGTGACCAAAGTGTGGCAGTAATGAGCCACCGGAGGTTTTACTCAGCCAGTACAGCAGGTGAAGTAGCGAATAGCCAATAGCTGGCCTCGTTTTATGTCACGTGCTTCCCGAACAGCGTCTCTGCAGCATTCAGTGGGAAGTGGGAGTACTTTACTTTGAGCCTTCAAAATGAAGAGTAACCTGTAAACTCTGCACTACTGAACTGTGCTCAAGTTCGTTATTTCCTATGTAGGCGCGCAGTATGCACTCTCATAATGGAAGCGACGCGGTCGCGACACGCACGCGGTGCGATGCGCCCGTTTTTCCAGGCGCGTCCACACCGCATCCATTTATCCTTTGCTGAAATTTCCGGGTCTTCATGGAGAGGGCACGTCATGGAGAGAGCACGTCATGGTTGCTTAGCAAAGGCAGACGCCTCAGGGGCGCTTCTGCCCGAGCGCTTTGGAAAGAAGGAGAAAGCGGCGCGACTAGCGTTTTCCACGCGTTTTTAGGTGCGATATGTGAACGGCCCCTAAGAATTTTATTTGTGCAGATTCTCCAGTACAAGGTTGTTTGCAAATGTTTAGTCGTAAAAGCTGATAACATTGCTTTTTAACAGTTAACATTTAAAGCTTTACAAACATGTTATGTGATCAGTTTGTCGTTTACCAGTTCATAATTCAGACTTGCAGCCTAATTATGACTGAATGAGAGAGGTAAATGTTTGAGTATATTTAAAATGCACTTCTTTTCTAAGTATTCACTGCTCTTTTACACACAGCAGGTTTTTTGTGTGTGTCCCAATTTTTTTTTTTCTGGACAACCTTCTGATGGATTTTACTTTAAATTGTGAGTTCCATTCAGGTTTCATGCCATTGGCACTTTTTTTCGAAGGATTGTTTACAATTGGTTAAAATCTCTTAAAAATCTATGCTGAATGATAAAGACCCTTTATTAATAATTTACTTGGGGAAAAAATGGAAAAAACTAAAATATAAGTACATAAACCGATTAATCGATTAATCGTAAAAATAATCGACAGATTAATCGATTATCAAAATAATCGTTAGTTGCAGCCCTAAATAAGTATGTAAAAAATATTGTTTTACAAAAGTTCCCTACAGCACCTTTAAAGATTACTAGGACACATGAATTAAAAAAAAATAATGAAGTGCACTGATAAGTTATTTACAATGAACACAAAATTATTTCCTTAAAAAAATAAAAATGTTCAATTTTTTGTAGGTTTAACTTTATTTAACATCTTTTGTTGTTTTATAATAAAATAATAAGACGGGTATTTAGTTAAGCCGCTCCTTTAATACTGATTGGATGTAATATACTGACCACTAAGTGTGTGTGTGTGTGTGGGGGGGGGGGGGGGGGGGGGGGGTTAGAATGGGGTTAGAATGATTCTAAGCGCCTATGCAGCTTTTGTGGCCCCCAGAGATCTGTTTTAGTAGAAGTAACAGTACTAGTAGTAATGTAATAAAACATTGATCAGTGGTAGAAATGGGAGAAGAAGACTCTGTGCTCCTGTGAAAAAAACTAAATATACATCTAAACCAATAACATGTATGTTGGACCTTATACCATCTAAGCTCCTAAAAGAGCTGCTTCCAGAAGTCATAGATCCTCTTCTGACTATTATTTATCCCTCATTATCATTAGGATATGTCCCCAAAACCTTCAAATTGGCTGTTATTAAGCCTCTCATCAAAAAACCACAACTTGACCCCAAAGAACTAGTTAATTATAGACCGATCTCGAATCTCCCTTTTCTGTCCAAGATACTAGAAAAGGTAGTATCCTCACAATTATATTCCCTCTTAGAGAAAAATGGTATCTGTGAGGATTTCCAGTCAGGATTTAGACCGTATCATAGTACTGAGACTGCTCTCCTTAGAGTTACAAATGACCTGTTCTTATCATCTGATCGTGGCTGTATCTCTCTATTAGTTCTATTGGATCTTAGTTCTGCGTTTGACACTATTGATGAAAACATTCTTTTGCATAGACTTGAACACTTTGTTGGCATTAATGGAAGTGCATTAGCATGGTTTAAATCATACTTATATGACCGCCATCAATTCGTAGCAGTAAATGAAGAGATGTCATATCGATCACAAGTGCAGTACTACTCTGGAATAACCTACCTAACATTGTTCGGGAGGCAGACACACTATTGCAGTTAAAATCTAGATTGAAGACCCATCTCTTTAACCTGGCTTACACATAACGTACTAATATGCTTTTAATATAAAAATAAGTTAAAGGATTCTTAGGCTGCATTAATTAGTTAAACCGGAACCGGAAACACTTCCCATAACACCCAATGTACTTGCTACATCATTAGAAGAATGGCATCTACGCTAATATTTGTCTGTTTCTCTCTTATTCCGAGGTCACCGTAGCCACCAGATCCAGTCTGTATCCAGATCAGAGGGTCACTGCAGTCATCCGGATCCAGTACATATCCAGACCAGATGGTGGATCGGCACCTACATAGGACCTCTACATCCCTGAAAGACAGCGGAGACCAGGACAACTAGAGCCCCAGATACAGATCCCCTGTAAAGACCTTGTCTCAGACAACCACCAGGACAAGACCACAGGAAATAGATGATTCTTCTGCACAATCTGACTTTGTTGCAGCCTTGAATTGAATTGCGGGTTTCGTCTGGTCAGAGGAGAACTGTCCCCCCAACTTTTTCTCCATTCTGTCACCAATGGAGTTTTGGTTCCTTGGCGCTGTTGCCTCTGGCTTGCTTAGTGGGGGTCACTTGATCTACAGCGATATTGTTGACTTGGTGCAAATGAATGCACAGAGACTATTTAAACTGAACAGAGATCACATTACTGAATTCATTGATGGACTGCCTTTAACAGTCATTTTGCATAATTGACACAGTGTTTTCCTAATGAATGTATTTAAAGTGCTATATAAATAAAATTGACTTGACTTGACTTGACATGTATAATGAGATATAGCTTACAGTTCAAAAGGCTATCTAATTAATTAAGGATGCATCGGAAAACTCTAAAATGCTGCCTTCGGAGGCAGGAAGGCACCAAGCACGTCCGAATCCAAATTCTGCTTTACTTCCTGTCTCCGGAGGTACCTTCTTCTGATCGAATTTTGAAGGCTGCATAGATGCCTTTGATATCCCACAATCCCGTGCGTCCATTCTATGATGGTTGAGCTAAAAAATAAAGATGGCATCTGAAAGTTGCGTCTGGTAGTCAGTTTGTTTTGTAATGTATATTTCTGGCTAACTTTTTGCACTTTTGATGTTATTTCTAGTGAGAAATCAGTATTATAGTAATTAAATATTAGTTTCATGAGGCAAAGTCATTGCCTTGTACGGCAGCAAGTCAGCTACCAGTTTCCAGATGCAGCCTAAATATGAGCACTGCAAGTTTCAAAGGCAGGTGGTGCGCTGCTTTGTTTACTGTGGTTAAGGGGGAATATTCATGGCGGAAAGTGCACCTGCTGGCAGAAAATGAATTTGCATTTTTCAATAAACCCTTCTGCTCTTTGTTTAGACCAGGGGTGCCCAAACTTGGTCCATCAATGGTTAAATGATTACAGAAATGTCATTCATTTTAAGGGTTTATAGTCTTGTTGAACATTATTTATTCTTTGAAATGAGTTGACAGCAGAAATCTAAGGAAAGATTAATTATCTTTTCAGTAAATGAGTAAACTAAAGTGAATTTTCTTTATAATTCATGCGTTTGAATTATATTATGCCTTAAAGTTTTGCATAATTAAGGGCATGACCACTTGACAGATGGATCGCCGCTGCTGTCACTGCTGTCGAGCTAGGTGGGTGTGGTTTCAGCAACCAGCTCCCTCCTTTTTGCCCATTTTCAATTATCGGGGAGTGACACACTGCCAAGATGGCAACAGCCCGTTCTGCACACTTTGTGCTTCAAGTACGATCTTCAGAGATCTATTGGTGACCTCACAGACAGGTCACTGTGAGGGGGGTGAATTTTTTTTTATAACTCATGCATTTAAATTATATTAAACCTTAAAGTTCTGCATAATTAAGGGTGTGGCCACTTGAGTGATATGTGGATTGCCACTGCCATCAACCTAGGTGGACATGGCTTTAGCAATCTCCCCCCTTTTTGCCAGTTTTCTATTATCCGGGAGTGACGTGCTGCCAGGATGGTGACGGCCCATTCCGCTTTGTGTCCTCAAATACGCTCTTGCCGAAATCTAAGGGTGACGTCACGGAGACTATGTCCATGTTTTTATACATTCTATGGTCTCAACAATCACCTCACACATGCCCTGTTGTACAGCACTGTCCGCGCTGCCTCAAAAAAATTGCCTGCACGCGAGCCCTCCTGATGACAAAAATTACATGCAGATGGTGTGCGAACATGGACGGCCAAAGTTTACTTTGGCCTTCACAGTGGCCACCGTGTGCGCATGACCCTTGAGTCTATGAGACCATAGGGGTGTCCCATTCGTCATTTTAGCGTTCAAAAGGGTGCTCGCAAATGCCCCCTTTGCAGCCGTTATCGCCCTAAATCTGCACTTCTGCTGAGTACTCAGCAGATTTCTACCCGACAGTCATTGAGGCTGCACTTTCATGACATAATGCCGCTGAGGAAGACCGTGAGGGTTTAGGGTGCTATTTGGGACAGGGCGAGTTTCATAGCCTACATTTCAGTGTCTGTGCAAACGAAGGATAAGTAAATGTAGCTACGTTTTGTAGAACCACAATTGTATATAAATTATATTTACAAATTCTCATGAGATCACATTGGAAATGTGTTAGGCTAAATAAACAACCTTGCCTAAACCATATGGTGTTTATTAGGGTTATATTACCAATACTACTTGTGGAATTACACTGTAACCAACGAGTTTACCATATGTATGTATATATATATATATATATATATATATATATATATATATATATATATATATATATATGTGTATATATATATATATGTATATATATATATATATATATATATATATATATATATGTATATATATATATATGTACGTATATATATATATATATATATATATATATATATATATATATATATATATATATATATATATATATATATACAGTACACACCAAAAGTTTGGACACACCTTCTCATTCAAAGAGTTATCTTTATTTTCATGACTGAAAATTGTAGTCACACTGAAGGCATCAAGGGCTATTTGACCAAGAAGGAGAGTGATGGGGTGCTGCAGATGACCTGGCCTCCACAGTCACCAGACCTGAACCCAATCGAGATGGTTTAGGGGTGAACTGGACCGCAGACAGAAGGCAAAAGGGCCAACAAGTGCTAAGCATCTCTTGGGGAACTCCTTCAAGACTGTTGAAGACCATTTAAGGTGACTACCTCTTGAAGCTCATCAAGAGAATGCCAAGAGTGTGCAAAGCAGTAATCAAAGTAAAAGGTGGCTACTTTGAAGAACCTAGAATATTACATATTTTCAGTTGTTTCACACTTTTTTGTTATGTATATAATTCCACGTGTTAATTCATAGTTTTGATGCCTTCAGTGTGAATCTACAATTGTCATAGTCATGAAAATAAAGAAAACTCTTTGAATGAGAAGGTGTGTCCAAACTTTTGGTCTGTACTGTATATATATATATATATATATATATATATATATATATATATATATATATATATATATATATAATTAGAATGTTTTCTGTTGGATTGATTAACTCACACTTTTGAACGAATTTTTAATGCACCTTCGCATAGTCTCCGGCCCCTTATAGTCTACAACAAAATAGTGAATTCTTCTCTAGCCTCCATATTTTGTAAAGGAAATATCTGGAACAAAGTTTATACAAATGACGAACTGAGAGTCGCCGTCTTTAAGTGTGGAAGAGAAACTCTGAGCAATAGCGTTTTCCTCTGGGTTGAAGCGTTGCCTCAATTTTATTTCTAAGCTGCAGCCGGATATCCAGCGCGTCCGGACCTGCAGACGTGCGATAATCAACGGTGTCTCCCGACGTGTGGAGAGAGGGCGGTCTGTGCACAGCGTCATATGAAGAGCTTAACTATAAATTTAAGAACGTCACTTACAGCCTTACAAATTGGTTGCTTTATTCGTGCACATGGCTCAAACTGAGATGTTGGAGTTTGGCGTGGAGCAGGGACAGATGCTGCAAGTCTTTATGCGGCACTGTCAGACCATGAAGCGTCAGGAGACACGACTGCGCCTGGCCACTGCGGTGCTGCTTGCAACGTTCTTCGCGACTTTAGTGTGGCTTCAGTATCCCCGTCATAATAATACGGTAATATCTAAACTTACAGAATCATTCATTGATTTTAACAGTCACACTATCAAACGCTATCATTCAGATTCATTAACTATAATAATTAAATATTGTATAATTAGCCAAATATTTAAAAGGGGAAGAATTGAAAACTCTCTCTGTTTTTCTCTGCATCTCAGGAGGCATTTTCAACTGCCCATCAAAAGGATTTGAAAACGGAAGAATCACCACTAGCACACTCTGTTCATCTTGAACGTAGGTTCAATAAGTGCTAAATTAGTCAAAAATAACTTAATATATATAAGTTTCATTTTACTATCAAAAGAGTAATAATGCCTCACAGTATATACATAAGACCCCCTGCATTTATTAAAGCTAGGCTATGTTTCTTCAGAAATACTGTAGGAACATTTTACAATTACAGTGTGGATTTATCTTTTGACTTTCTCTCTCTCTTAAAACAGCTGTAAGACACACTGATGCTTGTTCCGAACAACATCCCATTGAGTGGGTGGATGTGAGTGATGGCTATGACTCGCAGAATTTCAAGCTGGAAAACCAAACAGTCCTGCACATCTCCACAAAGGGCCTCTACTTGATCAATCTGAGGATCTCTTACCGTATAGCCCATGGTCAGTGTAAGCCTAGTACAGAGCATTTGTCTTTAGTGGTCAATGTCACACAGCAGCATAGAAACTATGAAATAGAGAGAGCGATTATAAGTGCTAAAGAGTCTATGATTTGTAGAGATTATTGGCTGCAGTCAATCACGTTGAATCGAGCAATCATGTTAGAAGCTGGCACTAGTCTGAGGGTGAGAATTAACAAGGAAAGTTGTAAGTTTGTCAGCTGGGTTAAAAACAGTCATTTGGATGTCTCATCTTTAGTGTTGGCTGCTTTTTAACATTAATTTTACTACCTGGCATTACTGCACATTTGAGATTTTTTTTAAACCGCATTAAGCAGGTGTGTTTAATTGATAAATGACCTATTATTTGTGTGCTTAATTATATGCAAATGTTTAGCCACTTTAATTGGTTTATATTTTCATGTTTAATGAGAGGTTAACTCTCATTTATTATGCTAAAATTGTTATTAAATAACATGACTACACATGTACTATCCACAAAAGAAGCAGATTTTGAATATAGTTAATAATTAAGTGTTCTTCCGACAGCAAAATGTTGGTAGCATGTGAAATCATGTATGTGTTTTATGTTAAAACTTTATTAATATGCATTGACAAACTTATTCATTAAGAGTTGCTCATCATTTGATTAAAAAAAAAAATCTGTGGGAACTAAGCTGGAACCCTTTCCTGTTTTACGTTAAGCTAAACTAAATGTCTCTGCATTTCAGAATGTAACATGTTTTTGTGGTTCACTCATAAATCTGCAATTCAAAGATTTATTTACAAATATTTGTGTCAAAGCTGCGATTTATAAAGTCACTTTCATACACAATGATTTAAAGTTATACAAAAATGCAAAAACAATACAGGATACAAGAAACACCTTGTATATAGCGTAGTTTAGCTTGCTGTAGTTTTCTCGTGATTCTCAGTCTCCTTGATTACTGGATCAGGAAACATGCTGCATTTTCTCTGTACTGAATGAATAAAGAGCTTGTAGTAAGAATCTTTGTCTCTGCTTTTATTCACTGAAGATGTTCTGACAGGCTGTTTAGCATTGAATAAAAGCAGTAAGTTGTCTATTTGCAGGCCAAAACCTGTTTGGAATAGTGATTTTGTTTTACAGAATAAAACCATATTGCTTCCAGTGATCCTGAAAAGTGTAAAGATAAAATTTATTATATGTGTCAGAAAAAAAATACTAACCACATACTGTGGGGGGAAAAGTAAATATGAATGACTTCTGCACATGAAAGATAATGCGGAGTGAAAGTCCACAGTTCATCTAGCACACCGCCAAGGCAAAGAACCTATTGTTAAACATTGTGGTATCTGTGTTTGACACCTTTCAAGCTTCCAGTAGGTTTTTACCACTCAACAGACTTGGGTTTGTGGAATAAATTCCTAAGCATCCTGTCAATATATGGTGATATTGAAATTGTATACCACATGCAGATTGATAAGTGTCAGCATAAAGATTCCAAAACAAAGAAATTAATTACTTAATGCACATACCAATAAAACTGTGAAATCATTGCATGAATGCATTTGAGATTCAGTGGCAAGAATACATTTGTTAAAATATTTAGATTTTCACCAAAATCAGTAATAGTAAAATGAATGTATAGCAACTATATACAAATATTTGTATAAATCACAAGATGCGCAATGAAAAAAAAACTTGTAATTTGTTTTGAGATTGAGACAAGGTCACTTATAGTCAAATGACTGAAATTCATCGAGTGACTATTTGTATAGATGATCAGATGTTCTTCCTTTGGAGCTCAAGATGCTCTTTAAATCTTTTATTTAATTATGCTAGAGTGCATGATCATCAGGTCTGACACAAACTGCAGCTCAAGTGCAGCTTTTATTAAACCAAACCAAATAATAAAAAACTATTCACTTTATCAATCTATAAATAATTTATATCATCACGCTAATAATTAAATTTCTAATCTGTAATTAAATTGTAAAGTTTTGTATTACATGAGAAAACCGCAAAACATAAGCAGTTGCACAATTAGTCTCAGATAAATGTTCTGCATTGACATATTCAATATACAGGTCCTTCTCAAAAAATTAGCATATTGTGAAAAAGTTCATTATTTTCCATAATGTAATGATAAAAACTAAACTTTCATATATTTTAGATTCATTGCACACCAACTCTAATATTTCAGGTCTTTTATTGTTTTAATACTGATGATTTGGGCATACAGCTCATGAAAACCCAAAATTCTTATCTCAAAAAATTAGCATATCATGAAAAGGTTCTCTAAACGAGCTATTAACCTAATCATCTGAATCAACTAATTAACTCTAAACTAGTGATGTGTCGTTCTTGAACGATTCGTTCATTTTGAACGAATCTTTAATGTGACTCGGGAAGAACGAGTCGTCTCGGGGAGTGATTCGTTCAGTCGCGCATGCGCATTATTCTATGGGTTCTGTTCTAGTAGTAGTAATTCACCTGTCATTCAATGCAGTCTTGAGCCGAAAAGAGAATTGATTAGTTCATAGTTCGGGTCTATCGGGTTTTTGACTCGTTCCTTGATCACGTGACAGCCCCATACGCTTACCCAATGCAGTCTGAGCCGGAAAGAGAATTGATTAGTTCATAGTTCGGGTCTATCGGGTTTTTGACTCGTTCCTCAATCACGTGACAGCCCAATACATTAAACCCAATGCAGCATGAGCCGGAAAGAGAATTGATTAGTTCATAGTTCGAGTCTATCGGGTTTTTGACTCGTTCCTCAATCACGTGACAGCCCAATACGTTACACCCAATGCAATATGAGCCGGAAAGAGAATTGATTAGTTCATCTCATGAGTCTTCGGGTCGAGTCGTTCCTTAATCACGTGATAGACCCATACGCTAAAACCAATAGACACTGACAGTAAAAGAACGCAGAGAATTGAATAGTTCATCTTTCGGTTCTTCGGGTTTTTCGTTCTTTTGTACTGTGATGTGACAACATTGGCTAGAGTAATTAGTTAATTTACAACTTTCCTTACAAAATGGGTGCGTAGTACTTATTTATTATTAGTATTATTTACTCTTACAGTAAGGTGATGCATTTCTGGTTTCAAATTGTTGTTTTTAATTTCTGTCATGGTGGTACTTTTCCATAACACTGAATGTGGAAATAAAGAGTTGGGTATGCTTAAAATGTTGATCTTTTTTTCTGTCTGTTTGTTTGTTTTTGTTTAGTTGTGCAGTTATTAAATCAGATTGTCTGTGTAAACCATACTTTTGTAACATATGACACTTTATAAACATTAAAAACACTGTACATACTTTTGAATAGTTGTTTATTGTTTATTACAGAAAAGCTTTGTAACAAAGAGGACAACTATTCCAAAATAAATTAAAATAATAAAAATGTAAATAATTAAAAATGAAATTAAAATTAAAAGATAATAAAGCCACAGGGTCTAATAACCTTAACAAATGAACTTTAAAAGTACAATATAAAAAAAAAGAAAAACTAAATATTGCACAACAAGCTATTCCCAAAATAATTTTAAACCATTTGAATAAAAAATAAATGAAAATTAAGAGATACTAAAGCTACGGAGCCTTATAACAATAACAAATTACCTTTTAAAATCACAACAACAAAAATATTGCACAACAAGCTAGTCTTTTTCTAAATAAATAAAAATAAATAAGCTTTAAAATAAAAAACACACTGTGGTTATATTTTTAGGACTTGCTTTTTATTCATGTTTGCATTTTAATAAAAAAAACAAGCTCCCTGACCTTGGATGGGCTGAGTCTGTGAGTTCTTCTATCTGAGATAATCTGCCCAGTTTTAGAAAAAAAATTTTCAGATGGCACGGATGTGGCCACAATGCAAAGTCTTGTCTTTGTGACTTCAGAAAGGCTTTTGTATACTGGTGAACATCTCCTCCACCAGGCCAGAGGGTCTGATGTGCGGGGTAAGAGTGGCTCTGCAAGGTTGGCCCGCATCTCCATCATAGCATCTGAGGTCTCAGAAGAGGTAGCAGAAGGCCTCAAACTTGCTACCCTTTCGTCAAAGTCTTCCCAAAACATGGCCCCTGCATTGGCAGTCGCACCAGGATCTGAAACGCCTCACTCTGAGCTGGGTTAAAACTGTTAAAGCTGAAATTATCATAACCTTAATGTCTTAAACTAACATTAATAATTCAAATTCAAAATGTTATTTGCTTTTAATGTATGTCATTATGTCCTTTTTTGAGCAATCTTCTTATACATATATTACACCAATATGTCAAGTCTGCCTAGGAAAAGCAATTATTATACCAGCAAACTCAAAATTGGAGTAAAAATGAACAAACTAGTCTATAAATACTTTTTATTGTAAGCTTGTATTATTATATTATTATATAGCCTAGTGTTTATTTACTGATAGACAGTCAAGAAGACAAATTAATCAAAATTTTATTTATAACAGGGTTTTATTTATTTATAAAATAATAACAAACCACAGATCCTCAACAAACAGTAACAAAAACACAGTGACAGAAATGTCAGAAATAGCGCATGGGGCTGTCACGTGATTAAGGAACGAGTCAAACTCGACCCGAAAGACTCATGAGATGAACTAATCAATTCTCTTTCCGGCTCAAGACTGCGTTAGTTTTGCGTATGGGGCTGTCACGTGATTAAGGAATGAGTCAAACTCGACCCGAGACCCGAAAGACTCATGAGATTAACGAATCAATTCTCTTTCCGGCTCGAGACCGCGTTGGTTTCGCGTATGGGGCTGTCACGTGATTAAGGAACGAGTCAAACTCGACCCGAAAGACTCATGAGATGAACTAATCAATTCTCTTTCCGGCTCGAGACCGCGTTGGTTTCGCGTATGGGGCTGTCACGTGATTAAGGAACGAGTCAAACTCGACCCGAAAGACTCATGAGATGAACTAATCAATTCTCTTTCCGGCTCAAGACCGCGTTAGTTTTGCGTATGGGGCTGTCACGTGATTAAGGAACGAGTCAAACTCGACCCGAAAGACTCATGAGATGAACTAATCAATTCTCTTTCCGGCTCGAGACCGCGTTGGTTTCGCGTATGGGGCTGTCACGTGATTAAGGAACGAGTCAAACTCGACCCGAGACCCGAAAGACTCATGAGATTAACGAATCAATTCTCTTTCCGGCTCAAGACCACGTTGGTTTCGCGTATGGGGCTGTCACGTGATTAAGGAACGAGTCAAACTCGACCCGAGACCCGAAAGACTCATGAGATTAACTAATCAATTCTCTTTCCGGCTCAAGACCGCGTTAGTTTTGCGTATGGGGCTGTCACGTGATTAAGGAACGAGTCAAACTCGACCCGAAAGACTCGTGAGATGAACTAATCAATTCTCTTTCCGGCTCAAGACCGCGTTAGTTTTGCGTATGGGGCTGTCACGTGATTAAGGAATGACTTAAACCCGAAGACTTCTTGTCAGATAAGAGGTGAGATGAGCTAATCACAGACTGAAGACCCAGGTAAAGAATGAGTATTTTTTTCTTTATCTCATAGCATTTTAGTTTTGTATTGTTTGTAGTGTGATCAACGTTTGCGTAAGTACTAGATGTGTTGGGGAGGTAGCACTTAATATTTTAATAACATTTTGCTAAAATGAACGAAATGAACGAAATGACTCGAAAAAAGATTCGTTCATTTTGTTGAACGAGACTCAAAAGTCCGAGTCGGTAGAATGATCCGAACTTCCCATCACTACTCTAAACACCTGCAAAAGATTCCTGAGGCTTTTAAAAACTCCCAGCCTGGTTCATTACTCAAAACCGCAATCATGGTTAAGACTGCCGACCTGACTGCTGTCCAGAAGGCCATCATTGACACCCTCAAGCGAGAGGGTAAGACACAGAAATAAATTTCTGAACGAATAGGCTGTTCCCAGAGTGCTGTATCAAGGCACCTCAGTGGGAAGCCTGTGGGAAGGAAAAAGTGTGTCAAAAAATGCTGCACAACGAGAAGAGGTGACCGGACCCTGAGGAAGATTGTGGAGAATGACCGATTCCAGACCTTGGGGGACCTGCGGAAGCAGTGGACTGAGTCTGGAGTAGAAACATCCAGAGCCACCGTGCACAGGCGTGTGCAGGAAATGGGCTACAGAGAAGCAGCACTGGACTGTTGCTCGGTGGTCCAAAGTACTTTTTTCGGATGAAAGCAAATTTTGCATGTCATTCGGAAATCAAGGTGCCAGAGTCTGGAGGAAGACTGGGGAGAAGGAAATGCCAAAATGCCTGAAGTCCAGTGTCAAGTACCCACAGTCAGTGATGGTCTGGGGTGCCATGTCAGCTGCTGGTGTTGGTCCACTGTGTTTTATCAAGGGCAGGATCAGTGCAGCTAGTTATCAGGAGATTTTGGAGCACTTCATGCTTCAATCTGCTGAAAAGCTTTATGGAGATGAAGATTTCGTTTTTGGTCTGGGGTGCCATGTCATCTGCTGGTGTTGGTCCACTGTGTTTTATCAAGAGCAGGGTCAATGCAGCTAGCTATCAGGAGATTTTGGAGCACTTCATGCTTCCATCTGCTGAAAAGCTTTATGGAGAAGAAGATTTCGTTTTTGGTCTGGGGTGCCATGTCATCTGCTGGTGTTGGTCCACTGTGTTTTATCAAGGGCAGGGTCAATGCAGCTAGCTATCAGGAGATTTTGGAGCACTTCATGCTTCCATCTGCTGAAAAGCTTTATGGAGATGAAGATTTCGTTTTTCAGCATGACCTGGCACCTGCTCACAGTGCCAAGACCACTGGTAAATGGTTTACTGACCATGGTATTACTGTGCTCAATTGGCCTGCCAACTCTCCTGACCTGAACCCCATAGAGAAACTGTGGGATATTGTGAAGAGAAAGTTGAGAGACGCAAGACCCAACACTCTGGATCAAGCATCCTGGGCCTCCATAACACCTCAGCAGTGCCACAGGCTGATTGCCTCCATGCCACGCCGCATTGAAGCAGTCATTTCTGCAAAAGGATTCCCGACCAAGAATTGAGTGCATAACTGAACATAATTATTTGACTAATTGACTTTTTTGTATTAAAAACACTTTTCTTTTATTGGTCGGATGAAATATGCTAATTTTTTGAGGTGGGAATTTTGGGTTTTCATGAGCTGTATGTCAAAATCCTCAGTATTAAAACAATAAAAGACCTGAAATATTTCAGTTGGTGTGCAATGAATCTAAAATATATGAAAGTTTAATTTTTATCATTACATTATGGAAAATAATGAACTTTTTCACAATATGCTAATTTTTTTTAGAAGGACCTGTAGTCTCGTGGATTTTTTCTTTCGTGAGGGTGTTTGGCGTCGCGGTATCTTTGTTTCCAGGCGAAATGTTAAAGAACGCGTCACACACGTCTCCCGAAAATCCTGTAGAATTCAACAAATACCAATCTGATAACAACTTCGACATTCCTGAAGTGTTTCCACTTTTGTGTCCCATAGGAATCAGACTATTAGTCAACGGTCCGTGGGCGTGCCGTCTGAGCCCGAGACTACATTCAGTATAATCACATGAAGAGAAAGTTCAGTGATAATATTGCACTAGAATTGGTCTTGCTCAAATGAACATAAATACATAGATGAGTCAGGGAAATCTGTGACGCAATTTACCGGTCTGAGACTGATATTTTTTTAGACCGATTGCAAAATGTGGATCACAATGCTGCCAGCTGAAATTCTCAGTCCCAAGGAAAGAACATTTACGTCAACATGGCTGCAGGAACAGACATATAAATTGTATGCTGAATATAACTATATAACAACAACAACCTTGCAACTTCCTACGGGGTTTACTGATATTAAGCAACAGCTAATGCAACTGCATAACATGAAGCAATCACTGAATGAATGACAATGAACACACTCATTCAATGCTCAGCACTGCGCACTGTAACAAATTATCAATTGGGGTATAAATTAAACCAATATTTTTTTTCCCAACAACCTCTCATTTAACAAACCTCCCAATTGCAAAACTAAATCATCTTATTGTGAATTAATTGCTTTCAACAACCATACTTTTAAAAGCTCTGTACCACTATACAAACTTTTATTGTTAGGGTTATATATTTTGAACATTGACATTTGAAGCAGAGGTACAATTTTAAATGATGCACACAAAGTTTCAGTTCTCATCAAATCTTTTTTTTTTTTTATACACTGCACACAATGCTGTATGTGAAAATCATGTTAGGAATCGTGTGGAGAAGATTCAAAAATTCTTTCTGATTAACAGTGGGGGAAAAAATAAACTTGACCCATCTTGCACAATTACTGCAATGTTTTTCACACACCAACTTGTCAGTGCAGTAGTAGTGTCAAGTTCCATGCATGACCCTCATAGTGCAGTCATAAATCAAACCAAACTCTGTTAGCAAACTCTTCCTGAGTCAGAATTAACCCCTTAAGCACTTGGCTCATTTAGGGGGTTTCCGTCTGGATTTGACATAGACCCAAATTTAAATGTTTACCCTACACACATGCACTGTAGGAAATGAAAAAAATGCGTTATAGAAAACTTGAAATACGAAATCAGATATTTCTTCATAAATTACATTATAAATATTTCGAATATCATAAACACACAAAAAAAAATAGCCACTTGTTGATTTTTTTTTTTTTTTTTTTTTAAGTCTGTTGTTCAGGTTCTATTTGCTTTATCTTCAACTTATATTGCTTGATAGCACTAGGTGCCAAAATGTACCAGAATATATATATATTCTTTTTCATAACAGCATAATAACAGTAGTTATTGAATTATAACTGAAGGGAGTAAAATTGTCATTTTGTGTGTGTGACTGTGTTTACACAAGTGTCCTTTAACAAGTTTCCTTTGCACAAACGGGTTTTATAAAATACATTACTCCCAAATGCCATTGGACTTTTCTTTATTATTATTTTTTTCCTTATTCGTAATATACAGAATGGCATAAGCAAGTCATTGACGTATCACCACTAAGTACTTTAGATGACAACCCTCATTAGAAAGACAACGTCTAGATCAAGATCCAGTAAATCTTTATTATATATTTATATTGTATTCATTCGATATGCTTCGCTATTTGGAACAAGCACAGAACACAAAGACAAAAATGGGAAGGTGCTGACTAAATGGATATGAATGTGAATAAGTACCACTGGAGGTCTTTTGAATATGAACAGATCACAGTTAACCACATAATGTACATCCTAACCGCACTTAATACGGCAAATGCCTCATTTGGATTAAAACACGCTGATATCAATCCAAAACCACCATATAAACAAACAAGCATGACGAGCGAGGCGACACGCAAACAAGCAAAGCCTAAATATTTAGTGTCTTCATGATCACACATGCACGCACGCACGCATACACACACACACACACACACACACAAACTCAGATCCAGCTCCAACACGAAAGCTTTTCAGTTTGTTGTCTTCACTTGGAGGGTAAGAAAGACTTCAGAAAAATCTAGCAGTCACAGGATCATAACGGCAAAAAAAACAGTTACTTAAAGAAAAGCCTTAGCCTTAGATAGTCTTTAAATGAAACAACATACACCCAGAACATAACTAGGGCCTAAAAAACAATAATACATATTTCTGCACAATAACATGGACAGACCTAGAAGTGAATCTAGGTATTACGGGGGGAAGAAAAACTAAATAGACAGAAACCAGGTAAATTCACTGAGTGTTCATGCATAATTCAGTGTGACACTGTATTTGTGAAGAGGAGGCTGCGTCTAGCTTAGGAGCTCCAGGTATGTGACAGGCACTTTGCCTTTCTGGTTGCCTCGCTCTCCAACAAGCCAGTCCGGGTCCATGCCAGGCACTGTGTACACAGTAATAAGCTACAGAAAGAAACAGAGAGAAATAAAAAATTGTGAAGTAGACATTTTGATGTGGACTGATTGTGTTGCAATGGGCACAGTCTTCCAAAAATCATTCACTACAGATATACTGTAATGGTAGACATGTATAAACAGTGGTTTACAGACGTGTATTAACAAATACACATCTGCAGGCACCCCTTTGACGTCTTTTCAGGATTTAGTTTTATAGGCGTGTTTTACAGATGCAGGTCTGTGAGGATGAATCATATGAGATTGTCTATGGGGACAATGGCAAAGGTTTAAACAAGGTTCAAAATTAAAACCTTTAAGTTACAAGCCCATTTAATTAAACAAAAGGCAATGTCACAGAGACTGCAGGTCAACTGCAGCTTAAACTGACCATGATAGACAAGAAACGCATTTTTTTTTTGAATCATAACATTATAAATACTTATAATGAAAACAATACTCTTTAATAACATTTATTTAAAATTAAAAAGTTACACAGATTTCATAATTACACTACAGGTAAACATTTCCCAAAAAGTAGTTCAGCTTAAAATCAAATACATTCTCGTTACAGTACACACTAAAATCACCAACACTGATATAATGAATGTAACTGACTGTAAAAGAGGAAAACAGACTTCCTCATGTCCTACCTCATCAGCGAGAAGTGAAAGTTCACTTGTATCCGCAGCATCATAGTCATACAGCACTTTGGCCTTGCGAGTGCCAGTGGCGGAAGGCTTCACCTCCTCAATCTTCAGCGTGCTGGACTCGAGGGCATTGGAGGGGTTTGGCGAACGACTAGGTGGAGAAGCCCCAGGAAGGGTGGCAGTGGAAACAGGAGAAGGGTCTGCTGACACCCCTGACGTGGAGGCGTTCACAGCAAAAGCGTTAGGAAACCTGGAACAGATTCATATATTCAAAACCATGGACACAGTGTGTCTGAAGAAATATAAAAATAATTATAAATATCTGGCTGTTGCTCGCTCATGACACAGATATTACAAGAAAAGTGAAAGAATTCAAATCCCTGTCACATGAATGTAATTGTTTAAAATTTGTGGGCAAACTTTGTTCCTTTTTCAGTGTGATGGAAAAAGTTACTCACGTATCTCCGTTTGCACTAAGAACAGGAAAGAAAAAGTAGAAGAAAAAAAAAAACATCAGCTCAAAATTTATCTCAAGAGGTCTTGTGATTTTCTTCACTAGAAAAGCAGCTGCCATAAAGGGGAATGTGTTATGCAACCCTCTTGTTACTCACATCTCTTTTTGCCACTATATCAAAATAGACTAAAGTTACTAAACTGTCATCTCCAGTAGAACATGGTTGTATTTGACTGCAGTCGCTCTAGGATTGAAGAACAATTTGTTGTTTATGCTGATTTGGGTGTTTGCAGCACCTCACCTGCTCAGCTCTTTCTGAAGATCCTGCATGTGCTTGTGACACTGTGTGTAATAAGCAGCCTGGGCCTCCACAAACTCATGCAGGCAGCGCAAGTGGTTCACCTGCAATGGAATCGCAGAATTTGAAAGTCTCTTTCCTTATTTCCTTATTCAGATAAAGGTATACTAGTCAACCGTTCAAAAGATTGAGGTCACAGATGTTTTCAATGAAAAAATAAAAATAATAATACAATAAATAAGCTGTCAATACATTTCAGGATTCTTTGATGAATAGACAGAACAGAATTTGTTTGAAACAAAAAAATTCATAACATTCTAAATGTTGTTCCTGCCACTTTTGATCAATTTAATGTGCGTTTTCTGAATAATAAACAGTTTTCATTAAGTATTACTTAAAAAAAAAATGTAAATCATACAGACCCCTAACTTTTAAACAGTGGCACTGCAACTGATTTTGCTTGTGTAATGTCAGAGAGGAGCAGTCGGAGTGTGGGAAGTGCAGGAACTCACATGTGTGCTGCTGATCCCCTCCAAAAGGAGGCGCGTGACCTCTGCCTGTCGGTCAAACTCCGTCTGAGCCACACGCAACTCGTGTTCTGCCTGGTGGTGCAACAAAAAAAAAGAAGAAAACCCACAAGACACATCATCCACATAGCTCAACTATTTTGTGTAGCCAACTTGGAACAGTCTCTGTTAACCAATAAAGACATTCTTGTTAAAGCAAATGAAGAACGTCTTGAAAACATGACCTTGTTTTTTCTTGTTTTCTAGTAAGAGAGTTCTCAGCAACACAATAAATTTTTTTATTTGCCATCATATCATCTTTATTAAACTTTTCCCCGCTTTTTGAAAGGTACAGTTCAAGAAAGGACAGGAAACCATGTGGAGAGAAAGGGGAAAACAAATGAACAGAACAAAAAAGGCCAGATTCCTTAACCTCAAACCACGTCACATGACTCGCGTGGCTCAACATGTGCTCTAACTGCTCACCACTCCCCCATTAACACAACTGGTGCTTATTGTAATCCATTTATGAAGGAGATGAAACATAGTTAAAATTACTCAGCCTTGGTAAGATTATTTTGGAAATGCAAAAGGTTACCGATTACAAGTTATCCTATTTAAAATGTCATAAGTAGTATAACTTTTCAATTACTTTAATAAAGTGATTGATTACATATGATTTGATGTTAGTCATTTTCAAACATTTAAGGTTAACCTTACAGCAGTGCTCAACGCCACAACCCCAATTACAAAAAAGTTGGGAAGTAGGGATGTTCATTTTAGTTATTTTTCGTAACCGACAACTGACGCTCGTTAACCGATTATTAACCGTTAACAAGATTATTTTAAATTAGAATTGAATTAAATTAGAAAGGATAAATGTCTGTGACCTGTTAAAAATACAAAAATTAGTTTCCCGGGGATAAATTTTACATGCCAAAAATGTTGTGACTTGGGTCTGATTTGCAGTGTTTTTGTCTTGGTGTCTGTGTGCCTTGTCTCTGAGCACATTGGTTTTGTTTTGGTAGCTCATGTGTTCTGCTGTCAGTGCGGTGTCTTCCCCCTCCCACTTGTTATCATTAATTCTGTGTTCTGTCACAACTGAAGCCACTCTTTCTTCATTAGCTCTTCATTAGCTTCTTCATTTCTCCCCTATTTTAGTTCCTCTCGTGCTCAGTCTTTTATCAGACCATTGTTGTATGTCATGCAATGCTTCGCTGGTGACCATCTTGTCTTGTTTGCCTAGTCCTGCCTTATGTTGTTTTAGGCTCCAAGTTCGTTTTTTATTTTTTTGTTTCTATCTTGAACCGTTCCTTCTCATCCTGCCAGACTTTACTGGATCTGCTTCCGGCCCTGGCCCTATCTCATTTCTGTTGGGACCCAGATACATTACTCCAGCTCCTCTCTGCACATTCTCATTTGGGGAGTTCGGTGGGCCTTCAACGCTGCATCCCCAATGATGCTCTGGTTGGTGTGACTTTGACGTTGCGTCACTGATGGCGCTAGGATCGGTTCCTGCTGAAATGTTTTTCTTGGCCCTGTGGACTTGGTGTGATGCTTCATTTGTGTTCCTGTTATCCCTATTTGCCCATTCTGCCAAGGGGTTAAAAGCTCAGCAGGCCCGCTGGGTTTTTTATTTTTTGGGGGGGAGGGGGGGGGGGTAACTTTTTCCTCTCATATCGGCCAGGCGGTAACACTTTAGAATAAGGTTCCATTAGTTAATGTTAGTTAATGTATTAATTAACATGAACAAACAATGAATAATACATTTATTACTGTATTTATTCATCTTCGTTAATGTTAGTTAATGAAAATACAGTTATTCATTGTTAATGTTAACAAGCACAACTTTTGATTTAAATAATGCATTAGTAAATGTTGCAATTAACATGAACTAAGACTTATAAACGCTGTAGAAGGATTGTTCATGCTTAGTTCATGTTAACGAAAGTAGTTAAATAACATTAACTAATGGAACCTTATTCTAAAGTGTTACCCGGCCAGGCTCCAAGAAAGTTAAACCTGACGGCCTTTCTTTGTTCAAGGATCCTGGAAAGGAGGTGGGTCCCAAAACCATAGAGATGGTGGTGGGGTCCCTTTTTTGGGATGTCGAGCGATGGGTTGGGGAGGCCAGGTGTGGGGGGGGGGGGGGGGGGTCCCAAGGAGGTGTACAGGGTGTCGGTTGTTTGTGCAGGCTACCTTGCGTCCTGAGGTCCTTCGGTAGGGTCATGAGTCCAGAGTAACCTGTCATCCGGGGGTTCAGAGATCGCTGGCCTCCATCAGTCAGCGATTTTCGTGGCCATCCTTGATCCAAGATGTCAGACAGTGTGTGTTGCTTTGCTCCGTTTGTGCTCAAAATAAGACATCTAACTAGTCTCCTGTTGGTCTGTTACAGCCTTTATCCATTCCCTCTAGGTCACATCTGGCACTTGATTTTGTCACTGGCCTTCCCCCGTCGAGAGGTAACATCATTAGTCTGATGGTGGTGTACCGCTTCTCCAAGGCGGCCCATTTTATTGGGGAAGTCGTGGCCTAGTGGTTAGAGAGTTTGACGACTTAGGTTCCCTTGAGTATGGGTCACCATACTTGGCTGAATGTCACGTCACTATTTATCTATTTATTTTATCCCTTTACCCAAACTCCCCATCCACCAAGGAGACTTAAATTCATTTATTCATTTAGCTGACGATTTTATCCAAAGTGACTTACAATTGCTATATATGTCAGAGGTCGCATGCCTCTGGAGCAACTAGGGGTTAAGTGTCTCGCTCAGGGACACACTGGTGTTTCACAGTGGACATACAACAATGGGCCTTTGACGCTGCGTCCCCAATGACGCTCTGGTTGGTGTGAATTTGACATTGCGTCATGGATGATGCTAGGATCAGTCCCTGCTGAGAGGTTTTTCCTTGGCCCTGTGGACTTGGGGTGATCCTTCATTTGTGTTCCTGTTTTCCCTATTTGCTCAGTGAGGGCATAATAAACTTTTCCGTTACATGCATGTGTATCCTGTGTTTCCCTGACAAAAAAGCAGCAAACAACAGAACATGAGGATTCACATGGTCTTCATATCACATCACGCACCTGCAGAACTTCTGCGAGGGGAGAAACATAATAAAGCTAGGCTATATGTAGCGAATAAATAGGCCTATATGTGAAATATATTTTTACATGAGAAATACATTACGAAAATTAATGAGTTTCGATAAATTTTTCTTTCGGCTTATTTTACGCACAAAGATTTGTTTTTATTGTGAATGTACACAAAAGGCAAACAGTTTACAATTCCAATTATCTTTACTACTAAAAGGAATAGGGTAGTTGCTTCCACTGTTAGAAGGAAAAAACTCAAGTGATTGTGCTGATGCTGTATCCGTGCTCACAGTTGAGCTTTGCTTTTTTGACAATGTAGCCTGTTCTTTATTATAATAAAATACAGTTAGGCAAATATATGAAGAAAAAAAAAACACACTGCTCAGTTTAAATATGACATAAAATCAGTACTGTTAAGTGTTAACACTATACTGCCATGATTTTATGCAAAAAATTTTGTTTTACATGGATACTTGAATGCGAGCGGATACGGAAACATTTTGAGAGACCCAGCGTTGTTTTCAGTTTCATTTTAGCTTAAATTAATTCATTTTGGTTGCGATGTTGCATGTTTGCGATAACTTCTTATGGTATTTTTTATTCTTGTTCTTTTTTTAAATAGGCTACTGTTAATTGAAATTATTTATTGTGGAGTGAGGGGAAAAGCACAGCCATGTTTACAGTGTTTATTCTAATTTTTGTAAACATTTCAAGTTGGCATTAGGCCCATTTCTGAATGAAAAAATTAAAATGCAACTTATTACCCAGCCAACAGTTTTTGGTTCCCATAACATTCCCCTAACGTTAGTTTTTGGTTCCCGGAATGTTATGTTTTGGGTTCCTAGAACGTTATTTTTATGGTTTGTTTTTGGTTAGCTTGGAAAGTTTTCTTAACATTCCCAGAACGTTGTTCTAACATTCCCGTAACATTATTTTTTTAGTTCTCAGAATGTTAGGCCTATTAACATTCTCCTAACCTCTCCGATATGATCACCCCGCTGTATGTCAGTTTTCATCCAGCACACTCGTGATAAGTGACATGGAAATTATATGTATGGACGCCTAATTAGTATTATAAAAAACACATTGTTTCTATCTAATGTTTAAGTAGGGGTGATTAGTGTAATGTGGGATACCTAAGCTTCAGTGCGTTTATCTCTTCTTTGATAACATTAAACTGAACATGATTGGTGTTGAATTCAAGCAGGGTTGTCAAGTTATTGAAATCACTTGACTTTCTGGAAATTACATAAGAAATGTGGCCAAGAAAATCAACAAACAGGAAGTCCCTCTTGTAAAGTTCACTGAAATGACATTGACTTAGACTAAATTAACGTTAAGGATATAAATCTCTTATAAATAAAACAATGTTCTAAATTGTAATCAATTTTTATCAATATATGTGATGAATTTAGACATCAGATTTTGCAATAATATTCTTAAAATGTGTTAAGAATATTTTCTATTTAAAGAAATCTTTGTTGTCCCACTTTAGAAAAGGATGTTTCAAAAGTGGGACAGCATGTTTTGACTAATGTGGGACAGTCAAATATACCATGTTATTCGACTGATAAAATGTGCATTAAGAAGGTTAAATGCCATACATGTAGTTTTGGGGTTATAATGCAGCAATATTATTTGTTTTAAGATCCAGATTCACAATTTAGCAACTACAGGACAGTGGCATCCTGGACCATGATGAGTCCATCTGTTATGGAGTGTTTACCATTACAGTTTGATTAGCACAAGCTTTTGGGAAAAAAAGAAAAAAAAGTTTACTTTATATATTTTTTTATTATTTATAATAAAAATATATTATATTATTTATAAAAAATTCTTTTGATTTGGATAGGGAACATCTTGGGGATTTCATAATGATATAACATTTTGATGTATCTTTTTGTCTTCATATGGAAATATGATGCAAAAGTCAAAATGGCTAAAAGTGTCCCACATTACCCTAATCCACCCTAATAATCTGAGCACATCATCCATCATATGTAAGGTTAAATAAGTACGCAGTAAATGAGGATTAAACAAACCAACAAATGTATGTTTTCTTTTTTTTTTTGAACATTCTCTTTATTGGTTTTTTTAACATTGGCACAAAGAGAACAAAAAAATCCAACAAAAATCACTTTGCTAATACAATGTCCAATAATATTCTTCCATATGTAAATGATTTATGTTTGAACTCAGGAAATGATATAGAAGGGAAAAAAGGAAAGAAGAGAGGAAAAAATAAAAAATAAATAAATAAATAAATAAATAAAATAAATAACAAAACACGGGGGGGGGGGGGCGGTTGTGAGATTAGGGCTCAATTATTGCTGTCTTATTAAAATAAATAATAAAAGGTTTCCATACTGCATAAAACTGATCAGTCTTGTTCTTTAAAGAAAATCTAATCTTTTCAAGCTGAAGGTGGTGCATAATATCTTTAATCAGGACAGAGCAGTGAGGTGGATTTTTTTGTTTCCAGTTAAGCAAAATCAATCTACGTGTGCCAAGAGCGTAATAACTCCAAGCACAATACACTGATTTTTAGAGTCACTACTGGCACCGAAAATAGCCAGAATTGGGTCTGGATCTAGTGGTTTTTCCAGTACCTTTGATAGTAATTGAAAAACTGAAATCCAATAATTATGAATATTAGGACAATTCCAGAACATATGTCCTATTGAAGCTAGTGTTTGACTGCATCGGTCACATATTGGGTCCACCGAAGAAAACATCTTTGAAAACTTTAGTTTAGACAGGTGAAGTCTATGTAAGATCTTGAATTGTATCAAACCATGTCTAATGCACAAAGAAGAAGAGTGAACCCGTTCCTGTGCTTTTTCCCATTGCCAGTCTGCAATGTCTATTCCAAGATCATCTTGCCATGCTGTTCTTAAATGCTCTAATGAAACATCGCATTCCAACTGTGACAATTTATTATATATGATGGATATTCCTCCTTTAACAAATGGATCCTGTAAAAACAGTGAGTCCATCTGAGAGGCTAATGGCTCATTAGGAAATGATGAGAAATTATTTTGAGCAAAACTGCGAGCTTGTAGATATTTAAAAAAATGTGAATTAGGTAGATGGAATATCTGTTGTAACTGTTGAAATGTTGGAAAGCATTTATTAATAAACAAATTTTGAAAGGAACATATTCCTTTTCTGAACCAGGTCTGAAATATTGAATCAATTTGGGAAGGGGGAAATGAATGATTAGCCGTTAAAGGACTTAAAATAGAGCACATCGGCCATTTAAAGTGTTTTCTTATCTGGTTCCAAATTTTGAGAGAGTTGGAAACCACCGGATTATTTAGTCGAGTTAGAGTGGGGGCAGACAAAGCTGAATAAATTAAAGCTGGCCAAGAGGAAGGTGAGCATGATTTATTTTCCATATCACACCACTCTGTTGACCCCTCCTGTAAGCCAAATGAGAGTGCTCTTATATTACACGCCCAATAATACAATTGGAAATGTGGCAGACCCATCCCTCCTTTCAGTTTGATCCTCTGTAAATATATCTTCTCGAGTCTGGGGGTTTTGTTATTCCAAATAAATTGGGTGATTATTCTATCCAAATTTCTAAAAAATGATTTAGTAATGTAAACTGGGATACACTGAAAAACAAATAAATATTTGGGCAAAATGCTCATTTTCACCATATTAATACGAAGAAATAAAAAGTTTAGACCATTTCTTAAAAATCTGTTGTGTGTACTCATACAACTTCAGAATATTTTCTTTATAAAGCATAGAAAAGCATTTAGTTATGGTAATTCCTAGGTATTTAAATGAGTTCACTATTTTAAAAGGAAAGGAGGAAATTGCATCAAGTTGGTCCTTAGGGTTCATCGGAAACATAACACTTTTTGAAAAATTAATCTTATATCCTGAGATTTTCCCAAATTTATCTAAGATTGACATAATGGTTGGCACTGATTGTAAGGGGTTGGAGATGTAAACTAACAAGTCGTCAGCATATAATGAAACTTTGTGTTCTTTTCCCCCTCTCATTATTCCACTGTAGGTTGTAGATGCACGTAAAGAAATTGCTAAGGGTTCTATTGCTAAAGCAAATAGCAGGGGTGAAAGAGGACATCCCTGTCTTGTAGAGCGATTTAATTGAAAATAACTAGAGTTATTATTGTTTGTTTGTATAGAAGCTTGGGGGTGGGCATATAACAATTTAATAAATGAAATAAAATTAGAACCAAACCCAAATTTTTCCAGAGTGGCGAAGAGGTAATCCCACTCAACCCTATCGAACGCTTTTTCTGCATCCATAGAAATAAGTACCTCGGGTTGGGAGGGATTGGGACTAGGTGTGTATATAATATTTAATAATCTTCTAATATTAAAAAATAAAAGACGATTTCTGATGAATCCTGTTTGATCTGTGGAGATCACAGTTGGAAGAGCTTTTTCAAGACGAGTGGCCAAAACCTTGGCCAGTATTTTATTGTCAACATCAAGAAGACTGATAGGTCTATATGAACCAGGGTCTAAAGGGTCTTTATCTACCTTGTGTATTAAAGAAATATTTGCCTGATAAAATGTCCTCAAGTCAAGTCCAAATCAAGACCTCTAAAAGTAACGGAGAGATTTGGTCACTAAAAGATTTATAAAACTCGGTTGTGAAACCGTCCGGACCTGGGGCCTTTGAACTTTGCATATTGGATATTGCTTGTTTTATTTCATTAATAGTTAGCCGTTGTTCCAAGATATCTCTGTCTTCCATACTTAAAGATGGAATGTCAAGTGGTTCAAAAAATTGCTCTATACATGCTGGGTCATTAATAGATTCTGAGGAGTATAATTTGACATAAAATCTCTTAAAAATATTATTTATTTCCTGTGGGTCAAATGTACTTTGTCCTGTATCTTTCCTAATTTCCGTTATCAGTCTTGATGCTGTTGTTTCTTTAATTTGCCGAGACAGGAGTTTACCTGCTCTCTCTCCATGCTCATAATATGTGGCTTTTGCCCGCCTCAACCGATTAGTAGTCTCTGAGGTGGAAAGTAACTGAAATTCTGACTGGAGAGAGAGCCTCTTCTTATACAATTCTGGTGAGGGGGAATTTGCATACTCGCGATCTATTTCTAGTATTCTGTCCATTAATTTATTTTTTTGTTCTTTATGCTGTTTCTTGATCGAGATACTATGAGAGATAATTTGTCCGCGCATATATGCTTTAAATGCCTCCCAAATTGTGGATTTAGAAACATCAGTCGTACAGTTTGTCTCTAAATACAATCCAATTTGAGCTTTGGTTTGTTCTACAAATACCTTATCAGCCAATAAATTATTATTAAACCTCCATTTAATAGCATCATATTTGGTTTCAAATAATATCTGAAGACTTAGGGGGCTATGGTCAGATAATACCATTGCTTCATAATCACAATGTAAAACCGCTGACAAAAGTTTATAATCAATAAAAAAAAAAAAAGTGATGGACGGGTGAGAAAAAAGAATATTTTCGTTGGTTTGGGAAAGTAAATCTCCATGGATCTATAATTTTAAAGTTTTTCATAAACGTTTGTAACAATTTGGCTGATTTAGCAAGGGGTATCGCTCTACTTGAAGATCTGTCCAAGAATGGGTCTAATACAAAGTTAAAGTCACCCCCCATTATCAATTGATGAGTATCTAGGTTGGGCAAAATGTTTAAAACGGATGATATAAATTATTCATCATCTATATTAGGAGCATATATATTAACTAACAATATTAATGTGTTATAGAGTTTTCCTGCTACTATAACATAACGGCCATTGGAGTCAGAAATAACTTTTGTTGCAGTAAATTGTACATTTTTCTTTATGAGTATTGCTGTACCTCTAGACTTAAAACTAAAATTTGAATGAAAGATTTGTCCCACCCACTTTCCTCTTAATCGGCCATGGTCTTGCTTCCTTATATGCGTTTCCTGTAAAAACATGATATCAGCCCCCAGTCTTCCAAGATGAGATAATACATTACCCCGTTTAATAGCCCCATTAAGCCCCTTACAATTCCATGACACAAACTGAACTGAATTTTTCCTAGCAGCATTTACTTTCATTTCAGGCTAAGAAACTAGAAAGGTAAACTTGAAACTGTAAAGTGTGGTTTTTGTAGAGAAGGGTGGAAATGGGAGAGGAGAAAGAAAAAAAGAAAAAAAAAAGTGCCAATTCGTTTTCCTTAACTTCGAACAACATGAACAGTTTGAACAATAGCTCCATTCACTTTTCTCTGATTGAGAGTTATACAAAAAAAATAGAGCAAGTTTAGAAATTCCTTTTTACCCATCATTCCAACAAAAAGGTTAGCAATCAATCTGACTTACCACTTAGCTCCTTTCTAGAAACAATAAAGAAAAAAAAAATGCTCCATAGACCTATTTACACTCTTGTGTTTTTTTCACTTTAACATAGTCAGTGGTTAAGTTACAGTTCTTTTCCTGGTGAACTTGGCCGATATATACTTAGCCACTGTAAGAGTTCAGAGATGTGTTTAAATGATAAGAGTCTTTGCTTACGTGCTGTAAATGATAACAGATGCGGCACATCAGCCTATCAAATAGTAACTTACAGTTCGGCTATCAGGCTTGAATTTTCTTCTCGATGAATTTCTCGGCTTCTCTAGGGTGTTCAAACGTGTACCTGATTCCGTCCACGGTGATTGCCAGTTTGGCTGGATAGAACAAACTGTAGTTTATCCCGGCGGCTCGCAGCTTGGCCTTCACTGGATTGAACGCGGCGCGCAGTTTGCCAACCTCTGGACTTACATCGGGGAAGATGTGTACCGGTGATCCCTTGTAGTAAAGACGGCCTTTATTTCTCGACAATTTCAGAATTTTTTCCTTGTCAGAATAATAGTGAAAATGAGCAATTATTGCTCGGGGCCTCTCTCCCGGCTTCGGTTTTGGTGCGAGAGTCCTGTGCGCACGGTCTACAATCATACTGGAATCCCCCAAGTCATCGGCTCCGAATAACTCCAACAGCAAGTCTTTAATGAAACGAATCGGGTTTCCCGCCTCCACTCCTTCTGGAACCCCAACGAAACGCAAATTCTGTCTCCGACTCCGATTGTCCAAATCCATACATTTTTCGTGCATTTTCTTGTGTTCTTTGGTCATAACTTCGTGGGACTGTTCTAGTGCTGCCACCCTGTCCATCGCGTCACTCAGCGCTTTCCCCATCTCCGTGCACTCACTCGCCGATTCGGCCTGCGCTTTGTGTAAGGCAGCCAGCTTAGGAAAGATTTCCACTCGTAGCGCGCGCATGTCTTCTTTCATCTCTTCTCGATTGTTTTGCACTTCCAGATGTAGGTTTTCAATTTGTGACTTAATGTCCTTAATCACAGCTTCTCTGTGTGTATGCAGTTCCGTTCTAAGTGCTCTCAGTGAGATAGGAGAGTCATCGTCTTGTACCTGTTCGTCCATTTTTCTTTCGCCGCTTTCCGTCTTCGTATTACGCTGAATCGTCGATGTAACTTTTTTGCACGAGCTCGGTTTCATGTTAAAATATACGCAGCAAAGACTCATTAACAAAAATGATAAAGTTTTACACGACTGGCTAGTCTATTGAGCAATTATCACTTATTTATACGAGGAGCTCCCATTCTCTGCTACTCACTCCATCCAAATGTATGTTTTCTGTTAGCGTTAGTATTTGGTTCTCTAAAAAAAATAACCGAATGGGAACCAAAAGCTAACATTAGGGGAACGTTCTTTTTCAATATTTTGATAAATTATTGAAAAATAAATAAATGTCTTTTTAAACCATTTAACTAAAATGAACATACCTATAATGGGAAGTTTTGAAAATGCAGTAAAATCAAGAATCTGTAAATTGTTATTTCTGTTTAACTTTTATTTAATGTGGAAAAGACTTCCAGTCTTCTATTACCAACATAAACAAATTTTTATTTTGATGGCTACAACACTGCCAAAAACATTGTGAGGCAAAAATAAAAGTGAAAAGTTTATAGAGTATCCTAATTAAACAGTTTTGAAACGGTTTACAGTAAGCTGGTGAACTGGTAATCGGTAAGGGTGTCATGTTTGGGTATAAAATGAGCCTCTCAGTCTTTATCGTGGCTCATCACACTTTGTGCCAAATTTCATGAGAGAAGTGTCAAACTAATTAAAAATCTAATTTCTAAATGCAAAATCACAAAGAATGTAGGTATTTCACCAACTATCATACATAATATGGTGAAAAGATTCAGAGAATCCAGAGAAATCTCAGTCTTTGTAGGAAAAGGCTAGAAAACCCCCAGTAAATGTGTGTGATCAGTCACGCATGCTGCGGTGTAAAATATAGCCACAGTACTTCAGTAAAACCGCTGTCACTTAAAGTCTGCTGACTTAACAATAAATGCAACTTCAATCTCTGTTCCTTTAGGAGAAAACTATGAATCAGATATTTGCAGTGATGCTGCAGGGTTCTCTGGGCCCAAGCTCATCTCAGACATTAAAAAAGACTGCTCAGATGAGTCCACAATTCAACTGGTTTCTGAGAAAAATGGACGTCAAGTTCTCAGTCCCAAAGACCGAAGGGACCATCCAGACTTTCACCAGCGACAGATGCAAAAGCAAACGTCTGTCATGGTATGGGGGTGAAGCAGAGCAAACAGCATGGTGGAATATGTGTGAAGGTACCATTGACATGGAAGCATATACTGCCATCAAGATGACATCCTTCACTGAAAGTCCATGGTTATTAGATCAAGACAATGCTAGGTCTCATTCTGCATGTGCTACAACAGCGTGGTCTTGTAGACACAGAGTGAATGTGCTAAACGATCTGTCTCCTATTGAAAATGCACGACCAGTTATGAAAAGAAGAATCAGACAGTGACGATCAGACGATCACAGACTGCTGAGCGTCTGAAGTCTTGTATCAAGTGAGATTTGGACGAAAGGTTTAAGCACTTTTACACAATTAAAACACTGTAAAAAAAGAACGTTTATGTTGAAAGCTGAGTTTTTGAAGTGTGTTGCAGCAATCAAAATTTGTTTATATTTACAAAATAAAGTTAAGTTGGCCAGTGAAAACACTTTTTCTTTGTACTTTAGTCAATTAAATAAAGGTTAAAGAGAATGAACAAATAACATTCTTCATTTTATGGCATTTCACATAACGTCCCAACTTTTCTGGAATTAATATTTTCTGGAAATAATTACTGTCAGACTTTCAAAATCCTTCATCATTGAATTAAGATTAAACTAATTTAAAGCACAGCTACCACAAAATCATAATTACTTCATTCTGGTCATTCTGAGGGTAAATACAGATTGGAAATTATAGAAATAGTTTAATAGCTATGATAATATTAAGATAGATATATAGATTCAAATACTTGAAAGCTATGACAGGAAACATTGGAATGTAACAATGCCTTGGAACAGTAAAAAATAAAAATAATAATATAAAGAAATTAAAATTAAATATATATTGTATTATATATATATATATTATATTATATTATATCCTGAAACATTGGGGTCTCATATTTTAAAGCAGTCACTGCAATCTGTATGTGGTTGTGGGTGTAAAAAAAAAGAAAAAAGAAAGTGACCCCTTTCATCATTAATCATTAATATTTTCATAAGTAACTGTAATTTAATTACACGTTTTTTTCTACATTACAATTACAATAACATTTGTTTTTTAATTAATAACGTAATTCCTTTACATGTAAATAGCCAATCACAAACATATCTGGTCATTTCTTAAATGCAATGGTCCATCAGAGGTGTTTAACTATTAGTGTCCCCTTCTAAACAAACGCGAATGATGGTAAAAATTATCATACTTCTTAGCAAGTATTCAGAATAATTAAAATTGCATGTTAACTGGAGTGAGGTTTGCTCATGTCATGTAAACATCTCACAGCGAAAAAGTCCTTTCTCTGATAATTGGAAATAGTGCCTTCGATAATGAACGCGATATTGCGTAGCTTGTCAATGATCTACGGCTCGGTCTATTAAATGCCGCTCCATTTGAAAGCAGGTGATGGTGATTTAGCGGTGATCACTGAACCAGATTTACTGACTACATGCGCATGATCATATCGTTAGTTATATCACCCCGGCACTAATTGGAAACAATCACATTATTGGTGCACATGTAAACTTACTGACAGGCAGACACCAGAACCGTTTATAGTGGGCTAAATGAGCTGTTTGAGATCATAAACGTTTCAATGTTTCTCTATATTGCATGTCATTTGTAAATATTCTCAAATTCATAACATTTATTATAACATTTATAATAAGGATGAAATGATGAAAGCAGCGTTTCCAGCACTAACCAAGCTCTATTTAACAAAAACAAAAAAAAAAAATATCTGGGTTTTATAGCATGCTGTAACAAAAATGTCTCTTTTGGCTAAAGGTAAATGTATCCACTCATAAATCATGACCATGTTGCCTTGATTTTTTAAAAATACCTTTCTTAAAAAAAAATTCAGAGCACATTGTTACTGCTTTATATTTCTATATGTCTGGACAGTCAGATATTATGATGTTCGATTTCTATCCAACATTCTCAGCGTTGTAGTCATTATAATGCAAGAACAGTTTAAGAGTTGAAGAAATCTGTATTGTTGGTTAGACCTGTTAAACCTGATTTTCTTCTTAAATATTGACAGATGGAAATCCTTACAGATAAAAATTCAAGTAGTGGGAGCAAAAAAATATATAATTGGTCATATATATTACATCTGTTATTAGGCAAACATTTATTACGCAAAATAATACACATTGCTAAATTATTACTGCTTTTTCTGATGTGTTCATACAGCAGCAAAGGAAGTGGATCTTGCCAGATACTCACTTTATCCACTTCCTCACTCCACAGCTGGAACATGTAGCATAACGACAAGAGAAGAACAGTGATGACAACATAACACAAACCCTCTCTTTACAAATAAAGACCCAAATAAAACCCACACACTAAATTTCACATGTAAGTTAAAGGAAATGACATCACTGGATCATGGGATCTTATGAATGAAAGGGACATTCTGATGTAATCAGACACATGGGCAGCACAGGCTCCTGAAGCCTCTGTAATGTCAAGACCCTTTTTAAATGTACGGTGACACAACAACGACAATGAAAAATAAGTGATCACACACACACACACACACATATTTTAAATTAAAGTGAAGGGATAAAAGCAAAGTTTTCCACCCCCTGCATTCCACTGCAAATGTTCATCACAGAGGATTTTCATGTTTTGACTTGTGCAATGACATGTCAATATCATAATATCAACTATATTACAGAACCAGGAAAAAATTTGGACAAGCTTAAAATCTATTTTCAGAATTGAGCATTCCAGAATGTTGTTTAATAAAATAGCGGTGTCCAAACTTTTGAACTTTACTGTATATAACACACAAACAACAAACCAGCATCATGTACTACTGGGACTAATCAACTAAATGCACATGTATTGCATCCGTTTTTACCAAAACATTATTCAAACACACAGGGAAAGGCACACAGGCACACAACACTGCAAGACGGGAGATGGAAATAACACAGTGTTACTGTAGTAAACTCACAACCAGGGATGGGCAGCATTTCAAATACGGTACATGTATTTGAAATACAAAATACTACATACTAAAATACTAAAAGGAGTTTGGCAAAAAGTATTTTATGTATTTTGAAACTACAAAAATACTAAGATTAAATGTATTTGAAATACAAAATAGTATTTTGTCTTTCAAATACATGTATTTGAAATACTGCCCATCCCTGCTAACAAACATAGAGAGGAAAGCAAGACTAGATTTAAATAATGGGTTGACAACACAGACAAATCTTGAAAGGAGATGCAATCGTCAATCACTGAGCTGTGCTAACAAAACACACACAATAAATATTGCATGTCTATAAGTCTACTACTCTTGTAGGGCTTTATATTAAGGCTTCACTTCAGATTCAAGTTCATACAACCTTTTCTCTGTCACTCAGAGATGAATCGTCAACTTCACTAACCCACTGCGTGGAATGAAAAAGTAAGAGGGTGGGACGATGGAACAGTTTTAGTGAGGCTACCTGCACATTTCAGCCATCTGAGATTCCAGGTAATGTCAAAGGGTAGAGGATGACACCTGGTCCAAAAGCTCTTGGGTGTAATAATGGGTACTTGTTTATTTATTAATTTGTGCTTTAGCTGATGCTTTTAATCCACAATAAGTGCATACTTCTGTACCACTCCCAAAGAGAACGGACTGTAGGAGGACATTATGTTAATCTAAATTTACAAGGGTTGGTACAAATATTGGTGGGGAAATATCGCAAGTACAAATAAAGGTCATGTAGAAAGAGAGAGAGAGATAGAAAGAAAGAGTGTGTGGGGGAAGAGTTCTAATGCTAAGGGTCTGCAGCCTTCTTACCGCAGATGCACTGGCCGACAGAACATAATTGCGTGGCCTAGTCTCCTGAAAGTCAGGCGCAGCCTACAGGTGGAGGGGGGGAAACAGAGTTTTACAAAGAATCATGTGCGTACATGAACTAACCCAGCAGACAACACTATTTTCATATTATCACATAAAAACAACAACAAAAACATTTGACAAACCAGCCTGTAAGCTCTCCCACACACACACAAAAAAAACAGGCAAATTAGGACTGTAGCAGTAGATCTTTTGAATCACTTCTTTGCACTCCAAACCAAAATAAATAAAATGATAAAATATAAAAATGTAATAAAATAAAAGGATTAATCATTTATTAAGATGTTTTTACTCTTAATTTTCATTAGATTTTTTAAGTCGTTTTTATACTTGGATAATCTTGTTTTAGTGCTTAAGGGTTAAAGAAAGGAACTACTTCCCATAAAAAATAAAAATCACAATTTAATTGTCATTTGTCACTGTTTTGAGGGAATATATATACAGTAATGTTTTATTTAAGTACAGTTGTACTGTTTGAAATAGCACAAGAGCAGGTTTTGTTTCGTGGTACCCTTTGCACTACTGTGTATTGTGAAGAGTACAATGCTCTGGTCTCCAAATGCTGTTGAAATTAGCCAAAGTGGACCAGATTCTTATACAATACATAACAGAGACTCATAAAATAAGTCATTAATATTATATATACATATACATACAATCAAATATACAGTATAACTGTATATGTGTGCATGTGTATATATTATGCACTTTAAAAACATACACGCTATTCAGTTAAATTAGGCTATTTTATCTTATAGCTTAGCTATTTTTTTTTTTTCTTCTATTTATTTTTTTACATTTTTATAATTTGAACTTCACAAATCCCCTCCACTTTCATCATGGATTTTGAGGACATCCGGTTGGGAAATCCTGATCTATAATATACAGTACGTTGAAAGTTTTTCAAAAAGACAGATTTATTTTATTTTTTTTCCTAAATATAGGTAGAGGTGGCTGATACAGTAGGTCAGCTTTCAGGCCTGTACAAGTAACTGCTTGCAGAAAGCAGCAAAGGATGAAAAGCATTAAATCACGCAAACACATATACTCACATCTCCCTCACACTGCGCAAATGACAACAGAGAGACGAGTTAGTGAATACATGGAAATGGAAAATATCAGACACAGGGCAAATATGATGATGGAGTCATAATTGTGTTTCCTTGTACATACACACACACTCAGACAAATAAACGACCAGGTTCCTCTTGGAGATTAGAAAAAAGGTAACATTAGTCTTGTTATGCACCGCTGACATTAAATTACCCCTGTAATACTTGATAAGTGTCAGGACGGAAATCACACCTAAATGGGTGTATAAGCATACAATATCAACCATGCCGGAAAAGAAGAAAAGAAAACATGATAAAACAGCATGTGACTCAGCCCTCTCCGTTAACTAACAAAATCTTGAATCACTGAAAGGCATAAAAGGAAGAAGCAAAGGGACATTTTTATCATCAAGATGTGTGCTTTTGCCCCCTGACTCAGAGGGCAAAGTAATGACTTTATAAATTTTCTCACTGATAAAATAGATAACATTAGAAATACAATAGCGAATGTAGATTCTACAGCGTCTAACACTTCAGTTTCATCCATCGCAACCAAAGATAAACTGCAGTGCTTTACAAATATAGGACAGGATAAATAAATAAACTTATAACTGTATCTAAACCAACAACATGTTTATTAGATCCTGTACCCACTAAATTACTGAAAGAGTTGTTACCTGTAGCCGAAGAACCGCTTCTCAATATCATTAACTCAACATTATCTTTAGGTCAAGTCCCAAAACCATTCAAGCTGGCGGTTACTGGCAAGGGGTGGTGTTGGCGCAGTGGATAAGATGCATGCCATTGGTCGGAGAGACCTGGGTTCGAATCCACTGGTTGACACCAATGTGTCCCTGAGCAAGACACTTAACCTCTAGTTGCTCCAGAGGTGTGCGACCTCTGACATATATAGCAATTGTAAGTCGCTTTGGATAAAGGCGTCAGCTAAATGAATAAATGTAAATGTAAATTATAGGCTTATTTCAAATCTTCCATTTATATCTAAAATTTTAGAAAAAGTTGTGTCTGCTCAATTGAGCACCTTCCTGCATAAAAATGATCTGTACGAAGATTTTCAAGATTTCCATAGCCCAGAAACTGGACTTGTTAAAATGACAAATGACCTGCTTCTTGTGTCAGATCAAGGCTGCATCTGATTTCTAGTTTTACTTGATCTTAGTGCTGCGTTCGACACCATAGATCATGACATACTCATAATCGATTACAAACCTATACAGGTATTAAAGGGCAGGCTCTAAGATGGTTTAGATCCTACCTGTCCGATCGCTACAATTTAGTTTATTTAAATGGAGAGTCATCTCATTTATCACCAGTAAAATATGGAGTGCCACAAGGATCCATCCTAGGTCCCCTTCTATTTTCAATATACATGTTGCCCCTTGGTAATATTATTAGAAAAAACGGAATTAGCTTCCACTGTTATGCTGATGATGCTCAGCTATATATCTCAACAAAGCCAGATGAAACTTCCCAATTATCTAAGCTAACGGAGTGTGTTAAAAATTTAAAAGATTGGATGACCAATAATTTTATCCAATTAAATTCGGATAAGACAGAGATATTAATTATTAGACCAAAAAACACTACACAGAATTTTGTAGATTACAATTTGCAACTAGACGGATGAACTGTTACTTCCTCTACAGTCAAAAATCTGTGTGTTATATTAGACAGCAACTTGTCTTTTGAAAATTATATTTCCCATGTTACAAAAACTGCATTCTTCCATCTTAAAACATTGCCAAGCTACGAAACATGTTATCTGTTTCTGATGCAGAAAAGCTAGTTCATGCATTCATGACCTCTAGACTGGACTATTGTAATGCACTTCTAGGTGGTTGTCCTGCTTATTCAATAAACAAGCTACAGGTAGTCCAAAATGCAGCAGCTAGATTCCTTACCAGGTCAAGAAAATATGATCATATAACCCCAATTTTACAGTCGCTGCACTGGCTACCTATTACGTTCCGTATCAGTTACAAATTATCATAACTTATCTATAAGGCCCTAAATGGTTTAGCTCCTGCATACCTAACTAGCCTTCAACCACGTTACAATCCATCACGCTCCCTAAGATCACAAAACGCTGGACTTTTGGGTAGTTCCTAGGATAGCAAAGTCCACTAAAGGAGTCTTTAGACACCTAGAGTCCAGAACACCTGAGAAGAGGTGATGCTGACCATCAGAGGACCTCAGATGATGCTAACCCTGAATCAACAAACAGAACTAACAAGTATTGCTACAAGTGTGACTGCATCATATAATTATTATTAATTATTAATATTATTAATATAATTATTATTAATAATATTAATAATGTTCATCGTCTGGCTGACTATGTCTTGTATTAATTATTCTAAAAATCCTGTCATATGTGCACAAACTGACAGTCACCACTTATAAGCTACTACTAAATATTGTAGAAACATTATTTTCTGTAAAGTTGCTTTGTAACGATTTGTATTGTAAAAAGCGCTATACAAATAAACTTGAATTGAATTGAATTCCCAGACAGAACTTCAAATCTGCTTCATGAATATCTTAATTAAGGTTAAGTCAGTGAGACCTAAATAAAGTGTTACAAATAACAGATTGGCGTTAACCAATAATGGTGATATCAAACAGGAACCTCCTATTTTGCCACCTCAAGCATCAAAACCCTACGAGTTTGTCCATTGGTTTTTTTTTAAATCTTTTTCATTGTCCAGAATAAGTTAGTCAAAGTTAATTTAAGCATGTGAATTTTATTTACACACCAATGAAGCATTCAGAAATACTTTGTTTGTTAAGGAATCAGTCCATTTTGTGGTTAAAGTACTCCTATGCCATTTCCAAGGCAATCCTTTCATGCAGTATGCAATGTAGTCGTACTCGTATGTGAATGTAAACGATTTGCAAAGTTGTAAAGCCGAATGTTCGCAATAAATATAGTTATTGTCTCCCTAAAATAAAGAATTGACTCTGAACAGCCTAAAGGAATCATCAGGAACTCGAATCCCACTTCCATGATGGATGCACGTCACAGGGTAAAACATTTGCATAATGTATGTTCTACGTTGGCCGGCTGTGAACAACTTGACCCCATCCTCAAACACTGTAGCTTGTTCATGTCGTGAAGACGCTGTGTCCTATACAGTGATAGTATATTAGTTTAATTTTAATTTCCGAAAGACGAGGCTGCAAAGTTTTTCCACTGTACCACAGCAGTACAACCCTAATCTTTTTGTCCCTTCAGTTTACTGACGACTGCTTCTCTAATATTGCAGAGTTCAATGCAGGACACTTGCTTCAAAATACAGAACTATGGCATTGTATCATTGCGACACACAGTGTACATGGTAGACCAATCACAACAGACTGGGCCATCTGACCAATCAGAGTAAAGTAGGCTCACAGAAAGGAGGACCTTATAGAGACTGAATCTATAATTAAGAATCGAGAAAACCTATTATTAAACAATTATTATAGTGCTTTAGTTGTTGATGAGAGGATGGTGGAGGAAATGAAAGAATATGAGAGGAGGAAGACATGTAATGATGATGAAGAAATAAAGTGAAAATAAAACTTACAGCAGCCTTGGCCTCTGCTAACTTTGCTTTCTTGAGCCGAGCTTTGCAAACATCCAGATCAAGACGCCGGTTCTCAAGTAGCCTTCTCTCTTTCTGATAACAGAACAGACTTTTGTGAGAGAGGAAGTGTACTTAATTGCACTTGTACTATCTTATTTTTAAAAAGATAATATAATATTAATGAACTAAAAGACCACTTCAGCCTATGACAAGAGAATACACATTCATGATGATGTTTCTTAACACTCATAAGTACAAAAGTACATTTAAAATCAAATTGTCATATATATACACACACACACACACAAACACACACACACACACAGTACAGACCAAAAGTTTGGACACACCTTCTCATTCAAAGAGTTTTCTTTATTTTCATGACTGAAAATTGTAGAGTCACACTGAAGGCATCAAGGGCTATTTGACCAAGAAGGAGAGTGATGGGGTGCTGCGCCAGGTGACCTGGCCCTCCACAGTAACCGGACCTGAACCCAATCGAGATGGTTTAGGGGTGAACTGGACCGCAGACAGAAGGCAAAAGGGCCAACAAGTGCTAAGCATCTCTCAGGGAACTCCTTCAAGACTGTTGAAGACCATTTCAGGTGACTACCTCTTGAAGCTCATCAAGAGAAAGCCAAGAGTGTGCAAAGCAGTAATCAAAGTAAAAGGTGGCTACTTTGAAGAACCTAGAATATGACATATTTTCAGTTGTTTCACACTTTTTTTGTTATGTATATAATTCCACGTGTTAATTCATAGTTTTGATGCCTTCAGTGTGACTCTACAATTTTCATAGTCATGAAAATAAAGAAAACTCTTTGAATGAGAAGGTGTGTCCAAACTTTTGTTCTGTACTGATATATATATATATATGTACTGTGTATATTTATCACTTAATTGAATGAAACTCGGATGTGTTTTCTTTTAGAGATCTGAAGAGGCTGAGCTGTTATTTTGAACTTTTTTCATTGAAGAAATAGATCCAAATCAGGTAGTACTTGTTAACTGAACTATTGTATTGTATTGTATTGTACAATATCACATTTGCAAACTCCTTTAACTATTAAAAGCGGTCACTCTCCTTATCGCGATCTGTGGACAGACAGAAACTGAGAGCGCGCAAGTGATTTTAAAAGACTCAAGACTCAAAAGCACATGCAAATGATACATTCCTTCATGGTAAGCATGATTTCACCAAGTACAACATGTTCCTGGATCAACATCCTTGTTGGAACAAAAGCCCAATCAACCAATCAGAATAGAGATATAACTTTTCAGGAAATATCTGTTTTAGGCTCAAAATCAGGGTTAGGTTGTTCTACACCCTTGTTAATCAGATATCATTTCCCACTGATTTTAGGAATAATTTATGGGTAAGGTTAGGTTTAGGGATTGGATTAATAAAGGATAATCAAAAGATGTTGATCCAGGAACATATCTTGGCAAAATCACGGCAACCATTTCTTCATCCGTCATCGCGTTATAAGTGTAGAACCTGTGGGAATGAGTCGAATTGTTATCAACACTTGAGACAGAGATTGTAAATTTCACTCACAGAAATGGTTTTCCAGTCCCCCTCTAGAAAGTTCCTCAGAGGCGTGAGGAAGTTGATGGCTGACGTCTGTAAGAATTCCCGCTCTGCTCCACCCAATCTCCTCTGATACTCTCCAACAGTGATCAAAGTACTACCTGAAATCACAAACATGCCATTAACAAAACATTATATTACAATCTTTTTCTGTCAAATCATTTTCAAACATGATTAACTAACCAAAATCATCCCATGAATTACTGACTGCATCAAATAATTTGGTTTGCACACTTTAAACTCATTCAGATGGAAGTGGAACATTAAGAATATAAGATTATAGACTCATCTCAACTAGTTTGTGATGTAGGTATCTTTATCAATCAGAGACCTAAACTCACAGAATGAAACACTGTCTCACACAAGGCATGTTTAGACAGATGCTTTGATGCTGCTTCGATTCTCTGTAAATTAATTTTACATTCATGATGTCATAATTACCCTGGTAATGATTGTGATTTATGATTGTGATTTCAGGTATGTTGACATATCTAAGAGTGCGACTTGATTGTCATAAATCTTTTTCAACCAGCATTCTTATGCTTATAATATTACAAGCAAATATTATGACCTGGTAATAACGGAGAGAGAAAAAAAAAACACAGGATCTAATACACTTTCTCTCAGTAAATTCTAACCTAAAAGCATTCAAGAAGAGCTATTTGCCAACAAACCTTATGTTCCACCCGTTTCGAAAAGGAAAGTGCGCCATCTAATGACATTCACCATGCAGCTAAACATTAACTTGAACATAATCACTGGTCAAAAATAATACAAAGGGAATGCTTCATTTTTCATCTGTCACGTCGGAAGCCAAACAGTGCAAACAGGAAAAAGGGAGAATGGGCAGTGGCAATCCTGCCTCATATGGAGTATTAAATAAATAAATAAACAATAAAAAGGATGAGAATTTGTTTATAGAATTTGTGAATTCAGTAAATTGATGTGCACTGGCTTCTAATGGGAAAAGATAGTTTTTCATTATGAGCAAACTGCTTATTATTATTATTTCTAAGTTAGGATATATGTAGCCGTTTTATCTGAACAAAATAACTTTTTCCCTTTTCTGTGTGTTTTCCAATTTAAAAAAATATATATTTAAAAAAAGCTGCATTATATTAATTTTGTTCTGGTTGCTTTTACAAACCATATGGAGTTCCTGGCCCAAATTCCTTTGCCGCATCCTGCATATACTGTCCCAGCAGCTCTGCATTGGTGGTTCTGGATGGGAGCTTTCTGTCCAATTTCTCATAGAAGAACTCTTCGATACGGGCACCTAAACAAAGATTCACGTCAAAGAAAGACATAATGCCTTATTCAAGGTTTACTCTAGTAAACGCAATCAAGTACAGCCCATCGTGTTTACTAATACTAACTAATAATACTGTTGTCCCATCATGTTTACTAATACTAACTAATAATACTGTTGTCCCATCATGTTTACTAATACTAACTAATAATACTGCTGTCCCATCATGTTTACTAATACTAACTAACAATACTGTTGTCCCATCATGTTTACTAATACTAACTAATAATACTGCTGTCCCATCATGTTTACTAATACTAACTAACAATACTGTTGTCCCATCATGTTTACTTATCCAATTGAAGAGGCCTCACTTATCTGATAACCAGATCTGGTTTAGATTATCAGATGATTGAAGAACAGGTTTTTAAACTTGTGTCCATAACAAAAACAGTCCACAAGCTGGGTCTAACACTAAACATAAATTAAACTGAAGACCTAAAGCACAGGGCATGGGGAGTAGAGGCACACTTACCAGTTTGGTCAACTGGAGCATGGAGAAAGTTAGAAAGAACAGGTTAGTGTTCTTACTAGTACACAATCACTAGGCCACAAGTACCTCTTGCAATTACTGTACATGAAACGCTTAAATACGTACAGTACATGAAAGGTACTGCCATCAAAGATGAGCCCTAAAGTATCTCAAACCTGTGGCCTTATCAATGGTTCAGACATTATAACTGAACGAGTACTAAAATAAAATGTTTCATGTTGTTTATTCAACTGTGAACTGCCAACTTAAAATGCAAATGCAGATTTTTGAGTCGGGATATACACTACCGTTCAAACATTTGGAGTTAGTACGATTTTTTGTAATGTTTTGAAAGAAGTCTCTTATGCTCAACAAGGCTGCATTTATTTGATTAAAAATACAGTACATTTGTAATATTTCCTGGGATGACAAAGCTTAATCATCAGCAGCCATTACTCCAGTCTTCAGCGTCACATGATCCTTCAGAAATTATTCTGATATAATTATTAGAATATATTTAATATAAAGCATTTGAACAGTAATGGAAGTGCCTTACAGTACAGTGTCCTGCTCAAAGGCACAGTAACGATTTATAGCTCAGATTTGAACTGTTTATCTCAGCACCCTTGTAAAACATTTGTTTACTCTTAGAATTAGTGAAACTACCAATAAGAAGAGAGAAAATAAAAATCAAGGGTGCAAAGACAAAACAGTCCATTCATATAATGTGATACCTGACATAGTGACACTTGAGCACCACTGTTTTAAGATGGTTGTTAGGCATCATATTTCCCTGGCGGCCTGTGCAATAGAGCAGACTGATATCAACAAAGAGTCAAGGGATGTTCCTGTTCATCATGTTTATGGTAAATGTCAACAACATGAGACATTTTTCAACATACAGGACCTCTGGTTGGGCTCAACATTTAGAAAACAAGACCACACATTTCAAACGATGTCTAATACCAAAATATAATTCAGAGGTTTAGGTAGACGCAGAAGAAAGGAAAATTTTAAACGTCTAGTCGATTCGTACTTGGGTTGGGTTGAAGCAGCACCTCGGTCTGTCTGAAGATCTTTTCGGTCCAGTTTTTGGTGCAGTCTGCTCGAGCAATCAGGTTCTCCAGGTGGGCATCTAGCTCAGTCTTTTCTGCCTGGCCAAGCTTCTCCTCTGTGTACTGGAGACCATAAAAAAATATATACAATTCAAGATGTAATGGAAAATATTTAACCGTAATAATGAATGAGCAGTAATCTTGTACTCTTGAAAGACTCAACATTCTCAGCAAGACAAGGAGACATACTCTTAAAGCGATTCACATGATTCGCTGGCATTATACTATTCCCTTTTAGGTTGTATTATTGTTTAGACAATGTTTCACAGTTCACATCAAGCAGATAATAATGCTATAAATCAGACACGTCAATTTTGAGTGCAACACAAATATAAAGACATCTTCTAAAAAAGACAATGTCAGGACATGGTAGATTTTAATCCAAAAAGCGTGCCTTTGCAGTTGGTATGCACTTGATATCCAAACATGCAGGCTAAAATGTCAGCCATTGCTAAAGATCAGTAGCTAACAGCTGAACAAGTGCCCTATGAGTCTCATTGATAAACAGGAAGCTTCTGGCAAGCTGGTGGACCTGCAGCAAAGATTTCCTCCGACAATGTGAAAAAAAAATGGTGCTGGTGTCTAATATGTCACTCACACACAGGAAAGACCCCTGCTGACAGCACATTAAATTCAGGCCTGAGGTGAAAGAGGGAAAAGACATATAAATCACATTCACACACTGCGACTCAGCATGAAGGATTCCCTCCACATCAGCAGCTTTGAATGGGTCATCCATGAGCCAGAATATGGGTGGTCTTCACACTGACAGAGGGGTCTGCACAGTATCTTGTGATATCCAGGGATGTGGCATAAATATGAATATGACGCATAATGTTTTGACAATATACTGCCGGGCACACTGTGTAAATACTGTAGTATACATACAGAGTATAGAAAATGTGCTGAAGAAAATTACTACATAAATATCCGTATTTCAATGTTACTTATGCATTTAAAAAAATATTTTATTTTTAAATTATTAAATGCTAAACCTGATGTTGTACTTTCTAAGGATTTTCACTTTAAAACCCCTCAGTTTGAAGTTTAGACCATTACATAGTTTCTGTTTATACAGTAGTTAATTATCAAAACAATTACACTGTTGGATTTTTATTCTCTTTTTTTATATATATACAAAATGTTTATCCTTCAGAAATAATCTTCCTTTTTTACATTTTATAGAACATATTTGTCACTCCCAACTTGCAGTTTCAAGGATATGCCTAGCCTAGTTAAGAAATTACAAATATTGCAATTAATAGAAAATAACCTTTATGCTTAAATGCAAACCACCTACATGGAAACAGATGGGCATTCAGCGTCACACAGATACACAACAGCTGGCCAGACATATTTCAGTGTTTTGCATTAGAAGGTCTATTAAAATGAAAATGCTCGCTCTCGTGCTGTTCCAAAGCCATTGTGATTTTCTTCACAGCAATGTTGCGCACCACTTGTTTGCCATAAAATTGAAGGTAATGGTGACCAAGCTCCAAAAATAACAATTTGCAAACCATAAACAGTAGCAGAGCATCTTCTGTCGTGCTCGAACCAAAGTCCTATGGGTTCAGAATAACACGGGTGAGATTATGACATGTTGAGCTGATCTTACCCTTTGAAATTTGGTCAGTGATGATCAACCCGTTTACTGTCTAATGTCTTTGTTATACAGTAGGCTTTATAACTAAGTATATTTTTATACTCAGTTATATTTCAGTAGACTTAGCTTTGACAAACGATAACATGTGCATCAGCATTTTAAAAAAGAAAAATAATTGACTGTTCTGTAGTAAACAGGGCTTCGTCTGTGAGCGAGACTTCAGCTGGTGACTGTCACATGAACACTCATTAATAATAGACACGGGTTGGGCTTGCGTCTATCGGCTTACAATAGAGATGAAAATACAGATCATCGCAACATGACAAATAAGAATTGCTCGCTTGAACAATGACAGATACATTAAGATTTAGGCTGAAGAAAGCGACGTTTGGATCTGTAAGGCCGAAAGAGCGAAGCGGTTCATTCATCGACTCGAGCCCGCTGCTGCTGCTGCGTAACGTTACATCCATCCCTCTCATTTCACGCACGGCACTTATGGCTGAACGCAACTACCGTAAAGTAACCAGAAACACAGGGCCATTTCATACCTGAACAGCACGAGTGAAGAAGACACCTGCATCCGAAGCTAGTTTCTTGACATTAAAATCCATCGTGTCAGCGTTTTCACTGTGTGCGTTTCAGCAACATCAGCTTGTTGGTTGTGTCTGCAACAGGATCGATTGTGCAGGACGAGGCCGGATCGACAGCGCTCCCTGGAGTTTAATGAGCTTACCATCAGTTACATAAGCCATCCTCTACTCAGCCTAGTTTAGAGCGGGATGCTTACTTTAACCACTCTGTTATTGTAAACACATTGGTTTTTGGGAATTGTAACAATTTACTTTTTTTAAATAAAGTACTTTTAATGAAAAACAACAATTTCTAAAAGTATCCTCTGTGATCTGTACAGGTAAACCGACCCTTTCAGGACGTTAGGTTTCAGTAGTTATTTTTTTATATATATACTCACTCATTCATACTTCTCTGGATCTAAAGGCCTCATGGTGGTTTCTTTTCACATAAATAATTTCTTGAATATTCAATTATTTCCATTATATAAACATTACAGCAAGATAAATGCAAACATTTCCCTTACTTGTCTCCATTATTTTAATGTATATCCTAAGCACGTCTTTATTTTAATAAAATGTGTTCAAAAAATTCAGGCTCCAGAAACACAATGATAAATTACATATAGCGCAATACAAAAACAGTTTGAGGCCTGAAAATTATTTAGCATTAAAGAAGATGCAGATAGGCTATTAAACATTATATATTTATTATACTGCATAAATATTTCTGAAAACATTTAAATGCAGCTCCACATAAGTGTTTCTGAGCATGACAGACAGCAGGAAGGAATGGACCCTGCTGTTGTTGAAAAGGTGTCTGGGCAGCTGGTAATCAAATGGTAGCATTGTTCTTTAATAGGAAATGGCATATACGTAACCAGCATTACATAATTCATTTATCATTTGAAAACATGCGTAAAACAAAAGTTACACTCTCCTTTGCTCTTACATGTTTAAATTAATACAACTTTTTTCATCAACTACAGTGTTCCAAAATGTACTTGCATTAGCCTTGTCTTTGTTTAAACAAAAAGCTATAAAAATGTTTGCCCTCAAATGTACATTCAGATCATTTCCACATAAAGAGGTATGTTTGAGCCAGATGTGTGAACAGTGCGTCCATCCATCTTCCAGGAGCTCTTATTTTATTTGGTGTGGTCGTGAACCCACTGGCACAGTCTGTGACAGTAAGCTGGAGGACTGACTGTGGAGAATGTTTGTCGTGGGTATCTCAGTCTTTTCCACAGGTGCTCAAGCCTCTTTTTGAAACCATAAACAGTGAAGATGTCAATTATCCCGATGAAGTACCGCTGCTCTGGTCCATCAATGACATGAAGCGGGTTCTTGAAGTTGGGAAGTAGTCTCCGGTTTTGGGCCTGGAACATTTGTAGATCCGCTGACTCTGCTCCCACCCTAGCGGTTTGCTCAATTTCGTCTTCCTCAAGACTTGCGATGTCTGTTCCATCATTGCCACAGTGCATGTCTGTTATGTGACTCTGTGTTGAATATAATTCTGAGGAGAGGGGTGTGGAGTCTTCCTCTGCCACCACCCCGGGAACAGATGGCAAAGTGGCATGTGTAGGACTGGATGTTGCATTTACTGACCTAACAGCCAGTCAGAGAGGAACATAGAAACAGAACAAAGAACCTTCACCAACTGAATGATCACCATCTAATGAGAATGTGTGGTTTTGCTTGTTTCTGGGTTGAAGCTCTGTTTTTTCTGCAGCAGATTATTTCACCTGAACTTTCCATGCTATTAAATTTGAGGGTGAACTATACCTTAAACATCTTGCATCATTTACTCATCCTTATGTCCTTCCAAACCCATATGACTTTCTTTTTTGTGGGGAACATGAAAAGAGATGTTTTGGAGAATGTTCATGCGTCTTCTCCACACAATAAAAAGTCATGGTGACCAAAGACTGTAGACCATAATGAAGTCATTTATTAACTTTGTGTGAGGAACAGACTGAAAATGAAGTTATTGTTCATTAAAAAGCTTGACAGTTATTATTTCCTTTCACTGTGTGGAAAAGAGCAGCTTGGACATTCTGCTACATGTCCTTTTGTGTTCTACGGAAAAGACAGTCATACAGGTTTCAATAATTTTGTATTTATTTATTTTTTGTTAAATCATGGATAAATGCAGTACCGTATTTTTCGGACTATAAGCCGCACCTAATTTTAAGTCACATCAGTCCAAAAATACGTCATGACGAGGAAAAAAACATAAGTCGCACTGGACTGTAATTTGCATTTATTTAGAACCAAGAACCAAGAGAAAACATTACCGTCTACAGCCGCGAGAGGGCGCTCTACGCTGCTCAGTGTAGACTACAGGAGCACTTTGGAGCAGCATAGAAGCCCTCTCCCGGCTGTAGATGGTAATGTTTTCTCTTGGTTCATTTCTCTGGGTTCATGTCAAATTAATTTTGATAAATAAGTCGCACCTGACTATAAGCCGCAGGACCAGCCAAACTATGAAAAAAGTGTGACATATAGTCCGGAAAATACAGTATATGAGTTGATGTTCAATGAATAATGGAATGGTAGTAGCAAGGATTCGCATAGTTATTATTATTGTTTAGTAATTTACTTTTTTGTTATTTCTTTGAGAAAATTACATTGAAGCTAGATATGATAGCTACATGCCTGCCTGCCAATGGCCATTTGGAGAAGAAGGAGAAGGATCTGGAAACAGTTGTGAACATGAACATTCACAGTCAGGGTAAATAAAGCCTGTTATCCTTAAACACTGAACTAAACTATAGATAAAGATGCAGTAGAAAGTAAATGACTTGAAATAAAAAAAATTGTCTCTGAATCACGAGAAATATGAAAGCATGACCAATCATCAGTATTCTGCATCTAATCAAATACAATTCATCACTTTCTTCTGCGTGCACCTCAGCAGTCAAGCACTCTCCACTGTTTTCGAATCAACATCATTTTATAAATAATAGTCTTCAAACCCATTCCAGACCTTCATTAAAACATATTTGTAAATGTCTAGTTTTTTGTGGATTACTAAATGCATGAAATACTAAACTTATGCTCACTTTTTGGCACGCATGATGAGTGTTGCGAAAGAGAGAGTCTGGCTGAGTTCATCCTGGTGCAGGGGCTGATGGGCCAGCAGGAGACTGTAGTCCAACACATTGAGCGTTTGAAGAAAGGCAGTGTCAATCTCCACCTGACGCAGGAACCAAGGGCATTGCTGATCTGTCATATAAACAAGGAGCCATGAGATTGACGGTAGTGTTGTCTTAATATCCTCATTCACCTATGAACTGAGCTTACCTAACTTAATGTACTGTCCTTCAAAATTAAGATCCTTCAAAACGACAATGATCTGGCTCCCTTCAGGGGCTGGGTCGGTCCACCGGCTCATCTCACAGCCCTTTATATCATACCTTAAACATTGAGAGAAAAGGGAGAATGTAAAACTAGGGGAAGAGTAATGGGGAAGGAGGTGGGAGTGGAGGATTGGATCATTATTCTTACCATTAGTGCAAGCCAAAAGTAACAGCTAAAAGGCAAAGCAATTTAATAACCAATAATTACAAGGCTGTGGATTATAGTAAGTCAAGATGACATCTTCTGAGGTGTACTCCCAAATAAGTGATGGAGAGATTAGAAACATTAAATATTCATATCACTGATAATAGACAAATCGATAACACTTCATTTCCATTTCTAACATGCAGTGAGTCTTACCTTGCTGTGATTCTGTCATCAGGGTAAAACACACTTTGCATCACAATAAAGTACTTCTGCACACAGAAAACCAGTAGTTTTATAACGTTTTCCTTCAGAGTTCATAAAAGAATAATATTAACAGGTAACTGGCAATGTTAAATGAAATAATTACCATCCTCTGATGTGCCATTTTGATCCTGTGAACACCTGTCCATGAATAAAGCATGACAATCTCTTAAATGGAGGCAATAAAGATAAGCATTTAGGATTTTAAGGCCTTCTAATTTTAAAATTAGTGGATAAAAAAAACTGTCCAGTAACATTTGTTGATAAGTCATGTTAATTTAATAGCGTCCTGGTTCTCACCTAAAAATTTGACGAGCAGAGAGTGTGGGTACTTCTCCAGATGTTCCATGTAGATTCTCAAGTTAGACAAGAGAAATCGCACTTCTCTTTTACTCTGTGTCTTTAAGAAGAACCGCTTGTCATTACTAAACAGAGGACAGAGAACGGTGTTATAGGTTTGACATCAAACAATCATGATGATATTACAAAGTTTACTTCTAGATACGTATCTGATATAAACTATATTGTTAAAAGGTTTGGTCAGTGAGGTTTGTTTTTATGCTTTTGAAAGAAGTATCTTCCAAGACTACCAAGACTATATTTATTTGATCAGAAATCAATAAAATATACATTATGTAACATTTTCACTATTTAAAATAATTGTCTTCTATTAGATTTTAAAATGTAACGTGTCCTGTATGGCAAAACGAATTTAGCGTAAGTCTTCAGTGTCACATGATCCTTCAGAAATCATTCTAATGTGCTGAATTTAATCCATCCTGGCTAAATAAAAATATTAAATGGTGTGTGTGTGTGTGTGTGTGTGTATATATATATATATATATATAAAGAGAGAGAGAGAGAGAGAGAGAGAGAGAGAGAGAGAAAATATTAAATAAATTAAGTATAATTAGGTATAAATGTGACTGAGATCTAGGTATAAAAATCAAAAATGCTCTTTAAAATGGAGTACAGCCCTTCTTATACGTCATATTGAACTATGTGACTTCTCCCATTTATTTCTCTATGAGTGGTCTGTCTCTTCATCCTTATGCTGAATCTGGTGCATATGCTCCTGCATGTGAAGCATTTGTGCTGACTCACGTTAGGAAGAAGTCTGCCTTGCTCTTGGAATTGCTGATGAATTGCAGGTAGCTGCCTTCAGAGGAGAGAGACTGCTGATATTCCTTCTCTGTCATCCCCAGGGAGCGCCGCAGACTGGCAAACACCGGCCCAGCGTACGTCTCCATCCTGAAGTCCTTCACGCAGTCACAAACACAACAAAATTCCATTTAAACATCTTAAGCATAATTCAAGCAAAACAAACTCATGCTCAACAACTGCTTAGTAATTATGTCACATTTTGTCCGGTACAGCAAAAAAAAAAAGTATGCAAAAAATATAGTAAGCAGTGTTGGCTTTTTCCTTTAACATACCTTATAGATTTGAGTAACCTCAAGATTGTAGTCATCCTCAGACAACTCATCCTAAAAAACATAAAACATATGATCAATAATGAAAAGTATTCAGCATTGTCCTGTTGATAGCATGCTTTTGCAGGTAATGTTTCTCTTTTTGTTGTTAAAGTGTGTGAGAGAGCTTTGACCCCCAGACAACAGGCAGCACATTCATGCGTCATACTGCTGCCTAAGCAGACTGGATTCAATAGAATCAGGGGTCTGCAACATCATCTATGTGTGTGTTTGTTAGTGAACAAGCACATGACCATGAGTGCAACAACCACAATGTAAAATAGGTTGAGTGGATAATGATCGAGGGATGTGTTTGCCTCATTCACAAGTCTGTGTGGAGCACTGAAAATGGCAACAGAAAGCTATATTCAAAAGAGGGGCAAGAGAACAATGTTTGAAGTCTATTCATGTGTTTTAACACCATTCATTTACATTCTGGTGAAATCAAGTTTATTATATCCGAGTACATTTTAATGTGCATACTTGTTTTTAAAAAGCCTTTAATCATTACTATATTCACAACATAGTAGGAGATTGATTGTCTTACTGGTTTCATAAAATGGTTTACAAAACAAAAAGGCATATTATTTGACAAATTTAATTAATTACTTAAGTTCCCTTATATGTAAATATGTATTTAAGCATGGCTGTTCCAACATATTGACAGCATCCAGGACCAGAACTATCTAATTCTATGATGTATGGTTTTACCATACTATAAAATGTAGTCAGGGGTGTCAGCTAGGAGAGTCCTTGTCTTGTCCTGGTTTGAAGGTGGCCCTGTATTTCTTAGGCATCAGTCAATGCCACAGAAACTGTGGTTTCAATATTCTATCATCTCAATAAGAAAAGAGAACTACAGAAAGCATTGCAATGCTACATGAATAATCTACGAAACACCACAAATGTGACAGGCCTATGTGGAAAAAAATGAGTCATGCACATACAGTACCATGTTCAGAGATGAATAGTACTGTCTTGTTCCTCTATAACACACTTAAGTTAAGATATACATTGTGCATCAGGCTTCTGGTTATTATTTACTTATTCCATTTACCCAACTTCATTCTACACTCTTTTTCATGGTTAAAAAAATGCACTGGTGTCTGCTTTGACATTTCTCCCCTCTCTTGTGGCGCTACCATGCACTGAGGACTGTTGCATTGTTTGAATTCTGGCCCTCCACCCGAATGTGTGCAATACAATGGTGGTGTTTGTTACTGAAACACTTAGATATTCTTTAACACCCTCTGCTCTGTTACTCTTGAGCAAATTACCAGTATAAAACAGCTCAAATTAAGCTAAATCATTGTAATATGGTGCCACAAACACACAGTCTCCATGGAAAGTTCAGACTAACTATGGTCGTCTCTGTGGAGCTTGCACTCAGACTAATTAATGGTAAATGGAACAAGCCTGTCTCCTTAGAGGTCTCCGATGCCAAAGCTTTTGTCTCTCTCACCTTTTATTTCAATATGGAATTAAACATTGAAAATGCAATGTGAGCTGGACTGTTTATGTCCTTGTGATTCTATTTTGGTTTTGTTTTCATAATTCCAAACCTGTTTGATTGCAATGATCTGTGACTTTGTTCATATCAGTTTGAGTGGCAGATGTTAACACTAGTTGATAGAAGTGATGTCTGGGGGAAACAGCATACTGGGGCAGTTTATGTCAAAACAACTGTCCAAAAGGATATTGGTGGCTCACTTTTTTTAATGGCATTTATGATAACTATACATCTGCAGATAGCATATCTGTTCTACATACAAGACTACATTAAGCATATTTTAATTCTCTCTATTGTGTATCTGAGTTGTATTCTATATGTATCACTGTACTGAACTATATTTGCCTATTTATAATTATTGTGTTATATTCTATTTTATTGCCTTTATTATGTATGTACCTTATTTGATCTGTAAGCTCCTGTTTTCTCATATTCTTCTTGGCAATAAAGCTCATTCTGATTCTGGTACTGATTAAAGAAAATTGTATATGTTTTATATATTTTCACCAAACACCCCTAGGAGTCCTTAAACGGGTCAAAAACTCTAGCTCTAACTACATCTTTCCCACTGTAATATTTCCTTTAAGACGGAAGTAGTATTCAGTAGGGACTGGATGGTTCATAAACATGTGTATACTCACAGGTAAAGGGTTGTCAATGGTGTTCTGCACAGCGGCATACAGCCCTTCCTTCATCATACAGGTGAGGCTGTAAAACTCATGCTGCTGGTCGATCTCAAACAGACCCAGCAGTTTCCATTGCTGCCTCAGTCTTCCCCACCATCTCTTCTTCACTGTGCGTCTGCGGCGGCTCACACTTGGCCCTGACATCTCCATCTACATAATAGACATAAGCTTATATACAGTACTCCAACAAGCCTTCGTAAAATGACATGCATTCCCACATATTTTTATCAGTATTTTGGGAGTGTTTGTGTGCTTATGAGATATTAATATACTATGTGAGATATTAATATATTTTACTGCCCTCTAGTCATGTTTTAATGACGGAGGGTCATAATGCTGAATCTGGTTAAGGTCTTCCTGACAACAGAACAAAATCTGTATCTGTTCAAGTGTATTCTCAGAGAATAACAATGAATTATTTGTTATGCTTTATTTCTAGTGGATGCAGAGCACCTGCAGCAGGTCATAGCACACATCTGACATGCCATCAGCTGTAATAAATGCGCTGCTCCTTTTAAGACATTTGTGCGTTGTTTGCACGAGGAAATCATAGTTTCAAAAAATACTAGCTCATAGTTTAGCCAAAACCCATTTAGCTCGTCATCCTAAGTGGCATGTACCTAAATGGGTTTTTCAGCACTGTACAGAGTGCCAGAGAAATATTTAATCAGAAATAAGTTTATTTGTTTCAGTGATGGTAATCAGCTGTTCTGCATTAAGGAATTCATTTTTTTTCAATATCAGTCTTCATCTTTTCCCTCTCTAAACGCAGCCTGAGATTTTAAAAGACCTCTTGTCATCAGATCCTCGTATGAACCGCAGAATTAAGAGAAAGTACAAGTCCACAGTAATGTATACTTTTATTATTCTGATTGAGACAAAGACAGTTTTTGGTGAACATTTAAACAAACCAACAAATATTAAAACAGGACGAGCCAGTCGAACTGACAGGAGAACTTGAGTTTCCCTTCAGTTTGACAAAAATAACAGAAACAAGGTCTTTCTGTCTAATAATAATAACAGATATGCACTTACCTCAGCGCGATTCAATCTGGATCCTCTAATATATGTCCAGGTCCGTCCTCCGGGTCGTGGATGGAGAGATCAGCGCATTCTTTCTGTCCTCGCGTGACATGACACGACACGAGCAGCGTGTGGATGAGCAGCTCGAGCTCTTTCAGTCTCTCATCAGAACAAACGAGCGTGACTGCAGCGGCCCACACACACACACACACGCGCGCTTAGTTACCGAAAACACGGACCTGAACGACCAATCACCAAATACGCGGACACAGAACTATTAGTGCTTAGAGTAGATTGGTATTTTACACGTATTACAACCTTTGAGTTATATTTTTATACATAGTAAATTATCTCTCTATTCATATTTATTTATATATGTATACAAATAAACACAATAGTTGTTATACATACACTAACATTTTCAAGCGATATATGATGATATACACTCTTTAAAAGTTTGGTTCCATAAAGAACCTTTCACTTCCATGGAAACGTTCCATTGCACAAATGTAATGGGAAAAGGTTGTTTAGATTATTTTCAATATATTTTACACTAAGAAAAATATGATTCTTGAATGGAATCACTGCAGAAACCACCCTTCGGAACATTTAAGAGTATATGAAAAGTACATGATAGATAGATAGATAGATAGATATAGATAGATAAAATCAGAAACAAAAACATTATAAAAACATTTTTATTCATTTTAATGTGGGACTGTTTATGGTATGAACTGTTGAAACTCCTTAATTTAAATTATAACTAAGCAAAAAGAAAAATCCCATATTCCATTTCAAGGTCTTCCAGATCCATTTATCTGCACTATCTCTTAGGTGCAGAAATTGTGTTCTCATGAATTATTTGCTTTTATCTCCTGGACTATGGAAAGAATTCTCCAAAGCTAAACATGTCACAGATAGCGTGGTCTTCTAAGGTCGTGGCCATTGGATGCACAAAGTTCAAACAGACTACCGTGCAGCTATATGTTCGGTACTGCTCTGGCTAGAAATGAAATCTTTTTTGTTGTTATTCTAAGAACCACCTAAACATGTCTAATGACTGGAATCCAGGCGAGCAGCTTTAGAGTTGATCTTCACGTGGCTGTGTACAGAGCAAAATCAACACTGTTCGTTCTTGTGACCAGATGAATCACAACAGCCTGGAGAGCCTTAATCAACTTTCTTAGGTTTCCGATTCTTCCATGTTACCACCCCTATGAAGGTGCCTGAAAAAAAACAATGAAGAAGAATGTGGTCACTAGAGCTGACAGAAACTGTAAATAATATGGATGTATTGTTGGATTAACATCACATTAATGTATTTATGATGACTTAGTTATAAGAGACTTATACAAGTTGAACAAAGCAAATATATCAAGGAAACACCAATATTTACAATATACAATGCAAGGTTTACAACTAGATTAGAAAGCAAGCTAGAGAAGATTTAAAAAAGTGTTTTTAGTGTGTAAGTGCATTGGTTTAATGGTGTGGGCTGTCAAGAGTTTGAGGAAGAAGTGTGTCTTCTGCTGCTTCAGGAAAAATGCATTTGTCTAAGCCATTCAGAAGGGTTTGGATATAACTAATAACATTTTAAACTTGACATACTACTAACATTTTTATGTTGATGGATTGATTGCTTACCAACAAAAAGTAAGAGGATCAATGCTGCAACTCCAGGAAGTATTACTGAATATTCTCGTGGAAGAAAATAACTGTGGATCACATGGTCACTGTCCACGAAAGGCTGGGAAAAGGGCAGAATTTCAAGATTTTTTTCAGTACCATATCAAACAAAGCATGTTATGGGTGTCGTATTGATTTGGAAAACTGTAAAACAAATTTCTATGATTTAAATGTTTTTCAAGTTAAAGCATTAAACACACACACTTACCAACACTATGACCCAAATGGTGTAATACGTAAACAGCAACAGACTAAAACCAACAAGTCCAAAACCAACAGCTTGATCTGCTCCGGTTGCCTGAAAGGAAATAGTTTCTAGGGTTTATCTCAAACAAACATAAGTGCAAATTACATTTAATGTCTCACTTAAAATAAAATGTAAACATACAATAATAAACATAATATTTTAAAACAAATAAAATAAACATTTACTTCTGAGGAAATCATATGTTGTCTGAAATAAACAAATGACGTGTTTTTTAAGGCAAGTTTATCTTGCAAACCTACAGACAAATGGTGTGTTTACGAAGGGTCTTTATGTCTAGATCTCCGTGGGAGGTCAACTTATTCATTAGCTATAGTGAACAAATAAATACTTTTTTAGAAATACATTTAAATAATCACATCAGAAATATTTTTGTATTAGTGAAGTATGTCGTCTTACTACGGACTGTACAGTGTGAAACTCGCTAAAACAGCTAATTAATCATATCGATAAACAGTTAACAACTTGGAACAACGCGGCGACCTACAAATAAGCATCATATTAATACATATACATGCAAACAAACAACAAAAAAACACTTCCACGTATATGTCAGATCATCTTACCATTTTGACCGTGTTACTTCCGCTAGTGTACTTCCGACTAACAACGGAAGTCGTGCTAGGAATTGTAGTTTTTTTTTATTCTCTGAATGTTTCAGCACACGAGGGCGCTCAAAGACGTGCTAAATGCACATCTCATATAAAAATATGATATTTTTTTGTAGCAGAAAGCTGGGATAGCTGAGTTACAGCATTGAGCTCATAAAAGAGCACACTCCTCCTGTTATATTTAGTCTCAGCGTCATTACTACAGACAATGTATTCATTTATTGTTGTTATTATTATGCCCAATTGTCATGTTTTAAACTATTATTTATTAAACATTTATTTTATTAAATACTAGCAGATATACCATGTACTAGCAATAAAAAAAAATAAAAAAAACATAATTCTAAAGTAAATAATTTATTATGGTGAGTTAATAGCTGGATGTTGTTAAATAAATCACACAACAAAGATTATTATTCATGATACCCAACATGATCTTTATTTCCCCCAAATAATACATACAGATAATCTGACCTGACAGTTTCATTAAAGAAAGAAACATTCACATTTGAGTGTAGAAATATAGTTCTGCTGGTTTATCATTCAAAAGTATCCTCTCGATGCATGAAACCAAACATAAGACAGAGAAAACTTTGGAACAACAGCACATTGCTTATGTGTGATCTTAATATATAAATATTTGTCACGATCAGAAAAATACATTCATTTCCATAGTACTTTAGTGGTATATGCATTTATATATTTTTAAACAAATCTCCAGAATATATTTTACTTCCTGAATGTTGCTGTCATTAATATGGATGTTATCATGGAAAGCTTTCTGTAAGTGCATAGCTTTCATCATTTATGATAGTAAAGGAGAGATGAAGATAAAGATTCTGGAGAATGTGTGTGTGACATTAGCTAGTCTTCATAATTTAAGTGCTGCTGTAGTGAACTTTACATATTTATCATCCCAGGTTTCAGTATCCTGGAGCCTGTGCTGCTCAACACTGTTAATCCTCAGAATGTGCGTGCATTGATTAAACCTTATTTTTAAAGAGAACATGAGCTCCAGATTACTGAAATGTACAAAAACTATAAATTACATTGCTTCCATCTTTTGCATACAGACCCCAGTCTGCTCCCTGCAACAGCATCTTAAATCAAATGTGTTTGTCCGAGAAAGACAGAAGAAAGAACAAGAACCACAGATGGACATTATTTCATCACAAATTTAAAGAATTACTTAACACCAAGGTCAAGGGGAAAAAATCCCCCTGAAACAGATTCCAGTGAACCAGCCTGCTGGCTCGAAAATATAAAAATGACAGGATAAAGTTATTGTTCTTAGTTGCTAATAGCTTTTTTGTGTAAGAGTAGAAGAAAGCCAAGAGTAAACAACGAGAACACTTAGATATGTTTTTCAGTGTCTTCAGAGAATCCCTTTAAACTAGCTAAGCAGAAACATCCAGAACACTGGGCTTCATCAGGCCACATAACTATTATACTGTATAGTTTGCCGTTTAAAAGTTAGTGTTACTTTTGATTCACATGTGGACTAATCCTGCAGAGAAACAGCTGGATGATCCCACAGACTCGTTTTTTTTTTTACTTTAAATGGCATGAATAATAAGAAAATTATATATATATATATATATATATATATATATATATATATATATATATATATATATATATATATATATATATATATATATATATATATATTTAAAACACAAATACCCTCACCTGTGCAGTATACTAGTGAACAGTGATTGTTTAAACGTTTCATTTTAAGCCACTGGACAGGTGAAATATTTTAGGGCTAAATTCCCTGAAAGAACTCATTAAAATGGGCTTTAACAAAACAACAGGCCCACATTGCACTTTTCTCTCAACTGACACAAAAAAGGGAATAAAACCCACTACGTCAGTCTTGAACGTGGTGAATGTTCTCAGATCAACTGAGAAAGATTCATCTCCATGACATGGATCATGAATAGCTAATTAGATGACAAACAAGCAGTGCATGACAGACTCTGTTTCACTGTCATGCCTGTTGTACATGTTTCCTATTGCACACCAGAAACTCTGCCAAGGACAGACGTGTGACAATGAGTCACAGTCTCTGATCTCGCCCTGCAGACAATGCAATTATTCAGCTGCATTTTACAACAATTGCTCTTGATATTTAAGCTGCACCTTGTAGGATCTCACTGGGCTATGACATTTACTGTAGATACCGACAAGTCATTAGTGACAGAATGCCACAAATGACTTGGCAGTGCTTTCAGAGCCAAAACTCATAGTCACATGAATATTCAAAGCCGAAATCAGCAGCAAAGTGAAAGATTTGAAGAGTGAAACAGAAGTTCTGACAGACAAAGTTAGAAATACACTGGGAATTTTACTTACAAAAGAGAAAGAGAAAGGAAGAGAGGGGGCAGTACAGTATATTTTTGTATTTCATGTTGACCAGGCCAGCTGGAACATATGTAAGCAAACTACTGCCCACCTCTGAGAAACAAGCACAAGTGTAGAGATACTGAAATTGGTTATATGGTGGAATGGCTTAACTGTTTTCTTTGCCTCGGACGTATTTGTATGGCCAGCCATACATGACTTCATGAATATTATTCCATCTTTATCACAGGCTAATGGGCTGGTTACCGACTAAACTGCATTATTAGACAGTACCCAGGGGTGTAAATGCATCACAAAGAAATATAAGACATTAAATAATCCCACTTCAAAACTTTAAATGATATCTGAAAAGCTGCTAAAATTTGAGTATAACATAGAACTGAATTTTCTTTCTAAAACCTTTGGACTGCCCTCATCTTTCACAGTGTTAGACTGAAGCTCCCATCTTGCCTCATTTCAAGTAGTTTGTATTTTCAGAATCCGCTGTAAAATAATTATGATTAATTCATTCCTAATCATATAACAATGAACGTACCCACCACTGTTTTTTCAGCAAATGTAATGCATGATTAGGGTGTTACAATTGTAATAGGCGAGTAATATGTTAGGCCCATAAGAGGAGCAAGTTGTGAAGTCAGGTGCCCACTCGGACATCCAGTCCCTGTCTTGCTCTCGCCATCATTTACAAATAAAGAGTGGCTGTGTGAGAGAGTGACTGCTGTGGCCTCGGAGATCTAATGGCTCTCAATCACCACGGGTTCAAAAACACCCGCAGACACCCTGCCAAAGAACAAAAGAACACATCGTATTATAACAGCAAAATACACTACTAAAATTTCAGCTTTGCCAACTCAGGAATGAATTGCATTTAAAACAAGTTGAAATAGAACACATTTTTTTTTAATTGCAAGAATATTTCAGAATATAACTGTATTTACTGCGTTTTTTATTAAATAGAGTCCTCCTTGGTGTGCATAAGATGAAAACAGATGTTTCTAAATCTTACAGACCCCAAACTTTTGAATGGTAATAAAAGTACACTGTAAAGAAATACAGTATATAATTCTTAGTATAAGTTATAAATAAAACAAAGATTATTGGTGTATGTTTCACAGAAAATACTTCAAATTGTCACTTTTAATTCAATGTTACTTGCCGTTTCTTTGTAATTGTTTGTGATATTTACTAGCAATTTTTAAATGAAAATTGTTTCTACATCAACTTTTTTTTTTTTTTTTATGTACTACACAAATGCTTAATTAAATTCATACTTCTTACATTTATAACCGGAACACTAAATTAAAAGGCACATAAAAGAGAGCACCAGTTTACCTGTTGACAAGCTGGATGCCACTTAATGCTGTGGTCCCATCTCTACTGACAAACAGTGTTAAATTGCTGTCTGTGAGAGAAAGAGTGTCAGAATGATCAGCTTCAGAGAAGTGGGTAAAACCCTCACATATATGTATCAGTAATCAAAGTGTTGAATTAAAATTAACTTCAGAGGAACCAATGGCGCTAAATAGTTAATAAGACCCAATGTTTTCTCAGCACACCTTCAATGTTGCTAAAATCCGCAAAGTTCTGACTCTGCACAATCTTCTCCACGATATCATCTGCATCAATGCGCGTGTCGTCCACCCATGTGGGATGGTTTTCCACAGAGTCCGTCTTTCTCCTGTGTAGATATACAGAATAGATACTTCTTGTCTTTCAAATCAACTCCGTCATGTTATACTTCGGGTTTTAAATACATGCCATTTCTTCTTGTGCAGATTAACATTAGACAACAAAGTCATTTAGTATCTTGATGTTGGCAGTGACTGCGCACCTTGAGGTTCTGTTTGGGGGCAGAGCAGGTCGTGGAGGACGCGGTGGTCTCTCTGGTTTTACCACCTCTTTCTCTGGCTCTACGGGGCTCTCAATAGTTGTGGACGTCCCTCCTGATGTGTTGCTGCTGCTGGTGGAGGTGTTCCGCCGGTGCTGGGACAGATCTGTCAGGCTGGAGGAGTGAGAGTGCTCCGTACTGTAGCCTGCGTGGAGGACAAGACTAAGAGTGAGTATCTAATATCTGCAGTATTGTGAAAGAGAAACTAAATTGTTCAATGGGATGTAAGAATTTCATTTGCACTTTAAACTTTTTAACTTCTTAAGTTTTGATCAATAAATACAATACAGTTCAAAGGTTTTTGAAAAAAAAAGAATGTTCAGACAGGCATGCATCTAATTAATTTGAACAAAGTGACAGTAAAGATATTCATAAAATGTTACAAAATATTTCTAATTAAAATAACATGTAAGTAGTAATTTAAGTAGTAAAAACAGTAATATTGAATGGTAGTGTATGCAAATGAAAAAGTACACCCACTTTTCTGAAGTGAAATTAAATATTTGATTGTCTCCTGTATTATATTGTAAATTTTAAATTTAAATGATTATATGTAAATTTGATTTAAGAAAAAAAATATGATTAAGATAGAAGTGTAGTTTGAAGATGTTGTTTTTTATACTGTAATCAGCTATAATCTGTACCTGATGCTCTTTTGATCGTGCCCTGAGTCCCACCTGAGATTTTGCTCTGTTGGCTGGCAAAGCTAGAGTTGCGAGAGTGTCCCGTGGGAAACACTTCATCTGGACTGGACAGGTTCTCCTCCAATCCCTCCTGAAGTCCTCCTGAGAACAAACAACCTCAGTTAAGCACCATTCATTTAGAAAGCCCAAAATATATAACAAAAACAATATACCAAGTCATCATAAAATACAGTGCATTTTTAATACAACTGTAAATGTGTATAGCATTTATCTACTTGTTAACATTCTCCAAATTTCCTCATTTCAGAGATGATCTACTGTAGGTGTGTTGGTCATACCAGAGTTGTTCACACAGGGTCTGCTCTTGACTGATCGACGAGTGCTGCCACCGAGGGACGGTGCAGAGTGGTGAGCGGTGCCCTCTCCCTTGCGGTCCAGCTGCAGAGAGGGGTCCTGACCAGCCATGGCAATGTTTTTAGCTGTGCTCACTGGCCTGAGGAAGTGGAGAAAGCAAGTTTATATGTCACCAGGGAGCAATAAGAGGATGTGTTTTCTCAATAATTTATACTTACACATTGACTACAAATATAAACAAGAGGGGAGTTATACTGAGTATGGATCAAGATAACTAAACAATATTTTCTAAGCACAGTGCACTTTCTTTACGCCAAGGCCCCTCATTGTCCACTACCACATTTATTTTAATGTACAGAAACTAGAACTCCAGACTAGACTTTTGAATAGCTGAATCCCACTGATTTTCACAAAGAATGTCCATGATATTGTCGCCCATTTAAAATTTCTGGTTCTTCAAAGAAAAAATTAGGTGTTGAGGGGCTGGAAAATAAATTATATTTAGTTGTTTTAGCTTATTTCTAATCTTGTTTTTTCTTATTTTAAAACATTTTGAGGCCACATTTGCTGAGGGGCCCTAGTGGAAAACCATTAAAAATTTTTTAAAGGGGACGTCAGATGCAAAATTCACTTTTACATGGTGTTTGCATATAAATAATTGGCATATTTCTCCCTTCAGCCAGTTGTATGCTGTCTCTGCACTTGAGCAGCTGTAGCGACAACAATGTCTCATAAGCAATGCTGGTGTTTTGTAGTTGGATGTAAAAGTAAACATAAGAGTTGTCTTGATATGAGCCACTGAGGACACAATGGATTCGTTTTGTTTTTGATGGTAAGGTGCAGTAGTTCATTATCATTTAAAGAGACGTGCACCGAAACGGGTCGCTGTGAACAGAGCTGTTTTCCACAAGGTAAAAAGGGGGTTGGTTTACATGACCAATGAGAAATTTGAACCAAAGTATTTTGCAGACATTTCATGAAGCCCCTAAATCATACCAAACTGTGGAAAATGGGCATCTGATGACTCCTTTAAGAAATATTAAATTCAGTGACACACTCACGTTTTAAAGCAGGGATCTCCAGAGAGAAGGGTCATACCAATAGTAACCTGGGAAGAAACATGAAAATATTACAAAATAAAAGGTGAAATATGAAACCAAATCTGTCTCATAACATAATGCAACTGCTTGTGGGAACCTACACATGAAATCTATATTAAAATGATTCAAAATGACTAAAATATCTATGATTAAATGTTGTCTGTTCTTTTTCCCTTCACATTTTTCCTCCTGGTATGTCTACAAGACAGTGAGTCAGTCAGTCATTACAGGGACTGACTGTGTGTTGATGAGAGGGTTTGACCAGTCACATGTCACCCACACAGTGTACAAACTCTACATGACAAATAGTCTAATAGAAGGTGCTAGGATTAATGCAGAGAAATAGGTTACTGGCCTTTACAGATGAAAAAGACAGTGTTTCAGCTTTTGATTGGACTGACCGATGCCGATCAAAACGGACATGTGTACTGTCAGTCCAAAAATAATATTGAGAAATGGACAGGACCTACCTCTATATGCACAAGCATTTACACAGGGACACACTCACCTTGAGAATGGAGTTGTCCTGCCGAGTGTTCTTGGTGTCGTAGCCCTCTAGTATACAGCAGCGAACAGTGGAGCCTGAACCAGCAAACTCCGCCAAGTTGAGGTCAGCAAAGCCCAGCTGGAGATTAAAAAAAAGACTTTATCATCAGTCAGACATACAAAAATTTATAGCTCGAAACTCTTCCCAACAGGTTTTTGATTGATTTCTCTAGCTTTATGAGCAAGACACCAGGAATAAGTCTTGAAAACAATCTTTATTTTCATTATTTTTTTTCTTTTTTATCTTTTTTTTTTACATCTAGTCTTATTTATTCAAGGTAAATAAAAAAAGAAGAGAAATATAAAAACAGAAGTCTGTCAAGCTATAGAATCAGGAAAGCTAGTCTAGGGAAAAGGAAAAGTAAGGGTTAACTCTTATATAACGACAGGCGTGTGAAGTTGGCAGTCAGTCATGCATGAAACCTCATACCAGTGAGCATTCTTGGTGCTTTTCTCATACATTTATCTAAAATCTTCCTCTCTCACTCTTCTTTCTCAGCAGTGTGCTTGCTCCAAAATTTAAATTAGCCTTGGTTGATGATATAAAGGTAGCTGATATAATTCTTTCCATTTCCTTTATTGGATGAATACCCTGTACAGCCAGCACTAATGCACGTGACCAGCTTTCCTTTAAAAATCATTGATGTGTGATATTACAAAGAGAGATAAAGGGACAAATGCACAGACACACACAGAATAATATGTTTTATCTCACCTCAGTGAGAGAACGAAGAACCCACCATAAATATTTTTGAAAAATATTTTTTAATTTTAAGACATTTTTGTGTACCCATAAGAATACAATACCTTCATATATTATCCTTTAAAAAACATTTATTAATTTCCATGGATTAATGCAAGTAATGATTCACATGCATGTCATCAAATAAACCTCTGGAGGAATACAAATGCTTCTATATTTACATTTCTCATGTAAAATCTAAAAAGTTAGGGCAAGCCTATTCTTCTTGCTACTCTGTTAGTTTCTAATAAGCTAAATGACCAATAGTTTGCTCATTTTAAATCATTTAGTGCAGTATTTAGTGCTGTAGAGTGGGATGCTGGCTCTACAGTTAAGTCTCTGTTCTTTAACCTGAAAACTATACACCTGCCTGAAAAAGAGACAATAAAGGACAGACTGAAACATTAGGTTATTTTCACATCTTCTCACAGATCTGTGCATGCGTCTGTGGCCTTCCTTATCTATATTTGTTTTTCCACTGTTGCCTTTAGCACAAACCATTTCCTCTGTGACACGTCGTATTAACTGATAAGATTACTGTCAATGTACTGTAGCATTCAAATATTTGCAACAGCAAAGGCTCCCTTTAATTCCGTCACATGCACCCACTTCTTCCTGCGTTTCTCACTTCTTCCTGGTTACAGTCCATAGATTTGACCTCCCTCGTTCCCTGCTCCTGCTGCGCCAGCACACAGTTCTGACACGGTGCTCCCGTTCAGGACGTAAGGGATCAGTAAATGAAGAGAAAAGGACATAGATGTACACTCCCAAACAAAACATCCTCCTGTAACTCATTACAAACACAACCATGATGACCTGAACCAGCAGCATCACAATCATGGGGATGAAAACGCGAGGTGCACCACACTGCACCGCACTCTTTTTTGTTTTAATTTAGAAAAGAGCAGTGTGCTGCAATTTTTTTATGAAGCTAGGAAACCAACGAATCAGCTGTCCTGTCAGTCTAATCAAAGATTATAGCTTGAGCGCTCTAGAATCTTTGGTTTGCTGTTAAGTAAACTGTCAAATTAGCAGAAACTTAACAGAATAAATACAGCTCCAGATAACCCACGACCATCATAGCAGTGTCCGGATGTTCCAAGCAACCATAAACCGTAAAAGGCATGCCTCTCCATTAATTCGATTGGACAATTGAAGAAAAAAACAAAACACGAATGAAGTCGGGCGCTTTTCTGCATAGAGTTTTTTTTTTTCAACTTCAGGAACAAACAGAATTCCTACAAAAACGCGAGGCACAGCAGGCGACTAAAACGCCTATAATCTGCCTATAAACGGTGTGCAAGACACTCACTAGTCACTACCAATAGAAAACTATTTTTAAAATGTGCCTCTTTGAAAAAAAAAACATTCTCTGTCTGATTGGCACCTATGAGTGTCATACTTATTCACACACACACACACACATATATATGCATACTAGTGAAATATTACACATTTCACAATAAAAATTAATTTAAATAAATAAATTTTCAGCAGCCATTACTCTAGTCTTCAGCTACTGTATATGAGGGGATCGATGGCCTGTGTCAGGCTTTCCTGTATTACCGAAAATATGTGTTCAGCTTTTTGTCTTTTATCAGGTATTGCTTGAATTTACTGTACAATTAACGTTGGGTGGTACAAGCAATGGTTTTGATTTAGAGATTCTCAAGGTGTGGAAACACATGTCTACAACAGGCCCAGACCAGATGACTGAATCCCTAACTCTAACCTCCCACTGCATTACACCCTTTTTATTTATGCAGTACTTCCTGCACATGTGGTGCCCTGCGTGTCATGTAGTACAGTATGAATACTTGAGTATCAGCATGTGACTCACAAGACATTTGTGTTTGTAATCATATAATGCCCCAAGGGGAAAAAAACAGACCTTTTGCAATAACAGAGCGTGAGAAAAAATGTGTAATAGAGACAGTACGTGAGGAAGAAAATGTGCTATATCATACCATCCAAGATAATACCGGTATAAATTTTTACATGATCAAAAAGTGTCACAGAGACGCAATGACATATGGTGAATATATCTATTTCCCTAGCGCCCTCAACAACAACACCACAAACCCAATAGGTGTGTTCGACTTGAAGAAGTGCTGCACTGACTGATCGGTGTATAACAACAAAGTATCGCAAGAGGGGTTCTAGAGCCCCTATATTCGAGCGCAGACTATTGCCTTCAAAAATAGGGGAGGAGCATATCTTTAGTAAAGCGGCGGAAAGAGAGGGGAGGGAACCGGTGATTTCAACCGACTGCCTGAGGCTACCGTAAAAAGACGGCCTGCACCTCGTCATGAAAGCTTATCAATTGAAGTGTTCAAAGCCTTGACAATTTAAACATTCAAAATAGTTTAAAACATTTAAACAGAAGACGTGGAAAAACTCAACTAAGAGTTTGCATGACGAGTGTTAATTTACTAGCTGCTGTCAGTGTCCTTAATGTTAATCCAAGAAATTAAATAGGAGAAAAACACTCACTGCTCTTTACTGAATTACTTTGTAATTTTAAAAAGAATTAATCTATATTTAATGTACACAGTAAAACCCATGCAATGCTATTTACATTTGATTATTCATTTTCTGTACCTAGACACCTACAAACGTGGAAAAATCTTAAACATTGTTTAATTTGTTTATTTGTGCTATTTACACCATTTCAAACAGGGCCCACCACTAAAACCTGCCCCGGATCCACACCAAATCTCAGCTGTGGCCCTGTACACCGCTTGGCCTGCTTCAAGTCAAACACACAGCTGTGGCTGCCACCTTATGACAATAGATTTACACTTCAAATTAGGTAGTCTGTAGTCGATGACAGTAGCTCATAGGAAAAAGATTGAAAATGTCTTTCATTTTGTTTGCACTAATTAATGCTGCTGCCTGCCATCTGCAACCTCCAATAAAATGTTGTTCCATGTTCTTTGGGATTTTTTTCATATATTGATCATAAATATTGTTATTGCAAATATTCTTGAAATATTGTGATATAATTTTGAGGCTATATCACCCACTCCATGAAGAAAGGGATAAGGGGATGAGCTCTTACCTTTGAAAAAGCCTTTCCACCTTTAAGTTCCTGCAGGGAAAAAGAGAGAGAGAGAGAGAAAGATTAATTGTTATGCAATGTTTTCTGTTGTTGTGGTGATGCTACGTAGCAAAAGAAGTAAAGGGTAATGAGTAAAGGAAATCATGAGACGGCAGATATCCTGTATGGAGTAAACCAAACATGAACTCCATACCTCCATAATCTGACCGTTAAGATGGATAAGGGTGTTTTTTCAACCATGGGCACTTTTATGTCACAGGGGCATTTTCATTTTTATTTAAAATAACAGATTTAAATTCTAAGAAGGTTATATTCAAATAGTTTGGAAACTAAATCCAACAGTTAATCTTTATTGTCTTTGTTCAATCCTATTGTTTTACCCTTTTCCTAGACTCAGTGAAAGTGTCAGTGTCAGTGAATACAATACAACCCAACTGATGTGAAAATGAAAAAATATCAAGGTAACACAATATTTTTATTGTGTGTCTTCAATTTTTGTGCAAGAAGTGTGAAAATGTTATTTAACTTTGTATATTTATAATACATCAAATAGTTCTGAAGTTAACTATAGCAAGACATAGAAGGCATAGACGGGGCAAAGGTGTCCATAGTTACACCCTTTAAAAATGCTTTGAAAATATTATTTGTCACTTCAGATTAAAACAAGCTATTCATTTTATTTTTGCAGGTCTGAAAAGAGCTCTTCGATATATTATAATGGTTGTGTTGTTGAGATTAAGATGAAATCTATGTGCGTGTGAGTGAGTAAGACTAACCTTACGCACAGACACTCGGCAAATGCAGGGGTCCAAGACCCCAGTGGCAGGAATGGCACTCATCTTACACACAAAGGAGAACTTTTTCCGCCAGCGAACACAGTTCTCCTGAACCTCCTGTCTGTGGAGAGAAACAGAGAGAGAAGAAGTTATCAGCATTATTACAAATCTTTATGAGGCGGCCAGTGAAACATTACTGAGGAGACCACAGACAAAACAAACAAAAGAATGAATGAACTCTGTGTTGATTAACAAATGGCCAATATCATCATTTAGGATGATAGATGTTCACAGGGTTGCATATCAGTGAGAAAGTCTGGCCAGAGATGCTGAACACTTTTGTGCAGTCTATTCACTGGGACTAATCGCTCTTCACCACAACAGTCCATCTTTGTGAAACAACAGAACTGTGCACAGGAAATGAGAACATTAAGAAACAGACTGGAACACAGCTGAGCTTTCAGGCACAAATGAAGCTAGACAGTGGCAGCAGAAGATGTAAAAGAGACTGTACAGTACGAAATGCCAAAGGAACCATTCTCATTCTTTCATCTCTGCAGACCTCTTTGATGAAAGTGGGTCAATATGTTCTCCCTTCGCTTTCTGTTATGTTCCTTTTCATCATCCTTCATTCCTACAGCACTTTAGCACTGCACCGCTCTCTTACATCCCCAACCACATTCATAAACTCTTGATGGATGGTAAAACTTATATCTATTTGTTAGTTCACTTAAAAAGATTAATTTCAGTTTATACAGTAAGAAATATTGTGTTAATTTTGAAGTGAAAAGCTTAAGGCCAGTGATGTGTTCTTGCTGTATTTTATTTATTGGAGATATTATTATTTAATATTAAATGTAATATCAAAATTGTCATCATTCAGTTAAACACAGCTTAACTGAGTAGAATCATTCTATAGCCTGTTGTCAGCCCTTAAAAATATATATGCCTTTATATAATTCACAGAAACAAAACTGTCAAAATGCATAGATACATTAATCCTTCTATTGTTATTTCGTGTGTGTGTCCTGGGTCAATTTTGACCAGACTATCAACTATTTTTAGTATTAAGTTTTACATAAATCTGTAAATTATTATTACATAATTAAAATGTATATTAGACATATTTCATATATTCTACAAAAATGAGAAGATCAACCTTTTGTACCTTTATCAGTGTTTTTTTTTTTTTAAAGTGATAGGGTCCTTTTTATGATTTTCACTTTTGTGCTATACCAGTTAAATTTATTTTTTTCTTATATACTAGAGCTGTAGTCAAGTCCAGCTTTGTCGAGTCCAAGTCAAGTCCAAGTCCAGGACTAGTCGAGACCGAGTCAAGACCGAGTCCAAAAGTTTCGAGTCCAAGTCAAGTCCGAGTCCAAATGAGAGAAAAAAGGGTCCTCTTCAAGACCACATACTTAACTACTGATAATGTTTGTGATGCGAGAGAAAGCATATCTCCTATTCTAAGAAAATAATTGTACATTATTATTTGTGATGATCAAAAAGCATGTGAAAACTCTGTAGGACAGGGGTCTCCAAACTACATCCTGGAGGGCCAATGTCCTGAAAAGTTTATCTCCAACTGGCCTTAACACACCTGGAAGATTAATGTGTCTAGTAAGAGCTTGATTAGATGGTTCAAGTGTGTATAATTAGGGTTAAAGTTAACAGGGGCGTTACACAAGATCCTGGGCCCTATGCATAGGCAGTCCTGATGGGAGCCCATGCCCCCCACCCATGAAAATATCCAGGTAAAATAAAATATATTTCAGATTCCTACTTTTCAAGGGCCCTCTCTTCCTTTGGGGCCCTGGTAATCAGTACTGGTTTTACCCCCAGTCCGATCCTGGGAGCTAAACTATAAAGGACACTGGCCCTCTAGAACAGAGTTCGGAGCTGTAAGGACAAATTATTTTTATGTACTTTATTTTCATTTTATTTACTTAATAATGCTGCTTTTGCTGACATTATGTCTGTGGTCAAAAATTAAAATGACTGATGCCCAGACACACGCACACGCACAGCGACACAGTGCACAGACACACGCAAAGCTCGGGATATGACAAATGCGCACAGCAAGGAAGGGATACGTTTGGCTCTACTGGGCATGCGCACATAAATACAGCGACATTTTTGTCACACTGTACTTAGTGCTTGCATAGACTACTCTGCGCTGTCGGAAACAATCAACTACTCCAGCATGCATTAAGCATAATTCACACAAAGTGTTTGCAAGTACGACATGAATTTCAGAATTACAATATTGCGTGGAGCTGTTACTATATGGCCTTATCTATGTTGCATGTAAAAATAAAATATGTAATGTAATAATTAGGGTTGTGCCTGAAGCCGAATTCCTTATTCGGAATGGCAAGGATAATGGCTTAAAAAACGAATAACGCACAAGGAATAATTCTGCCTGAATACTCGGCTGAAGCTGACACAGTCTGGTGTTTGCTAGATAACAGGTGAGCCAGGGCATCAGCGCCAGAAGTGAATGAATGTAAACTTTATGAGTGAAAAGAGCGCAAATCAAACACCGCATTGTTGTCGCCTCTCTGCATGCGCATCTCTCAGAAATCAGAGCGTTGCATGAGTAATTTTACCTATAATAATAGGCTACATCATACACGTTATAGTATTTGTATATATTTAAAAGGCAATGATTTAAAGCTTAGGCTATGGTATGATTCGAATGAATGGAATAAGCACAGCGCGCTCACCAATCAAACAGCAGCGCTGCGCGTCTCAGTCTCTCAAAAACCAAACTCTCCAAAGTTCTCTCTCAGGAGTAGGCTAATAATCAGCTTAGATACGGATACATTGTCTACTTGTCCTACATGTTTGCATCTTTACCTTTTGCTGGTTTGCGCGGCACACACACATTTGTTTAGTGAAGTTCACTAAACATTATAGTATCGCTTAAAGTGTTCTGCGTACTGAAAATGTGCGCATTGAATGGATTCAGTCGTGTTCAAATGATCACTAAACATTTGTCATGACATCTCTCTGCTTGCATGATAAATATTATTTTAGAAATTAATAATTATTTTAGTTTAACACGACATACTTGTTCAGTGATAACTACGAAAAAAATATAAAAAGTCATAACAGTCTTATCAAGTAACTGTACGATGTTGTATCCGAATGCAGACAGGAAAAATTTTGTGATTGTTACAGATACAAATACTGGCTGTTACATGACAATTTAAATATGTAATGTCATAATTATAAAGTTTTTAAAATTTATATATGTAACTGTTGCATAAGGCTATACATTAATAAGCGTTTATCAATTAAAAAAAAAGATTTAGTGTTTTCATTTGCAATAGCATGAACCACGTGTAGCCGAGTAACTCAAGCATTTTTTTAATAAAAAAATCGGCTAGTAGAAATCAGAAGTCTTGCAACCCCTATACTGTACAACAATTAGTATTTCATTATTGTAAAGGGGACGTTTGAGGCGATCTAGGTGTAGACGTAAATAAAACACAATCTAACATAGAAAATTAAATTAGAAACATATAAACTTTTCAGGTCGCAGCAAGTGCACCACTGGTCATGCACATCCTTTCCCGGAACAATACTGAAAGCTGAGATGGAGAAACAGATGATCAAGGATAGACATTTTTTAAATGAATCTATTATCAGAGCTGGAAATCCATTTATTATTTGCTGAAACTTCATCTTCATGGAGAGCGGGTCATGGTTGCCCAGCAACAGCAGACGCCACTGGAGCGCAAGCGCTGATTACAGAGTGCTTTGGAAATAAGGAGAGCGGCGCGCCTAGCGTTTTCCACATGTTTTCAGTCGCGACATCATGCAAATGTGGTTTTGTTTTGAAGGATACATTTTTTTTTTTTTTTTTTTTTTGCTGAACTCGGTCGAGACCAACTAGAAGACTTGGCGAGTCCAATGGCCAAGTCCGAGTGCAAATGCAACGAGTCCGAGACAAGTCCGAGACGACAGAAAAATGTCTCGAGTCCGGACTCGAGTCCAAGACCGGACTCGAGTACTACAGCCCTAACTATAATATACTGGATCACACATAATCATACTATACATGCAAACACAAAGATCTCTAAATATCGTACAATTTAGTACTAAATGTTCTAAGGTAGGGCATGTTCCCCGCCAATTTTTACATCTCTCCCGGGGTCATTATGAAATTCAAAGTCATTTTTATATCCAGACACAAGTGACAATTCTTTAGGAACATTATCCGGCCCCTAATATAGAGACTGCAATCACAAAACCAAGTGATGTTGTATCTGTCTCACTAGATATTACCCGCTTGTTTCCACACTGTTAGCCTTCATATTGTATGGTGTCTGGAGGCAGATTTGATGGCCTCCTCCTGTCCTTTATTTACCCTGGGCATATTGCCAAGGCATCTGTCCCTGATATCCGCTGGCCTGCCAGGGAAAATGAGTACGGATAACAGCACATGCATTACCCGAGAGTGACCCTGAACAGACTGGCCCTCCACTAGTACCACACACACACAAACTGCTGATGGGCTACAGGTCACGTTTGACTGAACTAGATATGACTGATAACAAAGATAAGACTTAGCATCCCAGGCTAAACAGTTATTTAGCAAACTAAAAAATAATTTCCATTTCAAAGCTAATTGTCAACCAAAACTACTCAGGTTCATAATACACAGTTAAAGCTGAGGAAGACTTCCAAACTTACTCCACATGACACACACACGTCTGGAGCTACAGCCCCTGGCTTGCAGTTCTTCCAGAGTCTGAAGAACATCCCATTGCTTTGTTAACTGGAGTGAGAAAATGTTTCCTTCCTGTTCTCGAAGCAACATCAGACATTCACAAGTTCTTTTGAAACACTCAAGCACCTGTCAGCTCACAGATGGAGGATGAATCATAAAGATCAAATCAAGACTTCCCGTTGGTATTAGGGCCCTATGATTTACGTGATGCAGAAAACGTAGACGGAATCATGGAATCAAGTCATAACAACAGAATTTATAGTTTAAAGTCTGACTTATACTTCTGTGTCAGACCTACGCTGTAGTCTTTATGCGTAGGCTATCTGTCAGTTTTCATTTATAGTTCTGCGTAGTTGTCCACGTCGACATACAGTACACATGCAAACCGCTAATCTGCACTGTCCACGGGCATGTTACTGGTGTAACCTGCAGACCACGACAAAAGCCGAAGAAGAAGCAGCTCGTCAGAGAAGCATTATAGCCGTGATAAGTATCAAATCTTTAAATTAGAATTTAAAACTACAAAAGGAGACAACAACGGAGATGATTACATTCTTTCCATCTCCACAAGGACTTGTACCATGGCAGATCAACATTGTTTGTCGTGCACTTGTTCTTTGCTTTGTTTTATTATTTATTTAGTGCACTTAAATACCATAGACTGTATAAAAACACAAAACACAAAACTCAAGAGGAGGGAGGGATTCTAGCAGACCAATCACAGCGCTTGCTGTATGCGTAGAATTGAAGCGCTGTTTGATTTTTGGAGAGATGCAAGTCAGGCTACGGCGTAAAGGAGTTCGTTTATGCATAGTCTACGAAGTAGTATATCAACCTTAACGCAGAATGTCACCGTATTTGTCAAATTTTGAATAAATTATTCAATAGGTAGGGCATTACAATTAAATCACATCGTGATATGGATTAATAACTGTAAATATTAAGCTGGAAAAGTTTAAATATGAATCCTGCATGTTCTGCGTGTCTCTGTTAATGAATGGAGCAGAAGCCGCTTATTACACACATATGGAAGCGCGTGATATTATACCATCCAAAGTGAAATAATTAGTAAATAATTAAACATGCTAAAAATACAGAATTAGGTAACACTGAAACATATGGTGAAGGGAAAAAAAACATTTCATAGGGCCCTAAATGTAATTTTTGTAAAACTTTTAATAAATTGATGTGAAAATTTTAAGTTTTATGATTTTAATGAATTAGACATGCTTTTTGATTAATATAATTTGATTTAACCATTAAAAAGGAGTCGAGAAAATTTTTTAATGGAATAAAACGGAATGCAGAAAAATGTATACGGGAAATATGGAATTTGAAAAAAAAAAAATTGGAATTTGGGAAAAATAAAGATATCATAGGGTACTATGGTGGTATGAAGATTAGAGGAGAACAGAATAATCAAACATGACCTTTGTAAAAAAATTAAAAAATAGTACGGTGAATCTCAAAGGGTTCATATAGATTCGCTGAATACATAACAACCTTCTTGACATTTTATTTTAAGTTCTGTTCCTTCAAGTCCAAATAGCAGTCCACAAAACCCCTGTGGCACAGCATGACTAAACAAACCTATAGGGTTATTCACTCATCACATTAGGTTGTAAGGAAATGCAGAAGGGCATGGGCTTCCACAGAAAGTCTTAATGGGTTTTTATAAAAGCTGTTTTACATTAATATGTAGCAAAGTCGGTGGTTATTATTCCCAGAAAAGACTAATTACACACAGTCATAACTCAAACTTGAATTCTAAAACTGCTGTGTACAAACTAAAGTTTCTAAAAGACATAACAATCAACCACTCGGTTGAATGACTCAATGGTAGTAAACTCATATTCACATGAAGCCAAAATACACAAAATATTCACTGTTAAAGTGGTGTCCTACATATTCTCAGATGATATGCACTCAGGGTGACTCAGAACAACCTTGATTCACAAAACAAATGAAGACTGGAGGTAATGAATCCATTAAACTCACACCCTTCTGAAAAAAAGCTACTACAAAGCTGTTGTCACTGACCACACATTGCATGCGAGAGATAATCTGTTGTCTGAACAACCTGGCAAGCAATAAATGCCTCCTAAATCACTTGTGCTGCAATGAAAACATCTAACTTTACTATAACAACTTAATGATATCTGTGACATGAACAAAGCCGATAAAACTCCAATTCTTTCATATTTAAGAGACAAAGTAAGTACTTTTCCTGTACGAAGCAATTTCTTTTTATTCACTACTTTGAAAATAAGTAAATAAACCAAAAAGAAAAACTTGGAAAACTTTGGTGTGACATAGTGGTTAAACATCACAACAAGTAGGTTTGAATCACATGAGAGGTGACTCATGAGCTATTACTGCTGTGCTCTTGAGGAAGGCAACGAACCCTGGGATGCTCCAAGGGGACAGTTGACACAAGTAAATGTGGATAAAAGGTTCTACTATATGATTGATCTTCCCAATTCCCATGTCATGTGAGACTGTGGTATAAAGATTAACAACGGACTTCATATCATGGTTGATGACTGCTATAATATCATGAGACGTGTCACTCATCAGTCATAACTGTATCAAATGATAGCAAGCTCATTAAATTGTAAAACCTCATAGACCAAATAGGAGGTTATTAAACAATGATGGGTCCTCTCTGGCCTCACATCTCAATATCAAATCAATGATTAGGTTTCTCTTGTTATGAGAATGTGAATCATCATTGGTGTTTAATGTGGTGGTAAAGATCTGGTATCACGGCTTTTGTTTAGCTGCTGACCCTTTAAGTTAAACACTTGTGGTTACTTGGTCTACCACTTTCTATGGGTTTTCTAAAAACCGATGAGGATTTTAATGCTGGCTACCAATGGAAATTAAAATTTTTGACATAACTATTGCTCAAATTTGGTGTTAGGGACAGTGTTTCCCCAAAAACTTTACTGCAATGTATAACTTTTCCAACTTAAACAGTTGAGTTTTACTGTTTTCAAATTCATTCAGCCGATCTCCGGGTCTGGCAGTAGCACTTTTAGCTTAGCTTAGCAGAGATCATTGCATCTCATTAGACGGTTAGCATCTCACAAAAAAAATAAAAAAAATAATATATATATATATATATATATATATATATATATATATATATATATATATATAGAAACTCTGCTCATTTTTGAGCGAGATGCTAACGGTCTAATCAGATACCGAACATGAAGACAACAAAAACACAACCGCAACAATATAAGTAAGTCTATTTATAATGCAATGGTAATAGAGATAAACTTTATAAGTACTATGAAATAACGATTATATGGTAAGAACCCACATCAGATCACATAAGGAAGTTCAAACTAAACAAAAATTTCAAACACTAGAGTGACGTTATGGAGCGAGTTTGAAGTAAAAATGTGTTATTAAATGTGTGCCAATTAACTTGCTTGAATGATAACTCAAATTGTGCAGATGAGAAGATGCTCTTTTAGAGTGGCAGGAATTTCCCAGTGGGGTATGATAAATACATAAACAGACAGATTTATTCAAACAGACTCAATGGCCTAGAAACAACACTGAACATCTTAGTTGTTGCACAGCATTACATTAAAGTCACTGAGAACACATAGAGCCACCTACTCTAATCACCAACCATATTTACTACATTCAAATCATGTTCTTTAGAACTATTATGACTGGTTATTGCCAGGTTGGGGGATTTATGACTTAAGGATGTATCTTAAACGGTCTTGTTTGGTAGATGAACCCCTTAAAGCCTAAGCATTCACCAAATTCAAGAATTGCCAATAAATGTATTATTTTCAAAAGTGGTCCTGACTGAACTAGGAATTAGCACGAGCTAATACACTGGCTAAAATAAATCACACTCTTTAGACGCAAAAAACAAAGGAAAAAAAAAACAGTCAGGCTCATATTACACACACACACACATACAAAAAAAGCAGCTCCAGTAAGACTTTTTGCAACCACTTTTGCTTGAGAAAACAATGGTGCAAACAGCAGCTGACTGGCTGGTTACTGTAAAACAGGAAACCAATTCTTCAAGATAAAGTGATTTAATGAAATCGCCTACATCTCCATTCAGTTTTATCCTTGTTTGCTTTGCTGCTCCCTCTCTCTAACATGCAGTAAATGTCCAGTTAGTCTCCACTGTTACATAAGGCCCATCCCACGGGTGTGCACTGCAGGAAGAGCCAGTCTTACATAACCTGGACTTCTGGTTCCTCTGTCAAACAACTCACCTGTTGCTCATGAGGGATAGCTCATTATACTAAAGCTCTCTCGTGTGTGTGCCAGTGAAAGACATTCAACTGAAAGCAAACAGAAACTCAGCCTCTCTTGCATGTCAAACTTGTAAAAAAAATTCAAAGCATGCTGACAGGTGCAAACAAGCTCTGATGACATGAGGAGACAAGACAGAGGAAGTCAAAGACACATGCATGTGAAGAGCATGTGAATGTAAACAAAATGTAAATAAAACCTTGCAGCTATTACAGGCTCTTGTACCACAAGGTTTGCATTTTTAACACACAAACTTTTGAACCCCTGTGGTCCCTGTTTAGTTGTGTTTGAACACATCATGTGCAAAGAAACCCCGTAAGAAATACATCTGATTTGGGTTAGGTGAACCTGAAACCCAACAATTAGTCCTACATAGGGCTCCCAAAGGAGGATTGGTTGATTAGTCATTCTGGTATGTCAGTTTTGAAACCTTAGTTTTGTGCATCCTTATTCAGTAAACTCTAGAAGTTTTTGCTTTCATAACAGAGTGGTAAAATGAGCCATCTACAGTTTCAGCATTTTGTGTTTCCCTGGAGTCCAATTATAAAATGAGTCAAAATTTTCAGCAGCAAAAATCAGTAAGTATTTTGTTTTCCCACCCTCTCTGACCACTAGAATTACATAGGCTGTTTTCCAGTAATAGTGACAAGACTAGATTATCTCTTTGCAATAAGAAATACATTTCTGAATAATAAATAAATGTTGATATGCTAACAGTCCCCAAAGGGACATGATAAAAAAAATAAAAAAATAAAACAAAAATTAGCATTCTTTGAAGCAGATGAAAAGTATCTCCAAAGAACAGAAAACTTTGGCAAATGGAGGAACGCAAAACTTTTGCGAGCAAACGCAAAATTCCAGAGGAACATAAAATCTTAGCAATTGGACACAAAGGAGTTTTAAGGAAAACAAAAATTTTGCAAACAAACGCAAAGTAGAAATGCTTAAACAAAAGTTGTTTAAGACAACACAACGTTTCTCAGAGAAACACAAAACTTTTGTGTACAAACGCAGTTTCTTAAGGCAATGCAAATGTTTGAGATCAAAAGCAAAGGATCTAGAAAAAAAAAACAAACAACAACAAAAAACAGTAAAACAAACAACAACGAGCAAACAATTTTATCGCTTCTTGAAGAATGCAAACAATTTCGGAGCAAACACACAAGCACTGAAATGCAACTTTTCCTTCTATCTCAAATTTTTTCCAAGGTTAAAAAATTATACGGAGTTCATGATTGTCATGAAGATTTCGTAATTAGGCTTTAATTTTCAATGAATCATCGAAGTGACTTAGCAGGGAGTTCTAAAAGTTTAATAGTGTACATTTATCACTTTTTTTATCTATATAAAACAGCCAGAATAATCCTTCTTTCCATGATATGTCCCATTTAACTGAATGCAAAGAACATTCACACTCATCATTCACATCTGTGTAAAATCTGTAACAGATCACATTCCTCATCTGGATCGGGGAGAACAGGAATGATGAAGGAGGGATTCAAGTTGGAGAGAGGAATGAAAATATGAGTCATACAGAACAAAGAGTCACATGCACATGTACGCACAAATGAAACGCAGATCTTTTGGGATGAGAATATTGTAACATGAATTTAAAGGAAAATAAACCACATGACCTACTTCAGTGATATACACCACATTAAGTTGTACTGAAGTCATGCTGGCTGCTGAAAAAGAACAATGGATGTGACGTGGATGTGAGGCGATCACTTACAAGGTGAGCTCACTAGGATCTATACTGAGCACAATAGATGGATTTATTGAGAAGAAACACACTCTCCATACATGGAAGCACAGCGCTCTGGGTAATAACACGGAGTGCAACGTAACACTAGCACAACCTAGAAGCTACTGTTTAATTTACAGGAGGAGCTGGAATATGGACCAATGAGACTTCACAGTTGGCCAGGGCTACTTGGTATGGTACACTGACTTGTCTAAAGCTTGCAATTACATGGAAAAGATGTAACTTTTATCACTTGTCTTTTTAATCCAGTCACACATGGTTAGGAGTTGGCTTGAGATTTAATGAGGTGAAAAGAAATTTCCAGGATTTAGACGTGTCAGTTTTTGTGTAAAGTTTTCCGGCCACAGGTCAATGAGGCTCTACCTGCTTTATTAGCTGTGGCTGGGGTACACTGCACACTGACACTTTAGCACAACATCCAAAAACAGTGAGTTTAATGGCAGCTTGTGGGATACAGACAACCGCTGCACCTTAACATGTGACTAACTCATAATCAACCCTAATGAATTATTCACAGTTCTTTCCATCATGTTTTAAAACTGAAAGAGAAAGCAATGTGAGGAACTGGAAAGGCTGATATCTGATATCTCTGAAGAGCTCATTATATTAGTGGAGCATATAGTGCAGCACTGTCAAACACACAGCCAGGATGATTAAAGGGAAAAGTTTCAAGTAAAAAAACATTGACAATCTCAATTAGGAGTGTCAATGATCCACTTGAGCGATAGGTGGCGGTAATGCACTTATAGGTCTGTATCCATTGTAAAGTAAGAAGAAGATGACACCTCATGCGTCTGCTGCTTAGAACGTCCTCAGGACAGTTCTAACAGTTCCGAAATTGGTAAAAGAACTATATAAATACTTTTCAGTTTCCTGCACAGACCGATTGTTTTACGTCTTTACACATCAATGTATCGTCACAAGCTACAAGGTTTAGTTTGATTTTGTTTATGTTTTTTTTTTGTACGTTTTAGCCATGATTGCCATCCAAGTCCATTATAAGAGTGATAGTCTGCAACAGTTTGAGTTAAAAATCTCAATTTTGTGTTCTACTGAAGAAACAAAGTCACCTACATCTTGGATGCCCTGGGGGTAAGCAGAAAAACATCTAATTTTCATTTTTGAGTGAACTATCCCTTTAAGTCGCTGGGTTATATTTATAGCAATAGCCAAAAATACAGTGTTTGGGTCAAAATTATAGATTTTTCTTTAATGCCAAAAATGTTTGGGGAAGTCGTAGCCTAGGGGTTAGAGAGTTCGACTCCTAACCCTAGGGCTGTGGGTTCGAGTCTTGGGCCAGCAATACCACAACTGAGGTGTCCTTGAGCAAGGCACCGAACCCCCAACTGCTCCCTGGGCACCGCAGCATAAACGGCTGTCCACTGCTCCAGGTGTGTGTTCACTACTGTGTGTGTGCACTTTGTATGAGTTAAATGCAGAGCACGAATTCTGAGTTCTAGAGATTATGTTCCATGAAGATATTTTGTACGTTTCCTACTGTAAATATATCAAAACCTAATTTGGTTAGTAATATGTGTTGCTAAGAACTTAATATGGACAACTTTAAAAGGCAACCTCGGATTCCAAATTTTCAAATAGGTACATGTATCTTGGGCAAATATTATCATATGCTAACAAACCATACATCAGTGGAAAGCTTATTTATTCAGCCTTCATATGATGTACAGTACCTATCTCAATTTTGAAAAATGTACCCTTATGATTGCTTTTGTGGTCAAGGGTTGAATATAACACATAAAAATGTATTTCGTAAAGAGCCCCTTTTGGCACCTATTCATAATTCTTTACATTTTTCTACATGCCCTCATAAAAAAAGGTATAAACCTCAAATTGTTAGTAAGGGTGAGGTATGATGTTGTCTTGGCGTAAACACAATAACAGCATTCCAGAGCTTCCAGTGAGAGATTAATCTTCTCCCAGAGCAAAGACTGCCATGCTAGATGCAAGTTCATCCCTCGCAAACATTGTGACTCTTCACCTCTCTCCGCAAACACTCTGTTGGGTCAGAAGAGCATTGCTGTTGTTGCTTGCTGGCAGATTGAATAAAACATTGATTCAGTATGGAGCATATTCCAGTGTTTTTTAAAATGAGTGTTTGTTCTGAAATCTCTCAAATGTCTGTACATTTTTGTAGTTTAAACAAATCAAATACTTTTGAAATTCATCCAAATAATGCATATTTGTTGTGTACTTTCTGCAGACTCAGCTGTAGCCTAAATTCCAGCCCTGGAACTAATCTGAGCCCATTTAGACAGACAGTCTTTATCTTTTAGACAGTCTTTAGGCCTTTAGCTTTATCTTTTACCTTTAGTGAGAGTATTTGACAAAGGTCAAATTTAATGAGAAGCATTTTGTAGGAGGGAAAACTGTAGGCCTATGTAACAATCACAGACATCGCTACTCAACAGATTTGCATTTCTCTGAAGAACCCAGAGTTAACTGAAAAATAAGAGGTAATTTTTTCCATAATGCCAAACTTGTGCTTAATATTTTTGAAGAAACCTTAATACACATAACACATTATTTTATGAATAGGAAGCTCAAAAGAACAGCATTTATTTTAAATTGAAATCTTTTGTAACAAATTTGTGATTTACTTCTTATTAATTCATTCAAAATTTGAATGCGGTTTTCTGCATCGCGGAAATCATAGGGCCCTACAGTAAACATCTGCCTGCTGTTTGCCCGACGCCTTAAAACCCAAAGTATCTCCATATAATGGACCCAGTTCTCCTTTTTTTTTTTTTTACTTTTTTTTTAGACTAGTTCTGTACACGCGAGGGGAGGGTGGACAAAAGCAAGGAGTGGTGGAATCAGAATTAAATATAAACAATATATCGATATATACAATATGTCAATATATGTTTAATAAATATCTCGATATATTTTAAATATCGAGATATCGCCCACCCCATGCAGATATAAGCTATTTCATTGCACTTTAACAAGTAATCTGAATGGCCTATATATGTGCAATATTTTAAACGAGCCCTCACTAATGGAGTTTAATGCCAAAATACAAACGCATCTCATTCTTGTTTCTTTGGCGGTGCGTCGGTCTCGTCATGAGGTGCGCGGTCCAGAGCGATGTATGACTGAAGCATCAGTTCAATTTAACTTTACTCCAAATATATGAACTTATCTGTATTGAATACTTTATATTTTGCTTGTTCGTTTATGTCCAATATTAGTGTTAAACTGTTAGACTTTAAATGAAATCTACTATTGATTTTCACCTTTGACTGACTTGCAGAACATGTAGACTGATAACTTCTGTGCACAGATGTCATATCCCGCTGTCACAGGTAGCGGGATATGACAGCTGCGTATGACAACATATGAACTAGCTGTTTTAAATACAGTATTTGTATAGTTAATGATAGTTTATCAGTATGTTTGAAATTATATTTTTTCGATTATTGGTGATTCAATGGGTAGGCATTTAAGTTTTGTACAGTCAACATTTCTGTCACTTTGCACACCATCTGATATTTAATTATTTTTATCAGTGCATTTTGGGATAGAAACAATGTATATAGGGATGCTCCTATGCTGCCTTAAAAATCTCCATGCAGCTCAACAGGTATTCAAATATTCTCTTTTTGAGCTCTCTTAAAGAGATGACTTGTCCAAAATCTTCTATAGACAAGCTAAATATTAGATGTAATGCAGCATGCAGCATTGTGTATCGGTCCATTTTGGTGTTGCAGAGATCTCACTTGGTTACATCTACAGACTACAGATGTGAGATCTTCAGAATCACTACCACAGAAACAACAGAAATAGCCACAAAGACCCTATCCCTGACACACTAAAATCTGGATCATAACATTTTTCCTCTCTGATAAATCATGCAAATAACAACCAGGGGCCATTTTGATAATATATCAATGTTAGCTCTTATGTAACCTGGAGACCAGTCCTAAATTATTTATAGACATGTAGCCAACCTTGCAGTACGACTAACTCTTGATATCTATGGAACAGAGGCACTAATCAATAGGTTTTGAGGTCAGAGCCTCTTTAAAGCTGTAAGTGGACCCTGTGGACTGCATTTCCCAACAAAACCTCACTTTAATTGATTACTGATTGAAAGCGTCCAGAAGGTCAGAGTTATTGGAATGGCTGGTGTGGAGGAGGTCTGGTGACAGAGAGACACAAATTGCCATTAAAGAGCATGATTAAACACTCTCAATCAGTAATCAGTTGAACATTGCTCTCTCAACTTTGAGCTGAAATCTGGAGGTCAAAATGGAGAACTGTTTTCAGAGGCTCCAGGCTCTCTTTCCACTGGAATGGATCAGAACACATGGGAGAGGCCAGCCCATAAGAGAAAGAGCCAAAACAACACACAGACCAATGTAGATGAGAAAATCTAGTTCACTCTTTGTGAGAGTGGCATATTGCCAATAACTATTACATGAAGAGCCAAACGATATGAAACGCTGCTGCTGTGGGAGCTCTGGTTGCATGAAAACAAATATAAGATCAACTTAAAACAACAACGATATCAAAACTGAAGGAAACACAACTGATATCTTTGATACAGTTTGAAATCAACTTCAAATCTTTATTTCACCCAGAGATTCTAGTAGGACTGGGCGATAAATCGATTTTTTGTAGATTACATCTACAATCGATTTGTTTGAATTAAAATTGGTTTTCTTTTTAACATCTGCCGATGCTCCACTCAATATTTTTGGGTTAAAGAATGATTTTAACAGATACCGCACATTCACATGCAATCGTTTTCACAATAATGCATTCAAACGAATGTAATCTTACAGTGCTACTTCATCATCAGATGATTTGCAACTGTAGTGTGGTGTCAAAGTTTAGACAGACTTTTAGCGCAGCAGGCGCAGCACGACAACTCACGCGTCCGGTGGAGACACAGTTAAACACTGTCTGCTCTATTTACAAATAATTTATATTTAATAATAATAATAATAATAAAAACCTAAACCAGCGGTATTACAAGATGGAAATATAGACTAGAAAATATGTTTACACTTGCTCTGTCCTACGACTCACTGCGGAGTTATCAGTTTTAATCTGAACAGCTCTTACCGCCAAGTTTGCATTTGGATGGTTAGATACATGATGGGCTAGTATAAAAAAAAAAAAAAAATTAAGGTCTTTCCAGCATTAAGGTAATACTGTTTCTTTTTTTTTATCATCTCGTCTCACTTATAAATTTAACTGGTAAATGATAAAGAATGATATCCCCCTTTTGTATTGCATTGCATATCAGGGATAACAGATTGATAAAAAGACATGCTATTGGTGACTAGCTCAAACTTTTGATACTTTGCTGTTTACAATGGCAGCGCTTGTCATCTTGTTTTTTGGCTTTCTAAATTGCACTTTAACCCCACGGGGGAAATCCTGATCAAATACCAGAAGGTAAAATCAAAACAAAATAGTTAAAACTTCTTCTAAAAAATTTCTTTGTCATCGGAATATTTTTTTTTTAGGCCATATCGCCCAGCCCTAGATTCCAGCATGTACACTATTTCCTGATGCTAGTCACATTTGATTTATATCACCCTATACCTATTTTTCCTTTTCTTCTTTCTCTCATGTGTTTGTGTTTGGAGGAGCTGTACAATTGACAGTCTGACTCAGGTTCTCTCAGCTGACATAGAGGGAGAGACCCAAAAAGAAAACAAGCAAGAAAATGAAGGTGTGGAGAGAAGAGTGCTGCTGTGGGATTGACAGATGCAAACTATTTTGTACTTTAAGCCACTGGTTGATTATTCTCAACTGATCTTAATAGTTCTGGGGAATTGTGGAGCTTTCTGTAGGACAGAAGACACTGTTGTTGTTACTGACCAAGAGATAAAATCCAAGTGTGTTTTTGCCACTTGTCAGCCCAAACCTATTTAGAGAGTAAACTTACCTGTACTCTAGCAGTAACATTCTCCATGTAGACAAGGGGCTACGCAATTTAGTGATTAGATTCATTTAGAAATCTGTGTGTTATCAGGAATTCTGAACAGCATATCACTATCTCTAAATCGCAAGGATGCTTAACATTTAGCATGAAAGACGAGGGAGATTTCAGACGGACAAAATCAAGTCCTGCCCTTCTCATTTGAGAAGCTTCCCTCGTATATACATCACAATGAGAAAAATGGGGTGATGGTCTTGGATGAATGGCACAACAATGGGCCTCAGCATCTCGTCACGGTATCTCTGTGCATTCAAAATGCCATCAGTAAAATGCACCTGTGTTTGTTGTCCATAACATACACCTGCCCATACTATAACCCCACCGCCACCATGGGCCACTCGATCCACAACGTTGACATCAGCAAACCACTCACCCACATGTTGCCATACACGCTGTCTGCCATCTGCCCTGCAGATGATATGCAGATGAGCTTCGCTGAGACGGTTCTCATGGCTTTCTGAAAGTTCGCACAGAAATTGTTGCACTGACAGGCTGTTGAAACAGCTGTGCGGGTGGCTGGTCTCAGACGATCTTGGAGGTGATGATGCTGGATGTGGAGATCCTGGGCAGGTGTGGTTACATGTGGTCTGTGGTTGTGAGGCTGGTTGGATGTCCTGCCAAATTCTCTGAAATGCCTTTAGAGACGGCTTATGGTAGAGTAATTAACATTCAATTCACAGGCAACAGCTCTGGGGGACATTCCTGCAGTCAGCATGCTAATTGCATGGTTAAGTTGTGGTTAAGCTGTATTTACAACACTGTTCCAGAACAGTTCAAACCAAATATTTGTGGGTGTGCAACACATTTTACAGAAGAATATTTCCTGATCCTGATAGAGTAGACTACAATGCTGGCTGTTTTGACTCACAGCATGTAAGTATGTTTTCAAATTCAAAGAATTTGCCACTGATGATTCAAACGCGAGTTTTGAGCAGTGTAGAGTACCACTTGTTGGTTGTCGTTTCTCTGATCACAAATGCAGACATGGTTTTATGTTTACATGGTACGATGCAACCCAGCGCATGAAAAGTCACTATAAGTCATTATAATCAGTAATTACGTCCCCACTGGAGGCAACAAATGCCTAGTTTGTAATGGGTTTTTATTATTTTTGCCTCACTGCACCAGGGCACGGCATCAAAGTATGTTAAGGGGCGTGACATTTCCATTATACACTTGAGGTATTCGGCCAATTACAAATCACTGGATAGCTTGCAAATTAGAGCACACCTCGCTTTTCAGAACAATTAGCTTTGTAAAAATCGACTCGTTTCAGAAAGGCGGGCCATACAGGAGAAACAATAAAGTACAGTATGTGGAAAATAATGTTTTTTGAACCTTAAAAAGTGTAAAAACATTGCATTACACCAAATACAAATTTTTATTTTTTAGCAACGTCATATGACCCCTTTAAATGGGCACTTCAAGCCAACAGAAACAGCAATGATAAAGTACTGGTGGAACATTACAGCAAGCTTAATTTCAGTCATTATTCACCCGGGGAGTTTTCTTTCTTTCTGTGGCAAGTTGTCTCTGAACAAAGGCGTTGATTTAGGCTTGGAGTGTGTAATTATGTATCCAGATGTAAGTGCTGGGCTTTGATGGTGCAAGTGTACCAAAACATGTTAATTTAATATAACCCCAAATCTATCAGACAGTATAACTCCCACACTGTACAGCAACAAAATAGCCATAAATGTACAGTGATATAAAGAATCTGACACTCAAATGATTGAAGAATGTACTAGAATCACTAGAATGGTAACAATATCATGTTTCGCCCTGTTTTGGAAGTTGGAACTGTACGTATTGTATGAGTTTTGCCCCAAGCTTACAAAAATACAAAGCAGTTGGTTGGTGTAGCTGTATTTTCATAATAACAGGCTATACAATATCAAGGCTTGTGATTTATATAAGGTTACTTTTTAACAAGTGTGGACATACTTGAATACAGAATACAGTTTTTAGTGGGTTTTAAACAGGCTGACTGAAGATTTAAGCCGTCAAGACACTGCACTGGAGTGTTTGCACATAGAGGTGTGAGGAAAGGAGTATGGCATGAAGGGAAGGGAGGTAAATTAAGTGTACATTCCCAGCTATGTTGTCTGTGAAACCCTGCGACACATCCGGCAACTGATCTTTGACCCCTGCAAACCTGTGACTAAGCAAAACCAGGGCACATAAGACACAGCTGTGAAAGAGCTGCGAGAGATTAACTCTCACATATACACTTCAACAATATACACAATATTAGAAATAAGGTCTGCCGCAAAACAAGCAAAAACCTAAAAAACGAAACTAATCTAAAACTATTTCTTGTGACAGAAGCAAAAGGAAAAGTCATGTTTTGAGAAGTAACGCTTGTCCTCGTTCTCTGTCCCTCCACCCTTCTGTTCCCCCAGGACTTCATTTAACCTACTTCTGTGTGAAACTCACTTCCAGATGGAGCTCACTTTTTATCCGTCCTCCACTTTCTCCATATTTTCCCACAATATGCCCACAGACATATGAATTCATGAGAAAGTGAGAGCTAGTTCTTGACTTATGTTTTGGTGCACCACTGAGAGCCACAGAAACTCCTTTCTTCCCACTGCCATTACTCTATGAGAGCATGATTTATATGCAGTGTTTAATACATCTACATTAATGACACTTAGCTATCTCTGTTCAATTTTCTACCCTAGTACAGGTGCATCTCAATAAATTAGAATGTTTTTTTATTTTGTTAAATATGATGCAAACTCATCGCAATTAATAGAACCAAAGACTTAAACTACTTCAGTCTGTGTGTATTGAATTTAATTAATACACGTTTCACAATTTGAGTTAAATTCCTGAAACATAATGAACTTTTCCATGACATTCTAATACTGTGAAAACACACAATGTTTACATGAAGACTCAGTTGGTTATGCTTAAAATTAAAGTAAACAGTGGAGAGAAAAACATATGTGTGCCTGTATATAAGATGCGTGCAGTAGGCCTATTAAACATGCAGCCTACAGTCATTACTGTCAAGGGATAGATCATCCTAAAATTGCATTTCTGTCATTATTTACTCACTGTCACGTTTTCCCAAACCTATATTAATTTCTTCCTTGTGCTGAACACAAAAAGAAGATATTTTGAAGAATGTGGGTAACCAAACAGTTGCTGGTCCACACTGAATTTGATAGTAGCAAAAAATACTGTGGTCACAGAAGTCACTGTGGACCAGCAACTGTTCCTCAAAATAGCATTAATGGTCAAAAGAAAAAAGAAACTCATTCAGTTTTGAGTTAGTGAATGATGGTATAAAAATAAAATTGATTGACAGACAGCTGAAAGTATTTTTTGTTTTGGGTGAACTATTCCTATAATGTTGACAAACCACCATAACACAAAGAGATCATGTGATGCAGAAGACTGGAGTAATGGCGGATGAAAATGTATTTTTGCTATCTAAACACTTTAGAATAGGGAACACATATTCACTATTAACTATGATTTCCCCCTCAATGCATTTCTTTTCAGGTAGTAGGTTTAAGGGATCTAAAATATGGTCATGCAGGAATAATTTAGAAATACTAATAAACAGTCACTATGCTGTAGTAATATGCATGCTAATAAGCAACTTGTTAACAGTGAGAATAGGGCCTTAAAATGTGAACTTACATTAATGCATTTGGCTGATGTTTTTCTCCAAAGTGACTCACATTGCACATATAAAGGTTCATGCATTCTCTGGAAATCGAACTCTTGCTGTGACTAGCTTCATGCTCTACTGTTTGAGCAACAGGAGTGATAAAGTGTTGCAACTGTAACAAAAAAAATTCTCTAGTACTAATATAATCATTTTCTTATTTTAAAATCATGAAAACAGAAGTGGAATTTTTCTGTTAGAGATTGTAAGGAGTACTGGTATGGCAAGAGGGATCTTATTATGCATTTCTTATTACACCTATTCACCTGATATTCTTTCATTTTTATAATAAGCATTTTTTTACAGTTATCACTGTATTGTTGTATGTGTAAACACACAATGTAATCTGAAGTGATTTTTTGCCAGTTTTATCATCTGTCATGTGAATCATAAATCCAAGTTGTAGCACAATTTTAGGGTATAATTTAAATTAGAAGCAGATGAGATTAGGGATGACTCATGTGCCAAAGTTTGGATGTGTCACAGCAAGCACCAGTAATAATTTACCAATGGAACTCTGGGAAACAGTAGCTGATGTCAAAAGGTCAGACGGTGCAAAGTCCAGTTGTTTACTGTACATGCAAGACACCCCAACTGTTTACCAACATCTGTTTACTTCACAGCAATCTGTTTCATGAAGTGTTTACAGAAGGCGGTTTAGGAGCCTCAGTCTGTCCACGCTGAGAACAGGTGCACTGCTGAGACTCAGCTGCTAATCTCATTGAGACAAAAACATGACGGCCAGAATGGGATGAGACCCTTGTCCCTCTGCCCGCTTTTGCTGCATTAGCAATCCAACGGCACATGCCATGATCTGAACTAGCAACCTTATGGTGTGCACAGTCACCAGAAGAATTGAACTCCTGAACTCTGAGACACCCTGATACTGATCTTATTTATGTCTGTGAAAAAAAGAAATAAGGCAAGCAGGTGAGGAAAAAAAAAAATCACCATTTGTGATCGTAATAAGCCCAGGGACCAAAGACATAAATTATTGTGCATGCATAGTGGGAGAGAGATAAGAACCTCATTTCAACATTATGCCATATGTGTATGAATGGACTGCATCTGGAGTTTCAGATAAGATGTATAATATATGACATGAATTGGGCTGCACGATAAATTGCATGTGATTGTCATGCTCATCTCATCAGTAAAGCTGTAATTAGTAGTAAATCTCCATCACATGCATTCAGATGGAGCAACATTTAATACTCGGAGCCAAAATTCACTGACAAGATACACAATATCGCATTCATAATTGCAGATTAATCACTTTCGGCTATGAGTGCACTATTGTGTAGATTGTCAACACTAAATAGAATTGACATTAATGTATCTCTGACTGTATGAGAAAGCTAGAAAAACAGCCATAAAAAGATTTATCAATCATTTACTAACAATAATAAATGCATAATAACCATATCCCAGCCTATATCCTCTGTTTATTGGGCTCTAGTTTTAATTTAACCATATAAGATGCTCATCTCAACTTACATGCCCATTAAACTTGTGCAAGGTACTTGTACGATCCTCGTGGCTGTGTTTTTGTGAGTGCTGTATTTTCAAAGGTTTCGTTTGATCTCTGGTTGCTAAGATACTGAACACAAACAGCCGTAAATCACATGAATAGGTTGTAGGGAATGATTTATTTTCCTAATCTCACATTGTCCTTTAGCATAGTCTGTGTGTCGGTTCCGGGGTGTAACTCTTCCAGTGGAATCTCAAGAATGAGGTTCTGCTCGATTTGTCAAAGCCGACATGGTCCCAATAACACACAGTGAGCAGAGAGAAACTGGATCCTCTTTCTTCCTTCAGCTTTCTCTTTGTTTCTTTAAGAACAGCACCAAAAAGATTCAATATAGAATAAAAACAGCTTTAGAATAGTGGTCAATGATATTGACTTTTTCAGTGAATTATGCTAATATCTACACTGTCAAAGTCTACATATATCCAGCATGTGTATACTACTATTCAAAAGTTTTGAAAATATTTTTAAAGCTGCATTTTCAGCAGCCGCTGAAAATCCAACCACTCCAGTCCTCAGTGTCACAACCTTCATAAATCATTCTGATATGATATGCTTATCTGGTGTTCAAGAAAAACTCATTTATCATCAGTGTTGAAAACAATTGTGCTATTTAACATCTCTGTAGAAACTAGGATTTTCCCCAAGATTCTTCAAAAGAACATCATTTATTTGAAATCGTTTGTAACACTTTATAAATATGGAGTACTACTACTGGACAGAATTTGTATTGATTTCCATTATGGATATGGAATCATGCAGATTTTATTTGATAACATTTTGAGTACATATTTTGTTCAGCACTTAATTTCAGAATTTTTGCAATATTCTACATAATATTCATTCAAAAAAAAAGTGAAATATCTATTATCAATTAAGGAAACTAGACAACTTCCTTTAACTGGTCAGACAGGTGTGGTTATCATTGGATGAATGGTCTGGTGATGAGGCCTTCCCCATTCTCACAAAAGTAGAATGATTACTTAAACTTTGTAGCTGCAGTTATCATTATAGTTATTTAGCTTTGGTGTGAACAGGGCTTAAAGCTTGTGCAGAAATTTTGTGAATCAAAAGCACTCGGCTTCTTAGTATTTATCGTCTGTGGAAGCAGACGAACAGAACAGGATGGAAGAGAGATGAGCATCCATGATTACACTTACAGAGAAATTTCATGAACAACTGAACTGAGGCGAGGGCATGTGTGCACACACACCACTGTTGCCTTAGCAACTACTGCTTCTGTATAATCTCTACCACAATAATGATACACCTTAGGAAAATCTGTGACAAGAATGATATATAACTAAGTCTACAATCTTTCAGCGAGATCCTTCAGGGTCTGAATGCTAATCACAAACAGGGAGCACAAAAAAGAAAAGAAAAGATGGTTATGATAATAAGATGATAATGGTTTACATAAGTTGATGTATTTCATGTATCATGACTGTGAATGTCTGAATGGGATCTATAACTGCATGTGCCTACTACCTCCACGCAGACAAACTATTAAAGAGCAGCCCTATCAGCACTCTCTCTTCTTTCAAGCTTCATTGCCCTCTGGACAGCCCCTGGAAACTAATGACTTCTGTGTCCACATCCTCATCAACCAGCTCACAAAGTTTTATCATCATCACGTTGATCCAATTTCATCTATACCTTATGAAAAACTGAACTGTGGAACTGAAGCTGCAGAACAAGTCTGAGATCAGCTTTAAGATGCAAGATCTTAATGATACTGATGCTACTGATAGATTCTAGTAATAACATGGGGTATCCTTGGTCTGCCATGAGTTTACTCTTGTCAATGAAGTACTGCATGAACTCAGTCCACACTGATAAAGAGGACAGAAGGATGAAGAAACGTGAGAGAAAGAGAGATAAGAAAGAGCGAGGGGAGTAGGGCAGAGGGAAACAGGACCGTGGCTTAGTCAGACAAGTGGTTCTCTGTTTGGACTATCACTGAAGTCTCTGTCCTGTTTTTCGCATTCTCTCTCACCCTCTTTTTCTTCTTCGTGCACTACTCTTCTTATCAATCTTGCATTCCATTTTTGGTTCCTATCTTTCTCTTGTCTTGTTTTGTCACTTTCTATTCTTTGAAGTTACTACACACTCTGTCCCTGCTGTCGATGCAATCAAATCTCTCTATTGGTCCATCTGAGAAAGTGTGGTGTTGGGAAATTCATGACAAGGCCCTCTTCTACCTCCTCATGTATGATACACAAGGCATTGTGCAGAATGAATGCGGAGGTCGTCTCACTGAAACAGAACGAGGGCTCTCTCTGTGTCTGGCACCACTAGTCATGTGCCACTAAAACAACTGCTATTTCTCGTGCTCTCTGTGATTTAGCCTGAATTTATTTTAACTGCAATATTGTGAAATGTTGCAAATCCTGTGATGGCAAAGCTGAATTTTCAGGAGCCATTACTCCAGTTTTCAGTGTTACATTATCCTTTAAAAAACATTCTAACATGCTGATTTGCTGCTCAAGAAACATTTCTTTTTATTATCAAATTTGAAAATAGTTGTACCGTTTAATATTTCTGTGGAAACTGAAAATAGAAAGTTCAAAGTTCAAACAGAAAACTTTTCTACAATAAATTTTTTTTTACTGTCAGTTTTGATCAACAGAATGCATCCATGATAAATATATAGAGAGAAAGAAAGAGAGCTTTACAAAAGAGAGATATTGAAAAGTGTGAATATTGGTAAAAATCATAAAAATAAATAAAAACATAAAACAGATTATATCTAATTGTGACCATCCTTATTCTATATCACATGGCTGCAAAGTCCAAAAAAAAGTAAAACATAAAAAAATGACAACACACTGCACTGAACACATCAGATGCAAGATTCATACAATCACCCGAGACATTTTAATATTCACATGTTGGAATCATAACCCGCTGGTCAACATATATGACTGCTGATTCACTCAGATTTACTAATGCACCTTTATTCTTCTTATTGGGCCGAGTCTGATCAGACTTGCCCAACTGTGAGTCTAACTTAGGGCTTATTAGGGCTATTTATAAACAACCATACCGCTGACATCTGTGTGCTAATATCTTAAACCACAGTCCATGCGCAGAAATCATGAAAATGGACTTGATTGAGCAATTCAGGCCATCTGTGTGCAATGATTAAAAGAGCAAATCCTTCACCTTGGTACAGAGTTTAAAGAATGGCAGTGGTTTGACCCTGACCCTTAAAATATGTCTTAACTTGTGATGACACCCCTGAAGCAACCTGTGTGGTCTTCTAAGTGCATTTTAAATGGACTGAAAAATTGTGCAGAGCCACAGGCCGGGCTGAGCAAAAACTGAAGGGCTGAGCAAGTGCTCTTAATGAAACCTATGTCAAAGACAACATCAACACCTATAATAAAATACACAAATAATGACTTTCCACCCATCCTAGAGCTCTGCAGAACATTTTTCAATGCCTACCATCATTCATCAACAATCAGACCAATTTCTATTCACAGTTAATCTAAAATAACACCAGTTGCCACAGTTAGTGAAATGAGTGTGAATTCAGGATTTACAGTAATTTGAAATTCATTTTTATAAAAGTGAAGTCTAATAGAAAATGTTACCACAGCGTTACTGCCCTAGCAACTATTTTATTTAGCAGAAACCATAGTTACCATGACCCAATACAGTCAGAGAGAATCCCAAATCTTACCTGGATGAAGAAATGGAAAAGTCTCCACCATCCAACAGTCTGATTTTGCAGAAGAGCATCCCATTGACAAACGGCACAGCCGTGAGCTCCTCCAGGGTGAAGTGTATCTGAAACTTGAACTTCTTCTTTTTAATTAAAAACGCCATACTCTTTTGAGACCGGACTCTGGATGTCTGAAGGCAGAGGTAGATGGAGACAGGGAGATGTTGCTGTTTTTTAATCTGGTGCTTGGAAGTCCTTCTCAATCTCAATGTAAGTGCTTTGAAAGCTCAGCATCTCTGAAGATTGAGACTGTCCAGAGGAACACCGAGTGACAGGGGAGAGAAAAATAATAATTATGACATAATATAAACTTAAAGAAACTACATCAAGTAAACACTCAAAGGTATCGTGGGATGGTTACATTCTCTACAGAAAAGCAAACGTTCCCTGGAGAGTTAGTTTAGCTTGAAGACGTCCATTATATTCAGATGTGAAGATCCCTGGTAACTTAAGTTACTCCACTCTGGCATAAAACCAAGGAAACATGCATGTTTTTTGAGAATTAATGACAATTTCTAGCAAAATTTGCATCATAGTTTCTCTCTAATAATCTAAAGTAGTAGCCCGTTGTTTTCAGTGTCGTAACTGAAAATTTGAATAGAGACAGTTGAATACTTACGACGGCGAACAGTTTTCACATGACAGCCAGGACAGAAATCACTGGACGGAACCAATTAGAAAGCGAACCATAATAGAATTAGTAACTAGATGTAAATCGTATCAACTGTTTGGCGTTGAGTCAAAGGTGGACTGACTGCTCGGGACTGAAGCTTACTAACGTAACGTTTGCTCTTTAGTGAACTCCGGTAAGCGCCGCCTCCACGGACGCGTGGATTCAGCCGAGCAGTTCACCGAGAGAGTGTCTGAAACTCCGTTACAACCACAAGAAGAGCGCAACAGTACTTCAGACTTAAACGCCGACAAAAACCGTGACATTCCGAGCGCAGACGTGTCGTTAAGGTTTACTAATATGTAGGTTATTATGATACTATATTGAGATACTCATCAACACCATAAATACAAACCACGGTTTCAACAGAGGCAGAAAACAAACGCTCCTGCTGTCAAGGAGAATCTCTAAAGTAGACAGTAATCAGGAGGATTTCGCGCGAATGTGGAGAACTTGCAGAAGAATCGATGCTTGAGATTTGTTCTAAAAAAGACTTTAGCGTCATCTCGTGGCCAGATACTGCCAAGCATATTCGAAAAGCATTTAATGCATGGTGTTCAGGGCCCAGTTGCATACAATTTTAGATTAGTCTTAACAGTTAGTCATCTATTTTTTTTTCTTTAAGACTTTAAATTCGTTTACATAAAAATGTCGATTAGTCGAATTAGTTGAATCCAAATAATTAAATAAATACATAAATAGTTAAGCTAATGCAACTGGCCCCAGAAGTAGAATATAATAAGGTAAATCATTAGTATACTTTAACCAATGTTAAAGACTTCTTATTCATACAATAATATATATATATATTAATCTAAAAAAAAAAATATTAAGAAACTTCTATTATTATTGTAGTAAACCTCATAACTAACACATTATTATTAGAATATTATTTTTTGTATATTTACAATTTAACAGTGTCTTTAAAAGTGACAAATTTGTTACGTTTAACTTATGTGCACATGTGCACAATGTTTAGTTAGAGTATTGTGTACTAGTAATTATAAAGTCATATATTTATATTATCAGTACAGATGTCCTTTTATCTGACTGTGGATGTACAGTACATATGTGATGTTGTTATAATGCAGCATGATCACATTTGTGTTTTTATACTGATGTTCATTAATGTGCATTATGAATAAATGTGCCACAATGTAGACATATGACCTTTACTTCAGACCAAAAAATAATAATAAAAAATTAATAGGTGCATCATTATTTTTGTATTAAAAACTGCAACCATATTTAAGAGGTTCTTTGTATAAAGTTGAAATGTGACATGAACATTTTGAAATGCAATATGCAAATAAAACATCTTTATGCTGAGCTGTAACTACCACCATTGACATTGAGAGGAACTTGAGTTGTAGATTTGTAAAATGTAGCTGTATTTAAAACAACCAGGCTTAGAGAAAACATGTCTATTGCAGAACAAAAAAAAAATACAAGATAGATTTTGTTGTTGTTTCTGCATGGCTAAAATATTAAAGTATGTGATTTAGTACATCTGTTTAATGAGTTCACAAGGAAGACACACGAGCAGTTTTTACTGTGGAGATACAGGACTAATCATAAGTAACAGTATATAGTTTGCTGAAGACAAGAACAGACAAGCTCAGTGCAAGTCATTGAGTCAGCGCTGAATTATTGTCCTGTCTATTTTACACAGCATGTCTACTGAGGCAACATGTGCAGCCTTTTCACAATCAATGGGATTATTCAAGTTAACTTTCAAGATGCCTGAAATATCACAATTTGCTTTTGTATAAATCGGTTAATGGCTTTTTAAATAACATCGAATCCTAAAAATGAACAGCAGAAAACTGCACTCTATGATTTCCCCAGCAGGTGTCTCTATTAGGTACAATTTTGAATGTGATCACTCAGGACTGTGAGTGACTAACAGGTTTAATTGCACTAACGATATGACAATATTTATCTACTGGCTTATTTAATAGTACGGTCCACGTGTAGAATTTAACCGCAGTTAATTGTCTGACATAGGCTACACAAGCTGGAACTTGCACACAATACAAGCATAAATGTATAATGCTAAGTTATAATGCTACTACCGATAATAACAATTATTAGTATTTATTTGTGAATTATTATAGTGGAAAAGACCAGAAACTATTGGGACGTGACGAGAAGACAACTTGGATTAAAGTCATTGGTAACTGCATGTGTCCATCACTGACATCATAAGCCCCGCCCTCTTCAGTCATTTCCTGTCTAACACGAGATTCCGCCCGCGCGCTACCGTCATTCTCGTTGCATCAGCTGTCATTCATACCGCCAATTCAAACCGGATAACCATTGGAAATTCACAAACTCGAGGATTTATATCCGGAACGAGATTCAGAGCGATGTATTTGTCGGAATACACCGATTCGCCTGCGCTTTTTTGACATACAGAAGCCCCGGAGGAGTGGCGGTGGGACATCCTTCCAGCTCATCACTGTGACCCGGAGCTCCGAATGAATGAGCGATCAGTTTGAACCTTACTTCAAAACAAAGCACACCGATTGTTGAATTAAAGAGGCTCTAAAGATAATAGATAACTCTGTAGACGTGTTCGGAAGCTTATCTCGATGCACACGCATCCTGACTGAAAACAGGCGTCCGCTCACATCGCGTGCTCGGCTGGCTCACGCTCCTCATACACTCAGACTTCGCTTTAAACTGCTTTATCAACCATTAGTCTGGTGTTCAGTGAAATGCATGAGCGGGGATCGTTCGTCTCTCCGCTGCTCAGTGGTGTTTTCTGCCATTGCCGCCCGGAGGAGTATCAGGGCTCGGATCCGGGAGGTGGAGGTGGCCGGACTCTGGGCTCCACGCTGGCCGCCGCAACATCCCTCTCCGAGCACCGCCATGATGAGTCCTGCGACGCCCCGCATTACTGCCCGGTGTGCGGCGGACCCGAGCAGGAGCATCATCGGCTCAAGGTGCTTTTCCAGATCTTGGATGTCAACAGAGACGGGGGCATCTGTGTCAACGATCTGACCATCGGGCTGAAAAAGTTGGGAGTCCATCGCACTGAACATGAACTCATGGTGAGTTACTTTAACTCTACATTATCCAATACGATTGAGTTATAATATGATTAAGTTACAGGTCAGATCACACTGAAAGAGAGGACAGACTTAGGGAAAAATTAAGGCAACACATTTTGTTTAGAAATCACTATTTATTAAACCCCAGGAAAAAGTCATGTACTTCTAGGCTATTGGCTCCTTATTTTCACAGCTCTTGTGTGTGTGGGGGTCACTCACTAAACCAGCTGACTTCAGGGACATTTGCTTAACACAGTGACTCAAAGGACATCTGTACCTTTCCTTTCTCACCACTGTGTGAAGAGGATTGCTATTTTTCCTAGAAAGGATTACTGTTGTTTACAGTGTTTGATGTAGGCTTATGGCAAAAAAGAACTCCATTGTTGGGTGAACACTGGTATTGCATACACTGCATGATGGGTACCTTTTTCTATTTTAGGGCAGGTTTGTGGATTTCTGTCTACCCAAAATAAACATTTAAGGAGCCAAACTGAGTTTGAGTTCAGTCTTGTGTGTGTGTGTGTGTGTGTGTGTGTATGAATAAATATATATATATATATATATATATATGAGAAAAAGACAGAAAGAAAAAACATTATATTAAGCTAATGCAACTGGCCCCAGAAGTAGAAGCAATACTGAATACCCATATACAGCATGTTGTTTCTAATCGGAGTTCAGTATAATTTTCACTTTCATGTTTACTGGATATGAATCTAGCCTAGAATGCATCTGATCAAAGAAGAAGGAAATGCCTAACTAGAAATTGTCCCTTGAGAACATACACAGAAAACATAATTAATAAACATAAACAAAAAGTTGTTGTTGGGAAATTCACAGCATGGTAAAAAATTAAAGAACCTGCTTTGAGTGACTGTAATCTGTTAAAATGAAAGAGAAATTTGGGGAAGAGGTAAGGAAATGTTTCGCTTTTAGTTCTTCAGTGAACGCAGTATATGTTATAAAACTGTTTTATCAAAATTTGCCTGAAATTATTGTTGGAAAAGGAGCATCCTGCAAATCAGGGAATGGGATCTTGGATACTGAACGCCAATCACGAGATCTTCTGTCATTTATGATTTACCACCCCAGCAGTTCTCCCTCCCCCATCTCTCTCTCTCTCTCTCTCTCTCTCTCTCTCTCTCTCTCTCTCTCTCTCTCTATCTATCTCTGTGATGGGGGAAGGTGAGAGGTTTTTTCTTTTACAGGTAACGTAATGTTAATGCTTTCAGAATTAAACTGAGAAACTAAGTTTCAGAGATGGTTTACTCATTGTCTTATAAAGAGGACAGACATGTTCTGCATACCACACTACTGATAGTTTCATCTCCAGGTGTGTTTTTCTTTTTTTAAATACATTTCTTACTAGATTTACTTAAGGCAGGGGTCATCAAAATCTCAGTCCTGGAGGGCCGTTATCCGCCGTCTTAAGGTAAAACTTTTTTTTGGGGTCATGGCAGTCTTTTTTTTTATGCATCAAGAATTCCTTTGTTTTACTGGAAACAAAAGCACTTCGAACAAAACTTGAAGTTCCTCTATAGTGGACTAGCTGAGATTTGTTGGCACTGCCTAAATAGACCAGTAAATGTGTTATTACAAGTGAAATTTCGAGGAGGTCAAAGGAGTTTACTGCTTCATTCACAACCTCACACCGTGATGAATGGCATCTGCTGCTTCAGTTATGGAGGGCAAAAATACCTTACTGGCACTTTGATGATCAAGGGTGGATCACTCTTGTGGATTTGAGCTTGATTTGCACATTGGATTTGCAAATGCAATGAGAAGATAAATGCAAATGCAGTGCTAGCCTGGTGTACAGGACCTGCTCAGAGACTTCTGTTCAAAACCACTCAGAAATAGAGACTCAGGTCTTCATAATATTGTATGAATGAGTGTTTGGAGAAACGTTTTTAATCATAGGAGTTTTTACATGAATCTTTAATAGGTTAAATGGAGTAGCTCTTGTTGCCCAGTATATGTGGACACTTTTTCACTTTAATTTAGTCTTTTTTTTTCTTTTTCTTTTTACAATAATGTGTTAAACTCTTCTGACATTTGCTCTTAAACATCCAGTTAACTTCACTGGATGCTGGTTTACAGTAATCCTTTAACCAATTGACTTCATTGTGTTACAGACTGTGAATGAAGCTCATTTCCCAGATTTTCACAGTAACTTCCTTTAAATTCAAGCAGAATGATGTCAAACCTGCCACATATAGCTATCCAATTCCTCCCACATCAGAAATCATTCCCACAGTGGCTCATTACATTAGTCCGCTAGAAACCCTGCTAATTTCGAACATCAGTAGCTAATCCTCTCCATTTAGAGAAATATTGGGTTTATGTTCTGTTTAAATATGTAAATGCTTTCCCTTCTTGTGTTTTTTCTTTCTTTCTTTTTTTCTTATAAATGTAATATTTGTTTTATATTTTAAATTAAGAGCAGTAAAAGCAAGCAGCCAGACCTTTCATCATGTTTAGAAGGCTGGGTGAATAATTTAGGATCTCTCTATCGTCACATATTAATTAGATTAGGTGTACAGGGGCCCCTCTGGAGAACAGCTCGAACCACTACTATGATTGGGTAATTTTTATTTTTTTGGGACCCATGATGTGTACGTTTAAAGGAACATACTCTACATATTAGAGGAAGTTTAAAGGTGCCATAGAATGCAGTGATACAATATTTTAAGTTGTTCTCTGATGTCCCTGAGTGTGTATGTGAAGCTTTATCTCAAAATACCCCACAGGTAATTTTTTAAAGCTTGTTGAAATTGCCAAATTTAGGGTAAGAGCCGTAACACACTGTTTATGTGTATGTCCCCTTTAAATGAAAATGAGCTGGTGCTCCCGCCTCCCTTCTCAGAAGAGCTTCAAGAGCTCATGCTTGCGGGCATACCGCTGGTGTTACGGTTTAACTGGTGGTGACCGTGTTACTGAACTCCCATTGCTTTCAAATGCAATTTTTAACAACACATTCCTTTTGACGATCATTCTGATAGCACGTGAAGGCAGTATTAGTAAAAACAGGCAGAAACAATGGTAGTAGGGGTGTCCATGGTTAACGGGTTAACCGATTAACCGTTAAAAATTGCGTAACCGAGTGAAACATTTTGCTCGGTTAAGTGACGTCAATGGCGTGCATTGAATTTAGTTGTAATACATTTTTGCACCACTAGAGACCGCCTGAGCGCTCCCAGACATTTGTAATGTCCACAAGAAGAAGTCATTTTTCTAATATGAAGCGGGCAAAAAAAAGTACAGCGTTGGAGCACTTTAAAATTGAGAGTGACGGGGCAAAATGCAAGTATTGCAATACAGTGCTTAGATATACTTCAAGTACAACCTCGTTGTTGTAATCTCAACAGCCAACACCCGGGCATCATTAGGCCGGTCAGGAGCGAAAGCATCTCAGCTGCGTGGCGTGTCTGTTTTTAATTCGGCTCCCATGTTAACAGGTTAGAGCTTGCCGACTGCCTGCGTGAGACGCGCGGCTCGACGCGCGGCTAGACGCGTGCATGCTAGAAATAGAACTGACGCCTTGTTGGAAGCGTTTCCAGGCAAAATATAATAGGAAAATATGTTTATATGTCATTTTGTACACAAATACATATTAATTCATGACATTTTGATATTTGAAAGTCTATAGGTTGACATAAATTCAGATATAAATGTAATTTAAAAAAATAATTATCGATTTTCAAATATTGTACCTGTCAAACATGATCATAGTCATAGCCTTAGCGAGGCGGCCGCGGAGCCTGCTTGTTACCTTCGCCTAAACACGGAAAGTTACATAACCATTACTAGAGCCTGTTCCTTTATAACATAGCCAAAGGTCGGTGTATATTTGCTTTATACATTTTAGGCTTATTCTCAAATACAGATTGTGTTAGTGGGCGGGTTTATTAGGTAGTTTTAATAGGACAATTTGACCGGAGAGATTAAATTTTGTCGGACATTTCTTTTTTTTCTTTTTTTTGGCCAATGTCTGGAAATTACCGGACAACGGAAACCCTGGCGCACACTATGGTTAACCGATTATTAACCGCTAAGGGCCTCGGTTAACGGTTAATGAAAAACTTGAAAACGTGCAGCCCTAAATGGTAGCTTTAGCAACATTAGCCTTACAGAGAGCCAGGAATCTCTTTTGGAAAAGAAAATATAACCGCTTTCACACTGCGATTCCGGCAAATACACGGGTAAAGTGTTCCGGCAATTATTCCCGGGTCGCTAGATTTTGCACTTTCACACTACCAGTGATTACGCAGGATATGTGCATGCTTTTACACACAACCCGTAGAGGTCCCATAACGACACGTGACGAAAACGTCGAAAACGTAAGGCATGCATCATGCTGATGTGGAGAGACCAATTATGATTTTTTTAGGATTATAAAACAATGAGTGCGTGGATTTCTACCATTATAGGCTGTTTTTTTTTTCACACACTGCGTCCACACAACTGTGTTCAAACACCTTATAAAAGTGTTTTTTGCATTCTATTGCACCTTTAAAGATGAAAAATAAATTCATGATTTGTTGAGAAGACATAGGGTTATGTCCTTCAAATATTATATAAAACATATTGTAGCTTTTTGTACTTTAATCGTAGGGGTGTCACGATTTCGATTTTAAATCGAAATCGATCGAAATTAAGTCACAGTCTCGAACTTCGAATTAAAAAATGGAATCGTCGATGCGGCCACGCCCCCATGTTGTATGACGGCAAATCAATGACAAAAATAACCGAGCATTCAACTGATGCTGGCGCGCGCGCTATGGCTTCCGCGAGAGGAAAACTGAATCGGATGTGAAGAAACGGGAGCCCGCGAGCTCATTTCAAACTCTCGCGCCCGCGTGACATGTACTCTGCGCGCAATAAATGCCCTCGTGCGCGCATGCTCATTCCCCACATCCTCGCGCTTGATCATCTCACCTCTGCTCGCGCGAACAATTTTATTTTTGTCAGTCGTGGGGCGGGGCTTGCTGTTTTAGTTGTTATCTCAAATGTCATTGGTTATTCCCCTTTTCCTAAAGTCAGTATTCGACGCCTGATAGAAAATGATTAATAATTCACTTGACTTGACCCATGACTTCATCAGTGGACCAGATACATGCGAGTAATCATTTCTTTTGCTTGTTTAATTTAATTTTGTCTTTAATGTAATTTAATGCATTGTTTATAGAGTAGATCTTTTGTAGATACTTGATTAACTGGAATTCTTCTGATTGCTAGTGATTGCAGTCTTGTAATAAGAGATACACATATTTTACAGACTGTAATGATGCACACACACCACACACACACACACACACACACACATACTGTACATACATACATAATATATATATATATTATAAATAAATCTAAATGAATGACAGAAGTGTTTAACAAGTGATTTATCTTTAATCTTTTAAATAGATACATCGTAATATTTGAAGGTTAGTTTAGTCATTTTTTATTGTTTTTGTTTGTTTTGTTATGAACTTGAATGTCATCTTTTGTGACTGCACTTACAAAAGAGAAACTGGATGGCAGTTTATTTTAAGTTTTCAATTGACTAAAGATATAAGTTATTGTTACATTATGTTGTTAATAAAAGTTTTAAATTTGACAGTGTAATGTGGTACATTGCAAACAAAGGTCAGATATTATATTACATAAAAGTCTAGTTTGAAAAATGACAATCTGTGCTTTAAAGAGAATAAATGTAAAAATCGAGAATCGAATCGAACCGTGACCTTAGAATCGAAAATGCAATCGAATCGAGGATTTGGAGAATCGTGACACCCCTATTTAATCGTGTATCTTGCTTTATCTGGTTTGCTTTCAGATGTTACTTGTTAACCAAAGTTTTAAAAACTACAGTATGAGTTTCTTACAATATACAACAGACAAATGATGCATGACGTTGTAAATTATATCAGATGCATTTGCAAAGATGAAATGTAACCACAACAAGCTGATAAATGTGAGCAAAATTAGCTATATAGACCAAAATAATTTTTTGAACCAGGCTGTAAACATGTTTTTTTGCTGTAAAGTTGGACATTTTAACATAGCAATCTATGGCACTGACTCCCTTTTGCAGCCGGCCTCTAGTGACCAGTCGATGAATTACAGTTTAAGTCACTTCAGTATGGGCTTCACAGGAGAGAGCCGGTCGTCTCATAACCTGCAGCCCCCTCGGGTTACCTGTGGGTCGGGTTGGGGTGGGTAAAGAAATTGTCACTTTATTTGAGGGGTGGGTTGGGGTGGGTCATTAAAAACAAAATAAAAAATATCTATTTTCATATTGTATTAGGTTCTTTGATAAGATTACAATACGAAGGCTTATGTAGCAACGTAACATGCGTGATGTCCCCGATGTGCGGGTCGTCTCATAACCCGCGGACCGGGTTGGGGTGGATAAAGAAATGTTACTTTATTTCAAGCGAACACACACAACCTGATTCATATTCATGAATGCAGTAGCTCATTAATCCTTAGTGCATTTTATATTGTTCTTATTAGCAGAATTCATTTCATTATCTTATCAGTATTTTTGTTTTTACAAAAACACTGAATGACCAGAAAAGCAGCACCACCAGTCCCAAGTTAAGTTAAAATTACTAATATGCATTCAAACATGGTAATCAAGTTTTAATTCCTAAAGTTCTATCTTTAAATAATACTTGATCATACTATAATGCTTGAATGATTGATGTTAAGAGTGAACTTTCAGTTATTTAAAAAAAACTGTGCCATTTCACTAAAACTGAAACATTTCTTTATATTTATATATATATATATATATATATATAATCATACATTAAAAAATGTACTAGCCATTGGCGATTTAATTGCCAAGGTGTCCATAGAGGGTTGTCCTGATGATGACAGTAGATAAAAAAAACCAGAGGTCAGAGAAAACAAGTCAGCAGATTTTCCTCATTGCTGGGTGAGTTAGAAAAGGCTCCAAAAGATGGCTGTATTTTATCCTCTGATTGGCTGCCTGTGCATTGTCAGACAGGGGCAGCCAGTGTGGAGTGCTCTTATTGGCTGAGGCACAGCTGCAGTGAGGTTGCAGCTTTTTTCACTGCATCACTTTTTGCCGGCTATAGATGCAGCCAACCAGCAGCAGCTTGCAGGACGGGCCAAGAAATACTAGCACTTAAAACTTGAAACCCTAGAAATAGGTTTGTTTTGAGGATTTCAGCTTCTTCCAGTTAAGTTGTCTTTGTTCATGTTTTAGCTACTGTTCAGTGTGTAATGGGTGTGGAGTGAAGTTTTTTTCTGCATCTTTTTGCATGATTGTGCACTCCGCAAAGAACATGTTTTGGAAAAGTGTATTGGTGAATTTGTTTTGGAAAGATGCCGTAAGTTTGCAATGTTTTTGAGGTGATTTTGAGAGCGGGTTAATTGGAACTTTTCATTCGCTGCAATTTCAAAGTTTTGACTCCGTCACCGGGTTACTGTGGAAATGCTGTTGGATATGCCAGTAAGCTTTGGAAATTGTGTGGCAGTGTCCTCATCTGTCCTCATCCTCCTGGCCTGTCGGAGCAGTTTCTCTCTATATGCACTTTAAACAGCTGTAGATTTAAATTGATAGTTCTTGAGAAGACCAAGAAAAAACTCCCCACAGCTGGATGTTGTGATTTGATCAAGTACACAAACAGACTTGGAGCATCTTCACAAAGATGCTCAAGGAACTTTGGGCAACCCTTTTCCAGTGGTTTCTGGGAGTAACAGCGTGCGAATATGATACCGCAGGGCAACCAGATGCACTTAAGGAACAAAACTTAGAAAATGCTGCAAAAAAGGAAGGCCAGAGAGAACAAGGGACACAGGACGATTCAGACGGTCAAGAAAAGAGTGCAGTGTCCCCAAAGAAAACTACAGTGCTGGTTATGGTGGCGCCTCCTAAGGATCTTCAGCAGGTATAGCAGAGAGCATTGCTGCATCAAACATATCTGTTGAAAGGCTTTAAAGTTGCTTGTGTATTGATAGTTTTCCTTTTGGTTTCTGAGAGGAATATGATAACAACTAAACTGCTGCACTTTATTTCTAATTATGATTCTTGATCTAAATCTTTTCAAGCTATGAGTTATATTTCACATCTCCTCATTTGCATATGGAAAATGAGGGAAATGCTAATTTTTAAGTCAAATTGGCTTCACGTCATGTGATATTAGGTGTCTGAGAAAACATCCCCAATTGAATGAAATAATTTCTGATATTTTATATCTGCACATGATATGAACTCAAAAATGACCCAAATTTAATCATTAGGAGTCCGTATGGCAGTTAAAAAGGAGCGGGAAAAGTTCTGAAATCCAATTTGTTTGTGTTTTTATTATATTCACAAATTTAATAAAAATGGTAATAAAGCTGTCACTGGGCTGCCTGGTACACTGTCAAAAGGTACACTTTTTTTTTTGCTGTGAAACTGTGAATTATTGGTACCTTAAAGGTAATTTTAGTACATAAAATGCACATTGGAAAAGATACCACTCCAGTGACAGCTTGTGTCCTTTTGTTTTCTGAGTGTAATTATTTTAAAGGAGCTGACAAACAGCAGATAGTCAGCAATTCATTGGTGTGAATTTTTTTTCTTGACTTCAGCAAGTTAGAAATGTCCCACGCATGTGAATGTTGCTCTCTCTCCTTCCCCAAACGGTTGCTTCACATCTTTAATGGGTTGTAGTCTTCACTGCTCTTTAAAGATTATTATATCATGGTCAGGCCCCATGTCAGACACCAGGTCAGACTCGTTAGGGGAAGATCACATGCCAGTGACAGGATTAGATCCCATTACATTGTGAATGATCAGATTCAGGTATCTATCTCTATAATACAGTACCAATCAAAAGTTTGGACACTTTCCCATTCGTGTGTCCATACATTTGACTGGTACTACATATAGAATACAGTATACTGTATACATAAACAGAGTATATAAACATATACACATTTTTTGCAGTGATCACTCAAATGTGTTGATCAAACACTTAAAATGACGTGACAAAGATATTTAATGGAGGCAGGGCATCTAAAAATTAAACAATAAATTTTACTATCCAAAATGAGTCTGACATTAGTACACTGAACAATAAAGTTGAAGTTTATTCAACTTTAATTAAATTCCATTCCATTCAACTTTATTCCGTTGATGTTTATCTGACTTTGGAACATTCATTCACGGATTTGTGCTATACTGTCTTCACACACAGACGAAATTTACTAGAGAAGTGGGACAATAATATAGGGGAACGCAGGGCACAAAGTAATGGAGGGTTAGTTTTGACACTCAATTATTTTACCATGGTGAAATTTTAATTCTGGCTTAAGTACATTTTTCATTTCAGTCTTTATTTAAAATGAGGCAAATCCGCTTTTATTCTAATCTCCAATATGTTGTTTATTATTTGTAACACTGCATTCCGGGCAGGATTGGACACCAAAATCACGGGAGTGGGCAATAATGGTCAGAAATTCAGTGGGAGCGGGATTAAGGAAACAGTCCATCGCAGCGCTCTAATAGAAAAACGCACTGACGACTAGAAAGTAAAAGCCGAATTCCCGACATTTTGGGCGATTCAGAAATCCCGACCAGATGCATTTTTATGGGTCCAGAAAGAGGACATGTCCAGAAAAAGAGGAGATATGGTCACTCTAAAGTCACGGCAATGTACAACACGAAGTACCTCACACAAAAAACACTTAACATTACCCGTAAATGTGCATAGCTAATGTAAATTTGCAACTAATGCAAGCTTCTATGCATAGGCCATGAATTGGTGGCGAAATAACAGATTAGCGGACCAGAAGGAATAATATACATTTTTCTCCAGAAAACTTCAAGCACTTTCAAGGACCTGCATCAATGTGTGTTTAATTTCAAAAACTTTCCAGGGCCTTGAATTTATTTATTTATATAGCAATGTGTAACATTTTAGCGGATTCAAGATTTATTCACTTAATTGATTATTGATTTTTCTAGATTCTAGAGTATCTTTTGCTGCTGAATTAGGTATCAGATTGGCTCGGTTCTGAAAAAATGGTATCGTTGCATCCCTAATCCAGATTCAGTGAGAAGACAAGGGCTCTCTTAACCTGTTTTACACTTGCAGGGCCATTTGAGACTTGGCTGGAAGCTTGTGATCTTGACATTTTGAAATGATGCACAACTTTCTATCAGGCATGTTGCTCAACACTGAAGAATTGACTTCTGATTCTGAATGACTTCGGCTTACATTTAATCAAAGCTATTTCTGTTGAATGATTGTTAGTGAATGGATTCATTATATTATCAGTATAAATCAATCGATAATATTTTTTCCTATATTTCTATATGAAAATACTTAATAAATGAAACTTTTTTTTTTTTTTAATTTAAAATGCTTTTTGTTAACATGGCTTCTTGGTGGAAGATTTAATGAGCACAGAGGCCATAAAAAATAACTTTATTTATGAATTATATTGGTTTAATATAACTGTCAAAGCAACATCAGCCAGGAATCACTCTATGGGTCCAATTTGCTATCAAATGTAAAACACGTTCACTTTGTTTTTGTCCTTCTAAAATACTTCAGGTTAATGATTCATTCATCTTCTCCATCCCTTTCCATTGCCTTCAATTATATACTGCTCAATGGTTCAGACAGCTTGTTCCCTAAAGCTCATATAAAGCTGATGCTCATGAGGATGTTCAGCACGGTCCTTTCAATACTCTCCTCAGCAAACAAAGGCCATATGTCTGTCCCTAGTGACCCATTAGCTCAACAGCAGCAGCTCACTGACCCCAAGAATGACCTGGCTTGATTCTGTCTTGAGGTTTTGACGTTGATTCCTGCATGTATGCGTTTCAGAAAATCGTCAAGGCTGGAGACAAAGACTTGGATGGTCAGTTGGACTTTGAGGAGTTTGTGCACTACCTGAGGGACCATGAGAAGAAACTGAGGCTGGTCTTCAAGAGCCTTGACAAAAAGAACGATGGTAAGAATGATTGGGTTTTGGTGAATTATTATGGGTGTTGTCTTGAATTGCAAAACAATCCAATTCACAGAAAGACATGCATGTATCATGCCGCATCAGGAATTTTGCAAACAGAAGATTGCATAAGCAGTGTTCTCATGTGTTTAGATCTGAGCTTCCCAACCTTTTTAACTATAAGGCCACCCAATGTGACTTGTCCAGTAGTTCCTGATTTACTAAAATATATATATATATATATATATATATATATATATATATATATATATATATATATATAAAATATTTTAATTTGCATGACTTTTCCAGTTTTAGCATTTAGATTTTTGTTGTTGTTGTGTCTTGTTTAGATACTTATTGTATCTTATTTTAATGCTTATTTTGTCTTCTTTTAAATCACTCAGTCATATCAAGGCCACCTTGGACGCTTGCTGAGGCTCTCTGGTTGAGAACCGCTGGTTTAGATGTTAAAATCATGTTTCCTTCTAAATCTGCAGGTCACATAGATTCACAGGAGATCATGCAGTCTCTAAGAGACCTTGGGGTTCATATATCTGAGGAACAGGCTGAAAAGATCCTCAAGAGGTAGGTTGTTTTATTGATTGTATATATCCACCCCACTCCATTCTCTTTAGCCTAGACCTGACTGATCTGTATAGTGTTGAGCTGACTGGAAACCCTGACCTCATAACAACACGTCTCCTGGGTCTTATTTTTCTGCGTGTTTCTTTGACCAGTCAATACCAAAGAGTTTTTTCGAGCTCATTTTCGATCTCCTTAAAGAAATCTGAATCCCATGTTCAAATGAATTGCAGCACATACAATAAACAAATTTTTAATTTTCTGTCTGTTTGTATGTGGGTTTGGTCGTACGCTGTCTCTTTCTGTTTCTTTATCAATCTCTCCTTCTTGTGATCCCACCCCCACTCTCTCTCTCTGCTCATCTTATCAGAATAAGGAGGGGTCAAATATGTGCCCCTATAAAGTAGTAAGTAGTGGTCTTCTCCCTGCATGTTTGCTTTGCTCTGTATTTTCATTTCATCTGCTGTTTCATCTGTGCTGTTTTCATTTAGCAGTTTTGAGGTAATATTTTTTCTCAGAAGATATTTTGTCTGATGTTGATGATGTTTTGGAAATATTAAGCTAGCTAATGATGCATATATTTTATTTCACCGAAGAAAGTTTTCTTAAAATTAATAAAGGAGAATTCTGAAATGTGAAGGTCAGAAATGATCTGATACGCTGAAACCAGAGACAGTTTCGCTTGAGAATAATTATTACTTTCTAGCTGCTTGACTGTACATCATTAATAACAGTTTCTTATATAGGTGCTGCTTACATAAAAAAACAACCACGAAAAAGAGGCTGCTACCCAGAGCCAAAGAAGTTCCTGACATATTTTGCTCTCTTTTTGTCTTTTTATTTTAACAGTATGGATAAAAACGGTACAATGACGATTGACTGGAACGAATGGAGAGATTACCACCTGCTTCATCCTGCTGACAACATTCCTGAAATCATCCTCCACTGGAAACACTCGACGGTAAAAGAAAACCACACCATCCTGCCACATGCATTACAAAGTTTCCAGCTTTGTTTGAGCACCAGCTGTCTCTCCTTTTAGGAGGTTATGGTGTTTTTTATAGTCTCTTTATCTGTTTAAATTGCCTACACATGCATCACTGACATTGAGCACATTGAGCACACACCGGTGATGTTCTGCCACTTTAGTCATCCAGTCCTACTAAGCCCTGCTCATTTGTTTCCTCACACTTGAAATACTCCTGAATGGGACAAATGGGGTCATTGTGATCCAGTCTGATCCTGTTAAACAGATCAACAGTGTTCTGACGTCACTGACTTGCCCTTTTTGACCCGGGAGAGGTAGATGTGTCCACCTCATGGATTACAATTGTACAGAGGTGAACAGATAACTTAATAATTATTTACACATATTACAGAAGGGTAATTTGGTTGAAAAAAATGAAAGGCAGGTATTTCTTTCATGATGTTATTATAATCATAATTCATTTTTAGATGATCAAAAAAAAAATTATATAGCTACCCAGAACCAGTGAAAATCAATCGAGTATCATATTTAAGCTGGATGATATAAAAATGACTGAGCAAAATGTATAAATAAAAATATTTACCTCTCATCTTTTCATATGCACTTTTTATGTAATATCAACGCAAGAATAATTTTTCTAGCACTAATGATGGATCATCTTACGAGTTGATTGTCCATTCGTTATGTTCACTTGTGCATGTAATCTCAATCCGCATGATGTCATTTCCTCTGTGCAGATATTTGATGTTGGGGAAAGTTTGATGGTCCCTGATGAGTTTACGGCAGAGGAAAAGAAAACGGGGATGTGGTGGCGACACCTGGTAGCAGGAGGGGGAGCAGGTGTTGTGTCCCGTACCTGCACCGCACCCCTGGACCGCCTCAAGGTCCTCATGCAGGTATGAGACCCACCGACACCACCTGTAGAGAACTCATGAATAATACTTATTTAAGTTTGGAAAACATACATTTTTATATTATGTTAGGGTTTACATATATCAATTTGGATATATTTTATACATTTATGTTTATGTAGATATTATGTGTGATATTATTTTAACTGTGAAATATTACAATTTAAAATAACTTTTTTTTAAAAGATGTATTTAATTCCCGTGATAGCAAAGCTGAATTTTTCACAGCCATAGCGGTCACATGATCCTTCCGAAATCATTTTAGTATACTGATTTGGTGCTCAAGTAACATTTCTTATTATTATCAACAAAAAAAAAGTATTCTAATCTGAATAGAAAGTTAAAAAGAATAGCATTGATTATGGTTAGAGTATTTTTAATAACATTCTAGATGCCTTTACTGTCCTTTTATTGTGTCCCAGTCATAGCATTTGTTTCATAAGAACCTTAAAGCTTACTGTACCTGGAGTAAACTTACGTTAAAATGCTTAAATGAAACTATTTACTGGCAAACTGAGATGTTTTACCACTGGAATGGTGTTGGCAGGTTCATGCATCACACAGAAACAACATGGGTTTCGCCGGAGGATTCACACACATGATCCGTGAGGGTGGACTTCGGTCGCTGTGGCGAGGGAACGGTATCAACGTTTTGAAGATTGCACCCGAGACTGCTATCAAGTTCATGGCGTATGAGCAGGTAGATATACATATATAACAGTTATTGGACAGCTGTAACAAAACTGGATAACTTATGAAATCCTGGATATTTAAAATGATACAATGTTAATACATTTACCCACAATGTTTAAATAAAAGTTGTGTTTTTGCTTCTTTGTTGTTCTTTTTTTTTTGTGATCAAATAAACTTTTTTTTAGTGAACATTGTGTGGTTTAACCTTTGCAGGGAGGGGGGAAACCCCACCTTTTTCTCTTTGCTGTTTTATCTGTGACCTCTAAAGCTCATTGGCCCTTTGCTTCAGATTAAGCGGCTGATTGGCAGTAATCAGGAGACGCTGGGGATCCTGGAGAGACTGGTGGCTGGGTCTCTAGCAGGAGCTATAGCTCAGAGCAGCATCTACCCCATGGAGGTGAGAACATAAACCAGCATTTCAAAATATCGTTTGAGTACTGCTTAGAGAAAACAAAAGCTTTCTGTTTCTGTCATTGCAATAATAATCATCAATCATAAGCCATGATTAGACCTCCCATGCACTCTCTGAATCATGTTCTGTAATGTGCAATTTTTAAAAGTGATGTTTCCCATTGTTTTTTTAATTACTAGCTGCTATCCCGAACTGAAATGTAATCAAGCTAATATTGGCTTTCTACACCAAAGAAAGATCTCTTGGAGCTTAAACAAAGCTTTTGTGTGTTTAAGGTTATAAAAACTCGTCTTGCCCTGGGAAGGACGGGTCAGTACTCTGGGATCACGCACTGTGCTAAACATATATTTAAGAAGGAGGGACTGAGAGCCTTCTATAAAGGTTATATTCCCAACATGCTGGGAATCATCCCTTATGCAGGAATAGACCTGGCTGTTTATGAGGTAAGTTTGCTTTACAAAAGGAAAACAATAGGACTATATATTTGTCAGGCTACATCTGTGGCGACTAACTGGAATAAAGTATTTTAAGTTAAGCTAAAAATGTATTTAGTTAGTACTATAATTACTTAAACAGAAAGAGAAATAAAAATGAGTTAAAGCAGAATAGAAATAAAAACTAATAATAATTAACAAAGTACTATAATGGTCTATAAATAATTCTAAAACAACTCTGCTGCTTGCTTTTATTTCAGTTTTCTACATCTTGAATATTTTATGATTAATAGTTATATTATTTTATAGGTACTATAATGTAACTCATGTCTCTCTTATTTTCATGTGTAGACATTAAAAAACTGGTGGCTCCAGAGGTTTGCTACAGACAGTGCTGATCCAGGTGTGTTTGTGCTGCTAGCCTGTGGAACAATGTCTAGTACCTGTGGACAGTTAGCAAGCTACCCTTTAGCCTTAGTGAGGACACGGATGCAGGCTCAGGGTAAGTCTTTAAAGTCTTTGAATTTGAATTTGAATGTCTAATTCTGTTGAATAGCATATGGTTTGATTCACTATTCATGGTTTTAGTGAACTATTATTGTTTCTCTATCACAGTCCAATTGACTTTTTGCTCTTTGTTCTTGCTCTCCATCGGTTTGCAGCTTCTCAGGAAGGCAGTCCTCAGATGACCATGACTGGTCTCTTCAGACACATCGTGAGGACAGAGGGCGCTATTGGACTCTATAGAGGCTTGGCGCCCAACTTCATGAAGGTCATTCCTGCTGTTAGCATCAGCTACGTGGTGTATGAGAACCTAAAGATCACTCTTGGCGTTCAGTCCCGGTGAGGGGAACCCGAAGACTGTTAAGATCCTAAAAGGCTTTTGTATTTCCTCGCAACTTTTCTTTTGAACTACTGAAAGACATCGTCCAAGAGAGCAGTTTTGCACTCGGAGAACTGGAGCAAGAGCTATGCGTCAAAGAGGTTTGACTTTATTTGGTGAATGGAAGAGTACCTGGAATATATGAGACCACGTGCATAGAAAAACTTTCAGATCAATACCTCGGCATAAAATGCAATCCTAGCTGTAAGTAAAATGTGAGCATCTCAAAATGGCATCAGTATTGGATCTAGACACTCGCTTATTCCACTCCTGTGTTTGCTATATTATAGTAGGGACCAAGAATGTGAAAGACATTTTGATCAACTGCTTTATGGAAAGGACACAGCATCCACTGATTTATCATTTAAAGTGCACAACTGGAATTGAATTCACTAAAGGCTTTGGTAAAGACCATGCTAAAAATCCTGGTGTGATCTCTTCAGATGACTGAATCATCGTTCCACTGGATGGCAGTGTTCAGACGCCCACAAACTTGCATTTCATTCAAATAATTTTACTCATTTACTTTACTCCCTCATGCTATTACATTAATTGGCGTGCCAGTTTTCGCATCTTGAAAAGTATAGTATAACAAGGGAAATATTTGAAATATGTCTTACACATCAAATGGTCCAAGTGATATGTTGAGGATTTTTTTTTTTATGTTGTTTTATTATTTATTTTTGATTTATGGTTACTATTAAAAATTTGAGCACGCTATATATGTGCACTCACTCCCCATGATGACTGGCAGCTAATCCAGCGTTATAAAACAAAGAAAGAAAGTGTTTTAAAACTCTGGGGTCAGTTGGAGAGGAAATCCAGATGTGGATCAAGTGTGAAATGACCTGGGTGTGAGAATTCAGCACCAGCTGAAATGTAGCGGGTAGAGTTCTGTGTCTAAACAGACATTGTCCGTCCGCTCTGAAGTTGAAGGCAATGCTACAAATGGATTTGTTTTTACATTCAAACAATTCTTGTTCATTCATTCATGAATGATCTGCATGACTGTAGTGTAAATACAGTTTCTTACCAGTATTAGTTTGCAAGGATTTCATACATGACTATAACACTCTGATTTAAACTCTCTCTAGTCGAGGAACATATTTAAGCACTTTATTTTAATAAAATTAAACCAGACTTGAATTTTAGGAGGGTTTCCAATGGAATGATAGTATTCAGTAATTGTAGTGGCTGTGATTTTAAGTAGATATTATTTTTCAGCATTTGTGTTTAATGTTCGTATTAGGTTGGGGGACCGTTTTTGTAAAGGAAACACTAAAGTTTAGGTTAGGATCTCTTTTGAAAAAAATCTAATGTAGTTGACTCGACTCTGCAGCAGTAGGCAAGTATCTTGTTTATTTGCATATGAAATATTTCAGGATTAGCACCCTGATGTGCATTTTGACTGACAAGGAAAAAAATAAGTTGCACTTACAGCTATTGCATGTTAAGTGCAAAAACCCACCAGTTCAATGGCTTGTCGCCCTTTGTAATTCTACAAGACCATAGTGTTAATATAGTTGCCTTATTTATGAATAAAATAATGCTGCTTTTCGACTACTTGGGGAAGCGTAAGGAGATGGCGTTAGTGTCAGACTGAAATCTTTCTCTAGTGATTTGATTCTCAGGTCTCAGATACTCCTGAGACTCTTCTCTATTGAGATAGGTTTCTAAGTTGTATGCAGAGTTTGTGAAAGCTTAGGATCAGTTTGCCTTTCTCAAGCCTCTTAAGCAGAAAATAAATGACTTGGGTCAGTGAAAAACAGCAAACACCCTTCTGTGTCCTAATGGTGGTTGAATGGAAGTCCGCTGTGGCCCGATTCCCTTTGAATCAGTTCAGTCTTTGTAATGCATGTATGTGTGTCTCGTCTGAAAATGCACAAATTGCACTGCAGAGACATTACAGGGCTTTAAAAACTGTATTGCCTGCCTCATAATGGATGCAGCTTGTGTTTTGTTTGTTTTGCATTTTGCACCTTTTTTCAGTTTCTCACAGGAGAAATCTTTGGACTCCTCTGGACTTGTGAGCTCGACCCATTTGTGTGGTTGTCCTGAGACTAAAGGCTTTAGATTTGTATGTGTTTGTGGCGTTCAGCACAATCGAGGAATGCCGTCCTTTGAGACTGCCTGCAATCTATTGCCTTACGGTTCAGCTGGAAGTTAGTGAGTGTAAATGCACCACGTTCACTACATGTATATCAATATGTACTGTTGCTGGGGTCCCCCGAGTATCATAAACATACACGCTAATCAAATATCCAGATATTTGTACTGCAAAACATATCTAGATGTGATGACACATCTGTGAAGTTTAATTGATGCAGAGATGTGCAAATCAATGCAAATCCATGTTTACTGGACAAAAATGGAAATAACAAACGATGTCTTCTTAAATGCAGAAATTGAATGTAAAGCGAAAATATTTATGTTTGTAAAATAACTGTTAAATAAAGTTATTCTTCATTATGTTCATGGAAGTTGGGTCTCTAGTTTTTTTTTTTTGTTTTTTTTACTATCCCAGGTCACAAATATTTAACTATTCAAATAATGTTTTGGTCAGTCTAACATTTTTTTTTTCATGTGTCTATTAAAAATGTCAACTAATTATTTTGTTTTCCCTTCAAGAAAGTGTTTATTTAAAAGAAACTACTGATTACATGTTCAAATAATTGGTATTTATGACTAAAAAAAATCTATATATACATTATACACACACAAAGAAAAACACAAAGCTATTTTTTCCTTTCAAATGAGAGTAAAGTTTATTTTTTATATAGTAATAATTTATTAAACAATTGGATACATTGATAAATGCACTTAATTTATAACAATTATAAATTATCACAGTTGGATCCATAGGCTTGTCACATTTAAACCGTAAAACCTTGTTTTCATGGGTTTTTTGATTAGGTTACTTGTTGCATTTTAGTAAGTAAATGGTCCATTTAAAAAAATAAGTTGAAAAATATTTAAAGAGTTCATTCAAATCTCTGCATCATACACTCTTCAGTTTATCGAATAGAACTACATTTTTTTTAATAATGGTGGTAGCTGTTAATCCCTGATTAATATAAAGTAGTAGCAGTCATATTTAATGGGTCAAAATAAGTTTTTGATTGAACTGATGATCCCTGATGTAAAGTGATTCCTCACAGTAAAAGGGGAAGGAGAGCAGCTCAGCAGACTAATCACATGACAGCGGTTAGCTTTCTGAGGAAGTCATTCATCAGCAGACATGGAGTAAATACTGGCTGTGTTTGGAAACCTACCGAGCTGCCTACCTAGACAGCATTTGGGACGTTCCTATAACTAAACATTGATACCTAAACTGATTCGAGCTGTTAGTGAGGAGCCAAAGCATCTACATTTTTAAGACACAGTCAGCCGTAAGGGGAGTTCCCTAATGACTTGTGTAAACTAAATATGCCTTGACAGTAGTTTTCTGTTATTTCGCCAATTATATGCAACTCAAGTGATACGTTTATTGTACCAGCCACACACTGATCACGAGTTGCAAGCAGTGAAAACACGTATTGGGTCTCCTCTGAAGAGAGTCGACTCGACTAGGAGTTTGTTGTCAGATCATTCATTTTTTTCCAGAAAGGAGAAAAAATGTTGTCATTCCAGGCTGCTAAAGCGAGGTTAGAAACTGCAGGGCAGAGCCATGTTTTACAGTTTTGGTCTGAGCTTTCTGCGGAAGAAAGCAGTGCGCTTCTGGAGGAGATTTCTCAGCTCAAGCCCGAAGACTTACTCGAGCACTGCCGAGCAGCTGTTGAGGCTGCAAGCCGACACTCGAGTGCTGATGGTCGGCTAGACGCGCGCATGGAGCCCGTTCCTCCAGAGTTCATCGGAAGTGTGCGTAAAAGTGACAAAGACAGACTTAAGATGTGGGGTGATGAAGGTACAGCTCCAATGTTCACAAAATAATATAAAGCAACTGTTTTATACATTTTTACAATGTGGTTAAAAGTAACCTTACATTGAAAGACTTGTATCCTCAGGGTTATCGCAGATTTCCCAGGACAGAGTGGCTGTTTTGCTGTTAGCTGGTGGTCAGGGGACTCGACTTGGAGTGCCATATCCCAAGGGCATGTACAATGTTGGGCTTCCAAGTGGGAAAACCCTGTACCAGATCCAAGCTGAGCGTATCCAGAAGGTGCAGGAGCTGGCCAATGTGAAGCATGGTTGTAGGTGCACAATACCATGGTATGGCTCTTTTTGTAGTTCAGTTTAGGGTCTTTCTGTGCTTTCTGCTAACTATGAACACTTTTGGACACGTGTCTTATTTTTCTCAACCAACAAATGTCAAATTACCTCAAAACCAAGGACAGCTGTAATTTGTGTAAATGTATATATAAAATGTATTTATTTAAAAAAAAAAAAAAAATATATATATATATATATATATATATATATATATATATATATATATATATATTTTAATAAATACATTTTATTTATATATATTTAGAACATAGTTTAAAACATTCATAATTAAGGTTTTTAATTGTTTTCATATTAGGTAATTAGGTAATTAAGGTAATTAATTGTTTTCATATTTGTATCCAGTTTTTCAAGTCTGGGGTAAGGATAAAATAACCCCTGTGACATTCCAATGATTGTAGTTGAAGAAACGCTCCAAATGAACATGTATTGAATTATCTTTTAATGATATGTGAACAGGTACATAATGACCAGTGAGTTCACTCTGGGACCCACAGAGAAGTTCTTCAGAGACAATGAATATTTTGGTCTTTGTCCAGCCAATGTAGTCATGTTTGAGCAGAGAATGATACCAGCCGTAGGCTTTGATGGGAAGATCATCCTGGAGAAGAAGAACAAAATAGCCATGGCACCAGGTCAGAGAGGGGGAGTTCATAAATGATTAAAATATAATACAACAGAAGTTTATATTTTCATCAGCTCTATGAAATTAGCCAAATAATTGTTAAATTAATGAATTGTTTTAGTTCAGTCACTTAAACCAAATGATGTTTGCATCTCATGCCTACGTTCACTTAAGATGGAAATGGCGGCCTATATCGTGCTCTAGTGGACAACAAGATTTTAGAGGACATGGAGAGAAGGGGTGTGGAGTATCTTCATGTGTACTGTGTGGACAACATCTTGGTGAAGATGGCAGACCCAGTCTTTATTGGCTTTTGTGTAAACAAAGGAGCAGACTGTGGTGCCAAGGTAAACATATTCAGTCTGCAGGCCCAAATTAGATCCCATTCATTATTTGTTTACCATTATTAATGTATTTTTATGCCTAATTAGATGTTTACTTTTATTGGTCAGGTGGTGGATAAGGCGTATCCTGCGGAGCCTGTTGGAGTGGTGTGTCGTGTGGATGGTCTGTATCAGGTGATCGAGTACAGTGAGATCCAACCAGAGACCGCAGAGCTGCGAGGCCCAGGAGGAGAGCTCCTGTTCAGTGCTGGGAACATCTGCAACCACTTCTTTACCCGAGGCTTCTTAAAGGAAGTGGCTGAGTATGTGGTCGACATACAGTTTTAATATTCAATCCCAATTCCTTAAGTTTTTCTTAAGTCAACTTTCCATTGTCCATAAAGGGCATTTCTGCTATATTATATAAAATATACAATTATCATGTTCTGTTGTAATATAATAGAATAAAAAAAAATGATCAGTAAACAATCTAATAACTTGAAGATGCCATTAATATCTAAACCCCAAATATCTGCTTTCGAAATTGAATACTTCCCAACTATATAATATGCAAAAAAAAAAAAAACAGTCGGTCCAAATTAATAGTTAATTATACTAATAGTAGTATGTCCGAATTAATAGTTTTCGAAAAGCACCTGGATGATTTACAACTTCCGCCAACATTTTGAAGTATGCATGCGATGGACACTTTACTATCCCAAGAGGCAAAATGAGAAGATTTATGAATGGCAACTGATTCTGGTAGGTCATGTGTAATAGTGTAGGTGTGACAAGAACTGTACGACGACACCTAAAATCTAAATGTACCAGTTTGCCTAGTCAGAAGCTACACTTAAAAAGCACATGCTCCCAGAATCCATGTATTTGTTAAAGAATTAGCAACATTGATTCATGCTAATCTGTAAACAAAGCCCTTTGTAGAAAATAATTCCTATTTCAATGCTTTTTCCCTGCAGAAAGTTTGAAAGTCAGCTGAAGCAGCATGTGGCAATCAAGAAAGTGCCATTTGTGGATGGAGAAGGGAACCTGGTGAAACCAACCAAGCCCAACGGCATCAAAATGGAAAAATTTGTCTTTGACGTCTTTCACTTCTCAAAGTGTGTTTTACAGCTACTGTTAAATTGGGCAAATTCGGCTATCGCAGTCTTCCTCGCCATCATCTGTTTTTGTTTTTATGCAGGAAATTTGTCGCCTTTGAGGTGTTGAGAGAGGAGGAATTCTCACCCCTAAAAAATGCTGATGGGGCGCCTTTGGACACACCGACTACAGCACGCCGATCCTTGTTAGCACAACATTACCGCTGGGCTCTGGCAGCTGGAGGAAACTTCCTGGATGAGCAAGATAAACCCATCCCCCCAAAACATAGGTAATAACACAAAATACCCTTTATTGAATCAGTAGAAACATATTAAGCCATTAATTCATATCAGGTAAATAAGTATCATGTCTTACCAGGGATTGTTTTGGTTCAAATCACTTAATGTACAGTAAATGCTTCATTTACAAGTTTCCTCAAGTACAGTATATACCTCACCAAACATTTCCATTCTTGTTATGAATCCAATACCACTAGATTGGCTTCACCTGAAAGGAATTTACCCATTCCTGCAGAAAATGAACTATTCTGAGGCAGATAAGATGGTGTGTGGTTTATAATAACTTGGCCTACTCTTTCTTTTGCAGTATGGTACAGAATGAAGACCCCCCAGCAATCTGTGAAATCTCTCCACTTGTGTCATACTTTGGCGAGGTATTAATTTTTGGTTAACATTTTTGGTTTTGTAATGTTTAGGTTAACATTTTAGGTTTTGCAATATTTTAAAGTGTTTTGCATATAGTTGTTTGATGACAAAATGTCACAGTTAGTACAAAAAATAGGCAAGAGGCCCAGAGTGAAAAAATAATAAGAAGCAAGTGTGAACATGTGGAGCATGATGTGAAACTGAGCGAATGATGTCAGAGTAGTGTTCCTGTTTTCAGGAGAGAGTACAAGAGACCGCTCTTTCTTTCCTTTTTTTCATTTTTACCCTCCATGACACATGGTTATATTTTAACTGTGTTTTGCAGGGTCTGGAAAAACTACTGAAACAGAAAAACATGAAGTCCCCTTTTCTACTTGATGAGAATGAAGCCAAGAATCTTGTGCAAACTACATAATGTTTCCACTAGGACCAGGGCCAGGCAAATATTTAAAAAAGAAATCAAAGGGATGTTTACTAATCAAAAATAAATAAATGAAATTTGGGGTCGGTAAGATATTTAAAAATACTCCCCAAGTCCGCATTGAACAAAAATACAGAAAAAAAAGTCATTTTGGGAAATGACAACTTAAAATAAGTTGTTTTCATATATTTTGAAATGTTAATGTTTGTTTGTATTGTTTTGTTTAATTTTCAGCAGCCATTACACCAGTCTTCAATGTCAATGTTTCTTATTATTTTCAGTGTTAAAAACAGTTGTTTTTGAAACCGTCATTTCCCCCCTGGATTTTATGAGGAATAGAAAGATCAAATGCAGCATTCATTTGAAATAATAATAATTAAAAAAAAAAAAAAAACATATTGTAACAAATTATTAAATTACTAATGTATTTACTGTCACAATCAATGTAATGCATCATTGTTGAATAAAACTATTCATTTAATTAAAATATCTTACTGACCCCAGTAATTATTACATAATTATATATAATTATTTAAAAGGTTAGAGGGGAATAAATTGTTTATAAAAATTGTTGTATGATTAAAAATACAATGTCATCTTTTTATTAGTTTGTATCGCCTTGTTTTTCATAGTATATAATTTTATACAACTTTACCATAGCAATAAAATCACATGCATTTACAGATACTGTGTTGTCTTTTCCTTTGGCTCTGCCTTTGCTTCCCAGGTTCTAGCTGAGACGTCACGTGACCACAGCTGACCAATAGGAAACGTGACATCTACACGGTTCACGTCTAAGCAGCGGAACGGCATCAACAAGCTCATTAGAGCGAGATAAACACAGTATCTAAATGAAGTACCGCGCTTCGGTTGCGTTACGATGCTATAGTCTGCTGGATTAGATGTGCAGCGTAAAAAATTCCATGCTAGGGTGAAATATTGTGGTGAAAAATTATTCTTGTTCTGGAATTTAGCGCAGGAGCTCACTTGACAGCTGGAATGTAACTGGGTTTCTTATGAGCTGGCTACACAACTAGCTGCCTACAGAGGTCCGAGTCTGAGAATAAGATGCATTTCACTTCGAGCACACATAGGATGCATGCTTAGGAGTATATAGAAATATGCTAGGATGTTCAAAAATGTGTTCGGATCAGGATTCCTGGTGAGGACCGCTCATGTCATCTTGACATGGGTGATAACGTTGATTCTCTTCCTCCACGACACCGGTAAGTGCTCTTAACAGATGCTGATTCTACTGCGAGAATATCTGCCTCATCGTGTTATTTGATGGCTACAGCAGCTATATGAGGAACTGAATTCTGCATCACTGTGTGTTTGAGGTCCAGTACTGTTTAGATGATCTTTACCTATTCTGCTCTAGCACACTGTTTACATTCTATTCTTTGCTACCTTCTATTCTACTGCACACTTTCCACTGTCGAAAGAAAAGATTAGATAAAAGTTGAAATTATGCCAAAAAGTTGAATGAGATGCTAAGTTGTGGCATAAAAAGTCAAAATTATGAAATAAACTTTAGAAATTATGCCAAAAAGTCAAAATTCTGACATAAAATGTTATGGCAAAAAATGTATGGGAAATTAAAATGATCAGATTGACATACTAAATCATAATTATAAGATCAAATCAAAATGATGACAAAGTTTTTATCTCATAATAGACATTTAAGGCTTGAATGCTCTACACGACTCCTGCCCAGATCTTTCTGAACATGTTGGTGCTGCCAATAGTCAAAGCCATTTTCACATGGTTTTTATTTGTCATCTTCACATTGAGGCGATTAATTCAGGCAGTCGTTTAGTGCATGATGCCATCTGTTTACTAATGTGACCAGTTTCTGATGCCTAATGTTTTAATATCTGTTCAGATTTTAAAAGTCATTTAGTGTATTCCAGCATTTAATATGTCATGTGGGCTTCCACTGTTTTATTTTACTCAAATTTATTGTATTATACAATTATACTTTCATTTCTGTGCCACTGTATTCCACTCTACTCACTCTTCTGCTTCCACGCAGACCTCCGCAGACAGGAGGAGTTGGGGGAGCTCACACTGCCCGTTCTCTTTGTGCTGCTGGTCCTGGTGTCCGTGTTGCTATACTTTGCAGTTTCTCTCATGGACCCTGGCTTTGTCCCGTCTGATGCCTGTGACTTGCAGGTTAATACATAATAGATGTAAGGGATGGGCATATGTTCAGGGCCGTGTGTCCACAAGGGGCACCCTAAAAATGAGCTTTGCCACCCTAAAGCAGAGTAATGGGATCGGAGTGGAGTGAGTAGAGGGGCAGGAGCAGCTTTTATCGGTTTATGATTTAATGATTGATTAAATATCTGATGAAAATATACGGTTAGTTTCATGCTTCCAAACAAAAATTGTGCTGCAGAAAAGAAAAATGATAACCTAAGCTTGGCAAATCGTTTAATGCACAGCTATTAAAGAAAATAACATAACTCATTCATTCGTTTTTGTTTGTTTTCTTGTTAGAGCTGTTCAAGGGCTCTTACATTCTTACATTTAAAAAATTGTCTGGGGTCCAGAAGAGAAAAGGACTTAGGAAAGCTCAACTAGTTACATTTAGCCGAAATAGCATACACAAAGATGACAACACTGAGCTTACATACCCCTCAGCAAATGGACAATTGCGTAACTAATAGCAAGCCTAGTGCCACCCCTCATTCGGCTGAATACAGTCGACTGCTGTTTGGATTTCATCATGGTGGTGATCATCTTATAATAATCGTTACACTGATTCATTTAATCAAAAGTAATTCCCTTTTGTGAGATTATTTAGTAAGATCATTTTTATCAAAGTTATAAAATTTTTCCCATTTTTATGATTGATGCTTCATCAGCTCATTAACGCTGATTTTACAGCAAACGTGCATCATCTGACTGTATTTCAGTTCACACTTGGTATTGCCGAAGAAACGCAGGATATGATGCCACAGAGCACCAAGTCCATACGGTTGCGGCGCTGCGGACGCTGTCTGGTACAGGTGCGCTGTCACTTATTAAAGATGGACTATATGCATAAATATAGAGGTTTATTCATGTACAGACATGACTGCTTAGTTTGTTTGTAATAATGAATCCACACTTTGACATAGCAACCCATGAGATCCAAACACTGCCAGACGTGTCAGCACTGTGTGCGGCGCTATGATCATCACTGTCCCTGGATCGAGAACTGCGTTGGGGAGAGAAACCACCGCTGGTTTGTGCTTTATTTGGCGGTCCAGCTTGTTGTCTTACTGTGGGGACTGTACATGGCCTGGTGAGTAATATCAAGGACTCTAGAATCCATTTAGAGAGACTTTGGTAGTAATACTTTTACATCATCATAACCTGGGATGTCCAGCAGTGCGGACATAATAGTCCTAAGTGCATTAGTTCCCATGCTTTTTCAACTTTAAAAGGTGTTCTCAAACCATTTCATCAAGAAGCAAATCTCTTTAAACTGGACTCACAGTTATCTCGTACAGGTCTGGCTTCAGTCACGCTCCCACCTGGCAGCTGTGGTTGAGGAGCAACGGTGTGCTCCTGGGAGCAGCGGCGGCGGTGGCTGTCCTGTCCCTGACCGTGCTTCTCCTCCTGGGCTCTCACTTATACCTGGTGTCCCTGAATACCACCACATGGGAGTTCATGTCTCGACACCGAATCTCTTACCTCAAGCACTGCGGTGCGGACGAAAACCCTTTTGACCGCGGGACCCTGCGCAATCTCTGGAGCTTCTTCTGCATTTGGGAACCAGTGGTTTGGGAGCATGTGTATTTCAAGCAAGGCAACGATACGGTTTAATTTCCTTGGAGTCATGACTGCGGTGACAAAAAAAAAAACCCATTGGACGGAAGTCTAATTCCATTTTGAAAGCGATTGTTAAATGCATGAACTTTGTCGTTGCAATGACGTTTGATCCGGCGTAATCAAATAGGTCAGAATGAGCATTTTTTATTAAGGTGTTTTGTGAATATTTTGCCCACATAGAACTTTGACAATTGGCCTCTGCTGATTTTGCACATTTTAATAGCTAATGGAGAACAAAAATCACAATAGCGTTTTTCAGAGCTGAATTGTGGTTTCCAAATAATGCAATACATAGAGATGAGATTAAAATGTTATATGCTAATTCTTTATTATCTTGGCTCTGCTCCTGTAATTTCTTTCATGGTACTAAAAAGCTGTTGAACAAAAGTAACTGAGATAGACAGTCCTTCAGCTAATTTTATAGCAGCATCAGATGATGATGAACAGTTACATCAGCAATCATTTTGTGCAATTATTGAACTTGTAAAATACAGTCAGTTGTATATACTTTTTACAGTTTTATTTTTTATTTTACTTTTTTAGAAAATTGACATCCCCTTTTAAGATCCATTTCAAACAGGGTAACTAGAAGTTCATGTTTATAATACAAATAATTTCCTATAGCACTTTATATATCATTGGTGAAATTTCAATATGCTTGTAATGTGACTTTATAATATTAAATCTTCTGGTTTATCTAGACCTAACATAATCGACTCATTTAATGTAGGAAATGAACATTAATTGACAATTTAGAATACAAACATAATACTGTAATGTTCAACATTACAGACATTGTTTTGTTTGTTTTTTTTTTGGTGAAAAACTATTTATTTTTATATTAAAAAGGTCCTTTCATATTTACACATTAGCATCTTAAAGAGAGAAAGAAGAAAGTGCATGTGATACGTGTTTGACGGTTAGATCTCTGTCCATTTCAGACAGCCAGAGAAGAGCGAAGGAATGTTTTGTTGATAAATGCAGTACAGTGTGACTTTAATATTTAGAGAAAATTCTAACTGTTTCAGTCATAAAAAGCAATAATTGTTTTTGCTTTTACGTCATTTCATTTTCTTTAAATTGTTTCCTTAACTTTTACACTTTAGTGTTTTTAATGTATCGGTATTAATGCTGAGATTTCATGAATGATTTGTGCCGTTTCTGCAATTTCTTTCCTCAGTGTAATGCTGATACATCAGTATTCAATAAATTGAACAACATGGTTACATTGTATTTTATTTCTGAAAATACATTCATCCCTTTCTTTTACATTTACTTCGATATTTATTTGTCCTTCATGTGGCTCATAGAAATGGCAATTTTCATTTAAATATTTTAGTGTCGTTTTGTTCACAGTGTAACATATCAGTAGTAAAGCACATTTACAGTGTGATACAATTATGTAGTCAAAAGTAAAATACAGACAAACACCTTAAATAACGAAGAACGTAATAAGCTTTGTATTATGACACTGAAAGCAAAATATCAATATTAAATGTTTAAATATCAGCTTAGCGAGTTAATGTGCTAACTGCATCATGCTAAGACATCGAGTAGAATACGCTTGGTCTAATTCCGCAGTATTAGATTTGTCCAGAGGAGGGCTACAAAGAGAAAGGCGGCATCGAGCAACTCGCCGTTTGCAACCGAAACTCACAAGATGTCTGGAAGTACAGTAAAGAGCTCCGTTTGGAAAGTTGACAACTGGTCCGAATTCAACAAGCAACATTTATCTGGGGCACCAATCCTAAATCAAATCCAGATTAGGAACAACCAGAGATCAACATGTGAGGGTTTAACATGAACATACATCACACAGACTTAAGTGGGGAGGAATTTGCATGATCTAACACCGGGAACGCACGCCGACAGTTACAGTCTGGAACTTAAGAAGCTTAAGACGCTCCAGCCGCATGTATCGCTTGGATCTACGCTACATCAGAAAACCTTAAAAACGGCACAGCATTCAGTCCTTCCGTCTGAATCTGACAATCATGTGTTCAGCAACAGTGCAGGTATATTCTGGCATCATAATTCATTGTAACAGGAAGACTTTTTAACAGCTGGTCAGACTGACATGATAAACAGTATAACCCAACCAAAAACATACATGTATCTTAGGGATGGGCAGTTAAAAGCTGAGCATATCTGAGCTTACTCACAGTGGTGGGCGCACAGTTCAGGGGCGATCACACGGTCCAATCAGGACTGTCTTTGGAGCTTAAGCACACATTTGCAGCCAGCTTCATGAACAGCTTTTAAAGAGTGACACGAGACCAGCTTCACTTGATTCGACTGCATATCTCAAGGGAGAACAAGAGAGAGAATAATTGCATAAAGACAACAGAGAGAAAAGAAAGCCGAGATTTGATATGTCACAACCCCTTCTGAGGGTAATCGAGTGGAAGTCAGTGCAGGGCAGAGAAGTCAAAGTCTGCAAAGAACTCCTGCTGCTCGGTGGTGAGGAAGAACGGGGTTTGCGGAGGGGTCAGGACAGGCTTCAGACGCGTGAACTCCTCGTCAAAGTTACTGACGTCTGCTGGGGCTTTAATTGACGGCAGGAAAGGAGGTTTGACTCTTTTGGCCAACAGGGCTTCCCAGTCTATGCCCTGCAGAGAGGAACAAGGCTTTTAAAAAGAGAATTTAAAAGAGGCTTCACTAAGGTAGTCACAGACTATTCAGTTAGTGTCTGTCACCTGGAAGAACCTGTGTCTCTTCACTTCATTGGCATCTTGCTCTCCTGCTCCCAGTCGTTTTTCAGGGTTCTTCTGCAACAACTGCCATTAAAGAGTCCGAGTCAGATGGACTTTCAGTTCAATTTCAATTTGTTTTACTCCAAGAGGGATAAGTGCTTACCTTTTGTATTATAGAGACTGACTCAGGGGACATAAACCTTGGGTAGCGCACTTCATCGTTCACTATGCTGTCAAACACCTCCTCCTCATCATCACCGGGGAATGGAGACTGGCAGCCACAAAGGATAAGATTTCTTAATGCTTTTGAAAGAAGTGTCTTTCAAAAAAGAAGGCTCTTATTTGACCAGAAAAACAGTAAAAACCATAAGATTGTGAAATGTTATTCAAGTTTCAATTAAAGGAGTAGTTCACTTCCAGAATAAAAATTATGTCATCGCCCTCCTCTTGTTCCAAACCATGAGTTTCTTTCTTCTGTTGAACACAAAAGAAGGTATTCCAAAAAACGGTAGTGTCCGAAGTTAACCGTTGACTTCCATAGTTTTTTTTCCTACTATGGAAGTATATGGTGCTCATCAACGGTTCAGATGCCACCATTTTTCAGAATATCTTCTCGTGTTCAACAGAAGAAAGAAAGTCTTACAGGTTTGGAACAAGAGGAAGGCGCGTAAATGATGACGGAATTTTCATTCTGAAAGTTTTTTGGCGCATCTTCTCAGTTAACAAAGGCTCTGATCGGCCGATCGTGATCGGAGCACCCCTATTTAATTGATTTCTATTTTACAATGTAAAATATTCCTGTGACGCAAAAGCTGAATATTCAGCAGCCATTACCTCAGTCAGTGTCACGTGATCCTTAGAAAACATTCTAATATACTTATTTTGTGCTCAAGATACGTTTCTTATTATCAATGTTAAAAATAATTGTGCTGATTAACATTTTTGTGGAAGCCATCGAACTTTTTCAGGGTTCATTGAAAAAAAAAAAAAAAAAAAAAAAAAAAAAAAAGTTAAAAGAACTGCATTTATTTGAAACACAAATCTTTAGTACTGTGTATATATGTATACACACACACACACACAAATGCATGCATGCACATACATACATACATACACACACACAAACACACACACACACGGCAACAATTTAGTTAATCTGTATTGACCAGGACTGACCTCTCCCACTAGCATCTCATAGATAAGCACACCCAAACCCCACCAGTCCACTGCACGGGTGTACATGCTGTCCGTCAAAACCTCTGGGGCCAGGAACTCTGGGGTGCCACAAAAGGTTGATGTGCGATCGCCATATCCCATACCTGATTGGCAGCAAGACTTTGATGACTCTCTGCTCAAATACTGTCATGTGAGATGAACAAAAAAAAAGTTCTGCAGGAGAAATTGTATTCTTAAAATGTACCTTCTTTGCAAAGTCCAAAATCTGCAATTTTCACAAAGCCATCAGAATCCATTAACAGATTGTCCAGCTTTAGGTCCCTACAAGGAGGAAAGAGAGAAATCGTCCATAAAATCATATGCATCATTGCATACACGCATATAATAGGGAATTTAGTTAAGTATTATTAGAAGTAATAGTGTAGTTATATACCTGTATACAATCCGGTTTTGGTGCAGGAACTCCAGGCCTAGTAATACACATGCAGAATAAAACCTGGCAGAAAAATCCCCGGTTTACAGTCACAGCCAGAGGAAAGTGGCAATGCCAAAAATATACAATGCTGAAAATATTCAGCATGTGCATCTGAAAAAGTGTAGCACTTAAGTAAATGCAGACACTGTGTGTGTGTGTGTGTGTGTGTGTGTGTGTGTGTGTGTGTGTGTGTGTGTACCTAGCCTGGCGTTCAGAGAAGATGCTGTTGTGGATGTGGGTCATCAGGTCTCCTCCAGGTGAATACTCCATCACAAAGCACACATGGTCAGGCGTCTGGAAGCACCCATACAGGTTCACCAGGAAAGGATGACGGGACACATTTATGGTCTCAAAAATTCTCTTCTCACACATTAAACTATAACAAAAATGAAATGAATTCACAATACAATACAAGCCAAATACAGCTGGAAGTGTTCACTCTTGTCAGACATACAAACATAAAACCCTTCCAAGTGGCCCCTTGATAAAAGTATAAAATGTGGCTATATATTTTTGTTTTTTTATTTATTTTTAATACAGAGCCATTAAACCATGTTGTAAACGGACAACAAATTATCCATAACCCATTTGTGATGCACAGGAAGACATTTCTGACAGAACATCACCTGTCCACTTCATCCCGGGTCACAACATCCCCTTTCTTCAGAGCTTTGATGGCATATAGTTTCCCCGTCCTTTTGAATTCAGCAAGCAGGACCTTTAACGACAGTTGACAATGACACGGAGTCACCAGCACCATCCAGAGTCATCCGATTACAGTACAGAAGGACAGCTGCAGTTTTACCTTTCCAAAGTGCCCTCTTCCTAAAACAGAAATGCAGTTGAAGTCCTCCATCTGCACCCCCTCTTTCCTCCTATGAAACAGGATATATACAACATACAGTGAGACTGAGAAGAAGAGCTATTACAGGAAAGAGAATGCAGATTTATTTGACTATCAAAAGATGTAGGACAGGTCACAGGTAGAAATTTAAGACCTAAGAGGTTAGGGATGATTCAAAATCCTCAGTCTAAGATTCGACCGACAATAATAATAATAGCATTAATAAATAACATATTGACTTACTGAGGTGTAGGCTGGGATACAGGCCTGCCTTTGAGACCTTGGTTATCCTCAGATGAATTCACTTTGGCAAGAGTCTGGGAAACAAGTCCCAAAACACATAATTACAACTTTAACTTTACCAGAGCAATACAGAACTACAAATTAAAAAGAAAGTGTTTGTCCTCAAGATATACCCCTGAAAGTGATGCTTCAGTCACAGAGTTCTGTGCCAAGTGGAGGCGCGGGGGCTTGGCAGGACGCTCCTCACTGAAATTCAGTTTAACAACTGCTGAGTCTCTGCGATAAACAGCCACAACACAGAAAGAGATTCACTTTATATTCAGCTTAATGGATAGATTTTCCTCAACCAAACCCCAGGGACACCGCTGTATGTCTCACCCAGAGGAAGGGGGCGTGGACACAGGTGGAGGGGACAAGGGCTCAGAACCAGGCAGAGGGGGGCTCAAGGCGGTGATGGTGCTGTTGCAGGGGGGCAGCACGCTCATCATTAGACGCCCCCAAGTGGCAAAGTTCATATTCATCTGTGCTGCCCGCAGGAAGTTTTTCCCTGAGAGAGACATTAAATCAGCCATTTAATATACAAATACGACGCAATAGTCTGAAACATCTTTTTTTAAGTGCTGAGCTCCAAAGCACATCTCAAGTTAATAGCTCCATAATGTCAGGTAGTTTTAAAAGCAATTTAAAAGTGATTATGAGAGAAATTATAGCAAATCGCTTATGAGTCACAGTCCCTCTATGAAGACGACAACAGATAAAATGTGAGGTCAAGCACACCTTTTTCTTTTGGGAAAATTCGTTTCTGTCGTTGTAGTTTAGGATGCCGCTCAATGACAGGATTGTTGAATCTCACCTGAAACCAAAGCACATTATAAATAGTATTATGCATCAACCTCTGCAGAAAGTCCTAAATGAAATGCATAGCTGCTGCAAACTGTATCAACCCTTGGCTCGGTGTTGTAACCTCAGTTCTCTCACCTCTGTGAACAGTGTGCCCTGTGGTTCTAGATAAAGACACATGCCGTGCCGCTGGTTGTCTAGGAAATCTTCTAAACGCAAGAACTTCACGGCACACAGAGACCTCCAGTCTCGCCAGTAAACTGCAATCTCCAGCTCCCGAGACTACAGGGGTCAAAAAACAATAACAAACAAACTCAGATATGAATTGCAGTTGTAGTTCTTCATTAATTATTCATCATTTGTACAATTCAGCATCATTACCTTAGTCTTCAGTGTCACATGAAATATTTCTAATATCCTGATTAGGTGCTCGGTTACTAATGTTGAAAAGAGTTCTGGAGCTTAATATTTTTGTAGAAATTGTGACACATTTTTCAGCTGGCTTCAAAAAAAGAATATTCAAAAGAACAGTAATTATTTGTGAAAGAAAGCTTATTTCTATAAATGTGTAATATTATAAAAGTCACTTTTGAGCATTTCAGTAAATGGTTGTTAAATAAAATGTATTATAGGAAAATAAATCTTCAAGACCCTAAACTTTTAAACATAGCAATGTAATTGTAGTGTAAATGCAGTAAATACAGAGTGAAATAAAATAAAAAATATGGCTATTAAAATTTGAAGAAAAATGAAACATGCCTTTTAAGGTTTGTACTATTAAATCAAAAGCAGTATAACAGCACTTATTAGTTCTATGATGATTATATTCCAGATCACGAATCAGAATACTGGATTCCTGAGGTATGATGTGCATAACTGGTGTGTTATGAAATGATTTCCTGTTTGTCACATTTCTCAAGATTCTTCATAATGTGCAGACTTAGTTATAAGTCAGAAAACATGGCTTTGTGTCAAAGACAATCAAAACTTTCAAGACGGATACAGCAAAATGGTTCCCCATTTATCAAACAGATGTGAAGCACAGCCTTTTGCTTCAGTAATCTACAAATAACGAAATAAGATCTCATTCTCCACTGGTACAGCTGAATCAGCTTGGAGAGAGCCGCGGGCTGACTCGGCCAGAGTCTGTGTCAAAATGGTGAGCAAACGATCACAGTAATGTTGTGAGGGATTAGTTTGGATTGGAGGCGAATGATTGCACTCTGGAAGTAAAGCTGCCTTAATGAAGGTGAGGAAATGCCTTTAGCCAATGGCCATCACAGGCACTTTCTGTAAAACAGATGTGGCAAGTGTTATCTGGGATGATTGACAGTTATTAATTGCATGGTATAAAAGCACTCAGACAAGTAGTCTGATATTGTGGCATACATTAAGGGCGAGCTCCCGATCTGAATTCAAAACTCTTGTATGCTGTAGAATTAGTTGGCACTGACCCGTTCGAGTTCGATGCTAAAGCTCTGATTCCAGGCCTCCTTACTCAGCGGCCGCCAATGTGTGCGACCCACTATCTTGTTATCCACCTTCAATACAGCGCTGATCTCCGCTAAGAGAAAATGCATTAAAAGAAAAAAACAATTATAAAACCATCTTAATGGGGGGAAAAAATCCACATACATAAATATTTACAGAATTACTGTCACATAAGAATTAAGTTAAATATTCTATTTAAGTCCATCGAGTCTGTTTATTTAATCTATTTTAGACTCATCTATTTGGACCAGGTTGGAAAATACAGATAAAGGTTTTCTTCTGTCACTGTCCACAGTGAGACTATAGTGAAATCCATTATATTTCACATTGCTTCCCCTGTGAGACTCACTTGAGAGCTCATCAGTCTTGGTGGGCTTGCCGTTGGTGCTGCGGGTGGAGAGGCCGGTTCTTATCCTCAGTGATTTGGACTCAGAGGGACTTCCAGGGGCGGAGGACATGTTGCTTAACCGAGAGCGGCCTGGAACTGACTCCAGCAGGTCCTGACAACCCATCAGTCTGACCTCCAGACGCCCTGAAAACACACACTCAAATTATACACTATTCAGCCACCATATGTACGTACAACAGGATTAAGAAAACCAATTTGCACAATACACACAAAAAGCAGATTAGATTCTACTTTAATTTCCTCTTTACTTAGACATTGCATAATGATACCAATCAATATATTATTGAAATATATTTTAAAATGGAATTTATTCCTGTGATGGCATGAATTTTCAGCAGCCATTACTCCAGTCTTCAAAGTCACTGATCCTTCAGAAATCATTCTAATATGCAGAATTGGTGCCCAGAACACTTTTCCTATTATTCAATCTTATTATCAATGTTGAAAACAGTTGTGCTGCTTTTGGGATAGGAGAGGGGTGAACAGAGCATGGTTGGAGTTGAAGACATCCTTGACCATCCTTTCCATCCCTCCACAGAGAGTGTCTGAATGACACTCAATTTGATTGATCTGTAAAACGGTTTGCTATAAATAACACATAAAACAAACAGGGTTCGGCTAATATATGTTTATGTTGATGGATGCAAATTCTGGCTCTTCACAGAGAAGAAAAAAAAAAAAGTGGACAAACCATTCACTTTGTTCAATGCGAATGCCATTTGCTGGAATATGAATATTTTTCATTCGCGCTACTACCCGCCCGCAAGGAGTTAATTATCCGCACTCATCCCTGCCCGTGTATTTTAGGAATGTCAAAATCCACCCGTTTCAGCCACTTTTATGCGGGTATCCGCAGGTACCCACAGGTACCTGACCCGTTGCAGGACTCTAATCAGAGGTAAACAAAAAAATAAAACACAATATAAATATGGTTCAGTTTCTTGCACAGAACGGGCTTTTTGTGTCATTACACATGTATCGCCACGAAATGCAGGGTTTAATTTGGTTTTGTCCAATTTTTTTGTTTGTTTGTTTTATTGTACATTTCAGTCGTGATTACCATTCACATCCATTATAAGACTGACAGACTGCAACTGTTTATGTTAAAAATCTCAGTTTGTGTTCTACTGAAGAAACAAAGTATCCTACATCTTATTTGCCTTGGGTGTAAGCAGATAAACATCACCTTTTCATTTTTGGGTGAACTATCTCTTTAAAAACATAACATTCCTGCTAACTTTCAGCTGTGTCAATACCTGTAAGGCTGGCTGGTTTGAAGAGCGAAGAGGATGCTGAAGATGAAGAGCACAGACGATCTCTATGCAACCCAACGACAGGCGAGGACCCCACTGTCAGCTCCTCTTTAATAGCAGCTCGTTTGGGATGGTCATGTGGAAGTTCTCCAAGCTGCTGCTCCAGAGACAAACGTAACAGGTCCAGTTTCTGAGAGGACTCCTGCAAACGGGCCTGAGCCTGGACACAAAAACAATAAAGATGCTCAGCAAAGAGCAATATGAGCTACATTTCTGAATGATAGTAATGTAAAGCTACTAACTGTATATATTATAGCAGTTATATAGTATATGTCTTATATCCAAAGCTGTCTGTTCACAGAGTGCTATATCCAAGCATGTTAACAGAAAGTGGAGTGGAATGAAAAAGATGCACAACCAAACGAAGGAAACTGCAGCCTTATGAGGATTGTCAAGGCATCAAGAGCCACCACGCACAGAAGTGTTTTTGTCTGAATTTGTCCATTTAAACAATACTTCAGAGAGAGCTTAATATCTGTGCGCGTTTAAGGTGCGAGTTTGCAAATTTTCATTGAGCGCATGCACAAATCTTCTCACTGCGTGCACGAGATCGCGTCCTCTGGCTCTTAAATGTTTAAACTGGCAAAGCTTAAATGAGTTTAGCACATATCAGCATGTGCTATTCAGATCTCATCTGTGAGCGCGCACTATCAGCACCCGGGTGATGACGGAATAAATGACTGCTCATATTCCAGCAAACAGCATTCGCATTGAACAAGAGTGAACAATTTGTCCAGGGTTTTTTTTTCTCCTCATCGCTGTTGTTGTAATGTCTTGGGAGCCAGATTGCGCATACATCAACAGAAACATATATTAGCTGAAGTCTTTTTTTTACGTGTTATTTATAGCAAACCATATTACAGATGCTTTGTCAGATTTAAGTTGAACCGCAGTTCCAGCACGTGCCGAACGGTTCGGGGGGTTTTTTTGCGAACCGTGCCGTCCCTAGTCTGTGATGATTTGGGGTGCAATGTCATCTGCCGGAATTGGTCAATTGTGTTTTTTGAAACCCAAAGTCTCTGCACCCATTTACCAATAAATTTTGGAGCCCTTCATGCTTCTTTCTGCTGACCAGCTTTTTGAAGATGCTCATTTCCTTTTCCAGCAGGATTTGGCACCAACCCACACTGCCAAAAGCACCAAAAGTTGGTTAAATGACCATGGTGTTGGTGTGCTTGACTGGCCAGCAAACTCACCAGAACTGAACCCCATAAAGAATCTATGAGCTATTGTCAAGAAGAAAATGAGAAACAAGAGACCAAACAATGCAGATGAGCTGAAGGCCACTGTCAAAGAAACCTGGGCTTCCACACCACCTCAGCAGTGCCACAAACTGATCACCTCCATGCCAAGCTGAATTGAGGCAGTCATTAAAGCAAAATGAGCCCCTACCAAGTATTGAGTACATGTACAGTAAATGAACATACTTTCCAGAAGGCCAACAATTCACTAAATGTTTTTTTTTAATTGGTTTTATGAAGTAATTTGTTGAGAGGGTTTTGTTAAATGTGAGCCAAAATCATCACAATTAAAAGAACCAAACACTTAAAGTACTACAGTCTGTGTGCAATGAATTTAAATACATGAGTTTCACAATTTGAGTTGAATTACTGAAATAAATGAACTTTTCTTCGACATTCTAATTTATTGAGAAGCACCTGTACATGCTTATAATTCAGGAGTAAATAAAAAAACTTCCAAAAACCACTTCAAGGTCTGTCACATTGTTACTCAAATACATAGGCTTTTTTATCAATACAATGAAAGCCAATGGACTCCAATGATGTTGGGTCCCCAAATTTCTTCAAAATACCTACTTATGCTCCACAGTCATACAGGTTTGGAACCACACAAGTGTGAGAAAATGACCCAACTTTCATTTTTTGGGTGGAGCATTCCTTTAACAGTATATTGGTCTGTAGTTTACAGATAGTCAATCCATTCAGAACAGTGTTAATTTTGACACGAAATTTTAATTTAGTTTTAGTCTTAGTCTTTTGACTATAATTCTTTTTAGTTTTAGTCAAGTTTTAGTCATCTGATTTGTTTTAATTTTAGTCTTATTTTAGTCGACTAAAATTGCTTGGTATTTTAGTCGACTAAAATTGCTTGGTATTTTAGTCAACTAAAATAAGACTAAAATCAATAACAGATTTACTAGACAATTTTTTACAGCTGGTATAGGAAACAAGCTTAACCAAAATATATAAAACACAAATTCAACTTTATTTCAACACAACTGTGTCTTTATTTCGATTCAGAAGCTTTTATGCAGCAACAAACACTGTCATGATAATGTAAACAATAACTAGCTGCCAATTGACCATCAATAAAAGAAAAATAAAGTTAGGTCCAGGACCTTAAAGCTTACAGCTGAGCTGAACAATAAGTGCATACATTTAAAGTAAATATTTAATAAGTTGGGTGGATAAAAAAAGTAACAAGATCTTATAAGGTATTCATTTGTCTAGCAATATTGTATGTTTTAAATACTACAATATTGCTAGATTAGTATGTATAATGATAGGATGTGAACATTCATGTTTCACATGACTAATATAGAAATATTTGTGATATTGTCAACAAGTAGAACATTATAAAATATTCTAAACATTAGTATTAATCAAATGTATTTATCATGATATTACGTATTAGTATTGTGCTCTCATCTAACTTGAAGAAGGGGCTATTTTACAATACTTTTCAGTTCGTAGTATTTAATGCTACAACATCTACGCACTGCACTATTCCAATTTTGCTTAGCTCAATAAACAAAAGAACATCGTTGTGAAATTACATTTGAGAAAATGTCCGGGTGGCTTGTCTGTAAATGTCTTTTCAAATTGGTTGTGTTCTTGCCACGAATGAGCGCTCCGCATGCTTTACGCTTTGTTTTGCTTTGTTCGTCGTCAAACGTGAAGTGAGCTGTGGACATTTTGTCGCTCTTTTAGACATCACCTCTTCGAATGCCGTCTTCCCGGGAGCTCATTTAAAAACTGAAAACCTTCGCTTCACGTCTCAATAAGTCAGGCTCGGATTGGTTCTCTTCTCTCATGCAGTCTGTTCTGTTTTGCCGGTTCTTTTGCTCATTCCTCGCATCTCTCCCGTCTGCTGATTTGATTTTCGTCACAGTCTATTTTTGTCTCGTCCTTTATTCGTTGACGATAATGTCAATCAATTTAGTCATAGTTTTAGTCTCCATCAGTGCCTTCTATTTTAGTTTTCGTTTCGTTTTCGTCCGCAAAAATATATTCGTGACGAAAATAATGACGAAAATATTTAGTCAACGAAATTAACACTGATTCAGAATGCATCATGCATGGCTGTTGGTTTCTGAAAAGCCTTTATATCAAAAACCAATAATTGCACTTACCTCCGCTAAAGCACGTCGGTCCTGCACTTTGCGTACACCGAGCTGCTTGACCACATTTTTGGCACCTTCTGCCACAGCTGCCTCAATCTTCAGATGGTGCCTGAGCTCCTCCACCCGCAGTTCAAGTGGACTAATTGTCTCAGAGGGGCGACCTGCAAAAAAACAAAAACAAAACAGCATTTAGCAGCAAAAAAAAAACACCATCCCATTAGCCTTCCACCTGGTGATTACATGTGTATAAACAAAATAAAATAAAATAGGGAATAACCAGGCAGAAGCTTTCTTTATGGTTTTTGGATTCATAGAGTAAAAAGTACATTCATATAGGACTTTTCTTTTTTTAAGTAATTTATTACATATCACAAAATAAATTATTGTTGAATAAATATTGAAGCATTTGAATTAAATGGAAATTAACATACTAACCCTAACAGTAAATCAACACTGGAGGCGAGTGTAACAACAGAGCTACACTGCAAGAGCCCAGTATTGCTATGCTTGCATTGTAGACAGAATCAATTAAAATGGGAACCACTGAATTGTGTCATGTCATGCCACTTGCTTCTAATGCATCTGGTGAATGCTCAGGTGAGTCTTCAAATAACATGAAAGGAACTAAAGCAAACCACACCCAAATATAATACTGAAAGGTTACCTCAAATGCAAAACTGACATTTAAGATTAAGTTCAAAAATATACAAATATGTTCTCAGAAGCAACTTCTCTAATAAGATGGGTGATGATGCTGCATTGCTGATGTCAAAGCTTTGATGCCTAGGTGAAAACGGCAAAGACTGGGCTCCGCACTCACTATGTAATCAATAACTGGTTGCCTTGGAAACCGGTTTCCTTTTTTATTATCATTTTGAGAATTTGGTATGAAATTTTATAGGCCAATGTCACTGTAGGAATAACACCTGACTGTTTTCCAAGAAACTTTGGTAAACTCTGCTATAGACTGTGATTTTGTACATCCCAAAAACCTTTAGTGAAGTTTTAGTGCTGTAATGTCAATTTCTTTAAGTGGCAATGTTCTATGTGAAATAAATGAAAACAAAAAAAGTAATGATCATGACTTCCTACATGTTTTCTTTACAAATTGATTACCCTCTGGCTGTGTGGTCTCCCGCTCTCCATCTCTGGCCTGCGTGACTTTGACAATCTGCATGCGGAGCAGCTCGATTTTCGTTTTGCTATCCTGCAGCATCTGCTGGGCTGTGGACAGCATCTTCCGATCCTGGGGAGTGACAACAGAAGCGATAGAGAGATAGAGACTGAACATCTTGCATTTGCATTAGAACAAACAGTGAGGACACTGTCAGAGGAAAGAACAAACAGTCAGAGACTAGAAAGAAAAGTGATGGAATTGTAATTTTTTTTTAAAAAAAAGTGTTGTTTGATGATGTTGATATATATTTTGACTAGTACTGTGACTGTCAAACATTTAAATCACATCCAGGATAGAAAATTTTGTTCACATAATATACATGTATACTGTGTGTATTTATATATATATATATATATATATATATATATATATATATATATATATATACAGAAAAAAAACACACACAGAATACTCACAAATTTATTATATAAACAAAAACCTTGATTTTGGATGCTTTTAATTGCTATTAATCTTTTGACAGTACTAATTTTGACCAGTAAAATTGAAAGATTTTTTCCCATGACTCTTCTAGGCATTTATGATTATAATAATAATAATAATAATAAATATCTAAATTTCTGTCAAGTACTAATTCTCAGAATTCCTAATTTAAAATATGAACTTACTACTATTAAAATATATTAATATACTAATATTTTCAACAATATAGCATAGCCAATTGATATCTGTAACTTTCTAGCCAATTAAATACCTTAAAGCAGAATAAAATCTAGTGTTAAACGTATATTCCCTAAAAGAAAAAAAAAAAACCTGTAATATGCAGAGACAGCTACAGTACAAGACATTCATATGTCCCAAAAAAAGGTAAACACTGTGGTGCGATCAAAACATTATTCTGTTAGTTTGAACATCCCAACCAGCCTGATAAAGAAACAAAAGGGGATGCGTTAGGGAAATCAGAGAGTCATTTTTGCAGTTTTATTCTATGACACTATTAGCAAAGAAACCACACACTACAGCTTTAAGCTGAGCTGAGCCAAGATGAGAAATTCCCACAAAGACCAACAGGTCAAAAGTGCAGCAGTCTTCATTAAACTCCTCTCTTTCCCATCATGAGAAGCAGTCAGGTGTACACACCACACCCAAACATACTCAAACATCAAACACTGACTGTGCAATTTCTGCCCCAGAGCTTTATGAGCTGTGACGTTAAAGTAGCTCAAGAGAGCCATTTATCCTGAAGCGCAGCGACTACATTAAGCAAATGAAATACTCAATGATTGCAATGTCCAATGGAGTTTCAGTGTAAACAATGTTGCAACATGAAACGTGACCTCTTCTGAAACCTGCAGAAAAGACCCACTCAAGAAGTAATGGAAGAAGCGAACCATACCGTCCATAGTGCTCTCCCCCTCTCAAAGCAGTTCAAGAGGTCATCTGTCATGTTTTGTGAACTTTCAGATAGCTGTATGACATCCCCTTGCTCTTCTTTCACCCCCATCAGACGTTCCCTCCTGTGTTTTGCTCTCAGTCTTCAAAACTGTTCATGTCAGTTTATGTCGTATAGCAGACCCGCACATCGCTGATCAAGGATCAGCATCCGATAAGCCACCCCATTCTTTCTTCTTTATTGTTCTACTGTCCTTGCATCCCACTTGCTTGCTCACTATTCCCCTCCCCTTTTCACATTTGTTCTTTTTTGCCTCTTTCTCTCTCTCTCTCTCTCTCTCTCACGCTGTTTTCAGATCTCCTTCCAAAGGAGGCAGCCACCTCGAACTGCTGCTGCTGCTGTGCCCTGCCCGGGCTGGCCCAAACCCGAATGCTTCGGCATTGGTTGGAGCAAAGTCACATGGGTTGTTGCTGTCGCCAGGCCCAGGACAGGAGAAACCGAATCAGTACCAGCAAGCTCTTCCTCTTCAGACTCAAAGGGATGATGTTTTAGAGCACATCTGTGAGTGTCTTGAGTGTGTGTGTGTGTGTGTGTGAGATCAAGGCTCGGTACTCAAGCTGTCTGAATCTAGCACAGACATAAATCACAGAGCTGCCAGCACACAGTGTTCTCAGCCAGACACCGCAGCATTATCACAGCCCTGTCTGATAGAAACACACAGGCTCAAATACACTCATGGCTAGCTAGAGGTCATGGGACTATCGCTCTAAAAGGGTTATAAAGGATGGAGAGACGGAGGGGGAGGGGACTTGGAACCTCTTTTGTGTGCATGTTATCATATTTCATAGCTTTTTGGCAGTGACCCAGACCGATTTAAATACACACAGTGGAGTGGAGGACAAGTTACTCATCTTCAAGATGCACAGGGAAAAAAAAGATGGGGCAAAGATGGTGGGTGGGCTGGGGGAAATCCTCACCTTGACAGAACTGTTGGCGTATGTCTGAATGATGTTCTCAGCTCCTTGTTTCACCTTAAGCTCCATGGTAAGCTGTTTTTTCAGAGAACGGACACGGCTGCCCAAGGGTGATGTGACCTCTTTCCAATGGAATGGATCTGGAGAGGTGGCATCATCTGATCCGTTTTCTTTTTATACGAAAAGCAAATGAGTCAAAGACAAAAAAAATCTGCACTTTATAAAGAAATGTGAAGCAATTAAAGCTGTTTACACTACCATTCGGACGTTTTGGGTCAGACTATTTTGTTTTTTGAAAGAAATCAATAATTTGCTTCTTTTCTTTGATTTCTTCTAAATTAATAATTAATACAAAAAAAAGTTATTTCAAATAAATACTGTTCTTTTGAACTTTCTATACATCAAATAATTCGGAAAAAAATATCACGGTTTCCACAAAAATATTAAGCAGCACAACTGTCTTCATCAACACTGAATATTAAGTTTCTTGAGTATCAAACCAGCAAGTATCATGTGACACTGAAGGCTGGAGTAATGATTGCTGAAAATTCAGCTTTGCCTTTACAAGAATAAATCACATTTCAGAAAACAGATATCAACTGGTTTAAATTATTTATTTTTTTACTATATTTCTGATTGTTTTGTCTGTATTTCTGGTCAAATAAAAGCAGCCAAGCATATGAGACTACTTTCAAAAACATATCAAACCATATTTGAACAGTAATAAATATTTACAAAAAAAACACTGATGTCCTGAACAAGAACAAATCCTTTTTTAGATTGCTGAAACATAAAATAACAATTATATTGTCATAATGAACGAAGATCAGATAAGTAGAAAATAGGATGGAAACTTTAACGAAACTATTGGAGAAATTTCGTTGTCTCTTATATCAATTATCAAAACTCACTAGATCATGTCAAAGAACGATTCCACCCTCCTGCTCTCACCTGTAATAGTCTCTTTCTGAGTGGCCATAGCGCGTGCATTCAGCTCCTGGAGCTCCCAGTGGAGTTGCTCCAGCTTACGGTTGGAGGCTCGAAGCTGACCGTCCACGTCAGCAGCATTCTTCCGGTTGGTCACCGCCCGCCGTAGCCGCTCAGCCGCCTCTTTGATCTTCAGTTCCCGCTGGATCTCCTGCCGGAGAAGGGCAATCGCATCCTCTACACGCTGCTGGAACTCAGGGTCCATGAGGTCACCTTCAGCCAGACCCCGCAGACAGCTGCTCTGTGGTGTTCAAGTGACATTGAGAAAGTAGTACAACAAAAATCAACATGCTTCAAGTGTTTGTTAGCTTACAGCAGCCTTTTTGATAAAACACTCACATCTACTTAACAGTTCAAGTAAGGCAGGCATCTGAGATTCTGATTTAAAAAAAAAAAAAGTGTTAAAGGGATAGTTGTGTCATCCTTTAGTCACCCTCAAGTTGTTCCAAACTGGAATGAATTCCTTTCTTCTGCTGAATGTTATGTTCAACAGAAACAAGAAAATGTAAGAAAATGGTTTGGAACAAGTTGAGGGTGAGTAAATAAATGACCACAGAATTTTAATTTTTGGGTGAACTATCCCTTTAAGTAAACAGATAATTTCATTATAGTAACCAAATAATAAATTAAGCAAATAAGTGTGAACATACTGATATTGATAATGTGGACTTGCAATGAACAGGGTGAAAATAAGGTCACTGATATGAGCTGAATGTGGATAGCAGCTGAAGCAGTTACACCATAAACGCAAATATAGATATCTGTATGCACATGAGGCTTTAAACACTTCCAGACACTTGCATATTGTCAAACTACAGTGGTAAGAAAAAGCTAAATGAAAGGAAGAAAACCTACATTTATTAATGGTTAATGATTAATTAATGGTTATTTTACTGGAATGTTGATTCATGGCACATTGCACAGTTCTATGCTTTCTGTTTTGCTGGTACCTGTAATTAATTACTGGACCGATTTCAGCAAAATGTTATTACCAATGATGAGCAGTTTGGTTTTAAAAGTAAGCATGGGACTGATGTGTGTATCTGCACTGAAAGGGGCTGTGAGTAAGTACAGAAGGCAGAACTCCACCATGTGTCTGTGCTTCTTAGTTGCCTCCAAAGCTTTGACTGCATTAATCATGGAAAGCTATTTGTAAAATCACAGCAGTGAGGGGTTCCCCCACACCTAGTCCATGCTCTCCATTTTTGGCACAAACAAACAATGCGGGTTAGATGGGGCATAACAACATCGGAGACTTTTTTAGTGACAAATGGGGTTAGACGGTGGAATATTGTCAACCACGCTCTTTAACCTTTATATGGACGATCTTACTCAAAAGACTTAAAAACTGTAAGACTGGCTGCCTGGTGGGAGAAAGACTTTTGCACCATCTACTGAATGCAGATGACCTAGTTGTAATGTCACCTTACTCTGCTGGGCTGCAACAGTTGCTCAGAGTCTGCTATGACTATGCTGAGCAATATAATTTAAAAGTTTAAGATGTACATTAGATGTTCATTATTTTCTTGTTGTTTGCTTTTATTTACGTTGTATGCTGTTTTATATATATATCTATATCTATATATATATATATATATATATATATATATATATATATATATATATATATATAGATATATATATGGACCTTTCTGAGTCTGAAAGAAACCTATCATATCATACTGAATCTCACTTTGTTACACAGTTTGTTTCACACATTCTGACAGACTTAAGAAACCAGAAAAGGTATGAAACAAAAATGTATCTAATCAATTAACATGTTAATACACAAAGTATGAACTGTTATCCCTTAGATTAACATTATCAGTATTTAACAAGCTGTCAAATAGTGTTGTACTGATACATTCATAACATGACCATTTCAACTACTTTAAATAACAAAAGACTTAAATGTCACTCTTTTTCACAAACACATATAACTTGAGTTACATTGCAGTCTGTAGTGAGGGACAGAAGAGGAAGCTTAAGTCCTGTCAAACCCGTTCAACCTGAAAATGTTTAACGTTATTGATTTTAATTGTTCGGACAAAGCTATAAAACAGCCTTATTACGGCACATAACATGAGGCCATAAACACAGCATCTGTCTAATGGTTTACTTCATATTTGACATTTTATTTTTTATCCTTTATAATAATTTCTCCACTGCTAAAAAAATATATTGTGGGTGTCTTGAATGATTGAAAACCGTTGAGACGGGACACGGGACTCACCCAAAGTGAAATGTAAACACGAGCCGTTGAACGTTAACCATCTGACTAACGTCACTTGATCTCCAAACAGCACTTTGATCTCCAAACAGCACTCTGTGTTTCCTATTACTCCATTACTAACCATAACAGTTAGGCTGTGTAAAATAGATCTAATTTATTTCTTACCTGAAGCGTCACATCCGTCATTTTGAAATAATGTCCGATAAACGCAGAGAGTGATGCTTGGACTAACCGATTCTTCACTCGAGCTCACGCGGCGCCTGATTGAGTGACACTAGAAACCATATCCAAACTTCCAACTGAATTTGAGAACTCAACCAAAAAAAGGACATTCAAATAGAATAAAATGTTGGGTGCTGAAAGAAGATACAGGTGTCAGGCTGCCAGCTGGGAGGCAAGACAGCTCTCGAATTACCAGTAGTTTCCTTTTTTTTATGGAAGTTGCTTCGCCTTCCCATTTCCTGAGGTTTGAAAAATCCTCTTCGCCTCCCTTTTCAACGATTGGCTGACAGCGCTGTCACTCAAAGGCGCTGCACTTTCCTTGACCTGCTGGCATTCATAACATTGTTTAATATACACAATAAATGGACGAGGGAAGCTGCAAAGTTTCAACAATAAGAAAAGGTATAGCATAAAGTTGAAACACAAACAACAATTTGCTGCTCTACAAAACAACAATTTTACAAGTGAAAACGCATAAACTGTTCAAGTTAATAAAAAGAACAAATATATATATAAGTGCATATAGGATAGATTATATAAATAAAGGATTTTTGTCTGTGCAGAGTAAAAGTGGGCGTTTATCACCTTGTGGGTGTTTTCAAACTGCTGGGAGTTTCTAAATCATGCAATCAAAATGATCCCCCTTACCCAACCCCACCCCTAAACCCAAACCTCTGCTTGTGTAACATCTCGCGATAGTCGCTGAAATCCACGAGACTACACGGTGTGCTTGTATAAATCCGCTATTTGAGTTCTCAAGTGCGTCATTTCACATATAATATCCTGTCATGGCGGCTCTGCTTGTGAAGAAGTGCGCGTCCCCGGTTATTGTCAAAACGCTTTCAGCTCCTCAGTTGTGGATGCAATGTGGGTATCACAAAAAGGTAAGCTAGTAGGACTCATGCAAATTGTGTGAAAAATAATTAAAGTGTTTCGCTTTGACCTCATGTACTTGGTTCCTGTGTCTGACATCTGATACATAATGTGATACATAATGACAGTATTAGCAGCATTGGACTAACACCACTAACGTGTGACATACTGTAGCAAGTTTTTAGCTGTCAGTCAGTTTTAATTCTTTAAGTCAGTTTATATTAGATCACATTTAACTTTTTTAACGAGTCCAGGATTTATGGATAAGACAACAAGTAAAGTCATAATTTTCTGTAATTTGTATTATGGCAAAATGAGCAAACGACTAACTAGGTCCAAATGGGAGAGATTGGGGAGCAGCATGGACGTTTGTTTGTCTTGTATAACGATAAAATGCACTGACACAAGATCCTGACTTTTTTGTGCCAGAAAACTTAATTGGCCACTCGTTTGAACGTTGTTTTTATTTTAAAGGTTGTGGACCACTATGAGAACCCAAGAAATGTAGGGTCTTTGGATAAAAATGCCAAGAATGTGGGCACAGGGTTGGTTGGTGCCCCTGCTTGTGGAGATGTGATGAAACTGCAGGTAATTCTGTCTTGCTTAAAAATAGACTTTTTACTGATCTTCCTAAATTGTATTTTTTTTTTGTCCGAATGGATATGTTCACTATTGTAGGCTTATTAACTGTCATTTTATAGCACAGGTATTTAAAGACTAGCATGTTTGTATTTGTGACATGAAATGATGCATAGGCTATAAAAAGTGAAAAATATTAAACATTTATTGCATCCTTACTTAAAAAAGAAGCAGTATTTAAGGTGAATCTTTCAGGATCTTAATTCTCTGTAGAATGACTGAAGCCTCTGATTGGATTGAGTGCTTACGCAGGATGAGTCTGCATATTTTAGATGACCCTATTTATTATTTATTTGACGGGGACAAAACAGAATATAATATTTGCAGCCCTTTTCCTTTTCTCTGCTTAGGCTTTTTTCTATGGACCTAATAAATGCAGTAACCTACAAACAATATATAGTTTATAACAAAGTAATTAATGCTAAAAAATTTTTTTTAATATAAATCACCAGTTGTAAAAAAAAAAATATATATATATATGGTCACAAGGCTGTTTCTGTTTAAGCCATTTTTGTTCATAGCTCTATTGCATTTTTTCATATGAACTTTTTTTCTCACAAAAAATAGACATTAATTTGATTTCTATACTGTATTTCAAGTGATAAATGAAGAGTTTTTTTTTTTAAACAGTACATTCATTATAGAGTATTAACAGTCTGGAGTTCAGTTACAATGCTGATGATGAACTGATGTGTACGGTTGTTTTTCCCACCTAGATCGAGGTGGATGAGGGTGGGAAGATTGTGAATGCCAAGTTCAAAACCTTTGGCTGTGGTTCTGCTATTGCTTCCAGTTCCTTGGCTACTGAGTGGGTAAAAGGCAAATCTGTAAGTAAAAATGGTGACATTCGCTAGTACTAGTTCTTCTTGATTCAGTGCAAATGTTTGTCCTCTTTTCTTTTTTTTTCTCTATCTGCATTGTAACAAAGTTTGAATATAACTTAATGTTTTTGTCCTAATAAAAGTATTAAACCTATATATACAATGTACAGATTGATGAAGCCCTCAAGATAAAAAACACTGAGATTGCTAAGGAGCTTAGCCTTCCACCAGTCAAACTGCACTGCTCAAGTAAATATTCCTTTTAATTTATCTGTGTAATATTTGCATTATATTTGCTGCTTCTGATAAATGTAACATGTATATGTATAATAGAAATGTTATTTGTGATGTTGCTGTATTTAAGATGTTTCTGTTCTGTAACTGACCTTGTTCTCTGTGCTGTGTAGTGCTGGCTGAGGATGCCATTAAAGCAGCTTTGGCAGACTACCGTCTGAAACAGGAAGGGGAACCGGGTAAGAAGACCACCATGGCCCGCAACTAGGACGCGCACTTGATCCTCTGTTGTAATAAATCTCACCTTGTGAGTTTAGACCAAAGCTCTCCATCTCTTGCACTGTAGCCAGTCTATTAAACGCACAATGTAAAAGAACCAACCAATATACTGTTACTGTTCAAGCCATATTTGTTTAGATATATTAATGTAGTGAAAAAAAGAGTGTAAGTGGTTATACTTGCGAGCTAAACACGCACACAAAGTTATCTTATTGTATTATTTTAGTTTGATGGAATAAAAATGTTCTGAATAAAAACAATTCTGATGATGATTTATGCTCCTGGGCTTTTATTTGATGGCCTTTCAAACATCCATACTAGCATCAATAAAGCATGTTTAAACCTCAGGTATGTTGGCATTGGATTTAATACTGCATACCCTGAGATCTAGAAATATAAATTAACAATTAAAATTTGAAGTGATGAACTGGTTCTGCATTGTACTTGTTTTCAGCATGGCTAGTATATGGTTTTTGTTTGTAAACTGTGATTATTGATCTATTCTGGCTCAAAAAAGGGTAACTATTCAGAAAAGTTCTAGATGATCCAGGTGAAAAAGAACAACATGATGCATTTCTTCTACTAATGCTGAGGTCTAGTAGTGTGCACTGTGTAGTTTTTGCCTGATGCATTAAAATATGTGTAAATGTCAAAAGTTCTTTCATTTTCAGGTTAAAACTCTTTGTTTCATGAACTGTTAAGGTACAAATGACCTACCAACAGATCTGAAGCAAACTACCACTGGTTATTGAGAGTGAAGTCATAGTACTGACCTTCATTTATTAACATTATTTAAGAAATCTGGTATAATCTCATAAATAAGTCAATAGTGATTTATTGAGAAAATCGTGTTCTTCATAAAGTACATGTTGAGACTAACTGGTCTTAGACTAAACTGTTTGCATGGGGCTTTGTGGCATTCTACAGCTGTGGCTGAATACCTCTCGACCTTGAAAGGAAATATATACTGTAGCTAGAATGTGTAAACAGTAAGCTGACACTTAGATTTGTCTCCTTAATTGGAGTAGCAAGTGTGCTTGCTTTATTTTTTGGATGTGTGTGTGTTTATAGTGCATTGCAATGTTGTGAGCCATTAGACTAGATAACAATAGATCATGAGACATAAAATATCATTCTTCATTCCTAAGCTTTATGGATGTCGTTAGTAATAATAGAGAGCAAAATAAATAATATTTCTGATTTCGGGTTAAAGAGTCAAATGAAAAGAGATTCATGACAAGCGACATGTAAAATGCAGTTTTTATTTTATTTTATGTCTTGCCTAATAGGCATCCGTTCATACCATTTAGACGTAAGTAAATAACATTTTCAAACAGATTATTACATTTATATGTGGTAAATCGAAATAAACAGTCACAAACAAAAAGCCTTGAAAAAACAGATGATCTCATTGAAAATTCATACTACATTTTTTAGTTTTACAATGTGTCCAAGAAACACACTTTGTTCTGTATTTCGTGTCTCCTTCAAGGCTTTAAAAATGTCCACACTAAAATGCTGTTTTCTCTTCACTGATTAATGTTGAGCCTGAAGTAGCAACATCCTGTTTGTTCATGTCCTTTTGGATCTCTGAATTCTCTGGCCCAGATGAATGTTTGCTCCCTTCAGGGTGCCCAGAGTCTGAGGGGTCAGTCCCTTCCATGTCACAAGCGGGGACACTATCCTGGGACCTGCTGGGGCCGCTTTTTTCCACAGTATCCTCAACAGCAGTCTGATTTGTGGTCTTGTCCTCTAGCGAGCCACAGCTCTCCTCTTGACTCTTGTCGCACTGAACACATTCCTCGTCTTCCGCATGTTTTTGGTCTTCCACTGTTTCATTTTTCTTCTTCAATGGCATCTTGATTGGAGTTCGGAGGTTCTTGGTAGCTAGCATGATGTCCTCTTGGAGCTGCCTGGCTGAATTCACCGGCTCCTCACTGGAGCTGGTTTTGGCTTTCTCCAAAACTTCACTAAAGAAGCGCGCTCCTCCAGTCTTGTCTCGCTCATCCACGTACATCTTGGAAGGGAAAGCGCAAGGATAGTATGTGCTGACTTTACGTCGACGACTCAAGATAGCAGCCAAGCAGAGGATGGTGACGATGAGTAGAAGTAATGTGGTAATGACGATTATGAGAAGGTGGTTCTCTTCTAAGAAGTCCACCAGCTGATCCAAGAATGATTTGCTATGTTTTTCTCCATCTATGGAGGTGGACTTCACAGATTCATTGTGGAAGGAGGAAATGCCAGGTGTGGGGGTAAAGTCTGTGCTCTCAGAGTCGAACTGCCCACTGCCCTCCAAAGAGTCATTAAAAATGACATGGGTGGCGTAAGTGGTGCGAATGACAGACAGGCCAATGAGCCAGTGGAGAGCTGAGTGGTCCATCCTGTGACTGAATACCTGAGGTGGTTAAAAAGCCATTTTAATTACTGTTATCAGAACTTTGGATAACATTCTGGTAAGGTTTTTGAAGTTATGAACAAATCCAGTAACACTAATAGGAAGTTCTTTCAAATGTAGCTGGTCTTTTAATAATCGTCCCCTAACGAGAGCAAAATAAAAAATTTTACTTTCATTTAACATTTTCTCTAATGTTTGTATAATCAAAAAAAAAAAAAGTTATTTTGAACATTCAGAGAATGTTTAGAAATAACACGATTTCACAACTTAGTGGGAATGTTAGCAAATTGTTCTTAAAACCTATTTTTGTTAGCTGTGATGTTATCAACATGAGCTCCATAACTTTATAAAGATAAATAGTTAAATTTTAAGACAAAATTCAAAGCACCATATGGAAACTTCATTGGATTCTCACAATAAACATCCATTTTTACATGATTTATTAATTTAAGTAAATGTTAGTTTCTACAATGAACTAGTTAATTGCTTATTCCTATTTATCCATGATGTGTACTGATTAACATAATGTGAATTTATACTTAAAATGTTAAAATGTATACTTAAAACTGCATTAGTGAATGTAGAATTTAACAGTTAAATATTTTAAATAAGTGTATAAAAATTTACATTTACATTTACATTTAATCATTTAGCAGACACTTTTATCCAAAGCGACTTGAGAACAATAGAAGCAGTCAGGTCAACAAGAGAACAACAACAGTATACAAGTGCCATGACAAGTCTCAGTTAGTCTAGTATAGAACGCATAGCCAGGTTTTTTCTTTCTTTTTTTTTAATGCAAAGACAAGAAAAGGAAAAGTGCTGGTGTTAGTTGGTTAAGTGCAGGCGAAAAAGATGAGTCTTTAGATGTTTCTTGAAAATGAGTAAACCTGTACGAATTGAGATTGAACAAACCTTAAGTTCATATAAATAACATAATAAGTGCATAATAAATTTGGTATTTATTTGTAAAAGACAGCTGGCAAACCAACATAAATAACAACGGTTTGTTTCTTTAAGTAAAAGTATTTCAGTTCTCTCCACTCTGTTGCATCTGTTCTCAAGCTGGCGACCACATAATCATCACTGGACATTTGGTGCACCATGGAAATAGTATCAATCTCATGTGGCCCGTTACTCTCAAACACACACACCGCATTAATATTAGTCTCAGTCAGTGTTTTTATCCTGGCTTCAAAGCATTTCCAAACATCAAAAAGTTCTGTCCTTACTTCGCATATATGAACTTTCTTTTTCTGTTGCTCTACAAAAAAGGGTCATCTTGCCAAACTCAACCGTGAGAGTCCAGTCTACAACTATTCTTTGTTAAACAATCTGTAAAACAGTTACAGACCAGTTTTAAACTGGACATGAACCTTGTCAAGCTCTGCATTCCTGTAAGGTATGTCATCTATCTGTCGTCACGTGGACAGGAACAACATTACTAAAATAGAAAACAGACAAAAGTAATGTTGAAATGAAAGAGCTTACTTCCAAGTGCTGATGTTCTAAAACATGCTGACTGAAGATGATCTAACATGGAGAAGAAAATGTCGGCTGTTTCCTCCTCTCGAGCTGGATGTCTGTTGTTACAGACTTCACGATGAAGAACAATTTGGACTGGTGTTGGGGGAAGAAACTTCTGTTGTCCCCTCCTCCTCATCCTTCTTGTTCTGCTTTTACTCTGTCCCAGGAAGACTGACTGGGCCATTTCCAGACACGCTGTTCTCATTTAGGCTGTTTGGGGGAGAGCCAAGTTTTCTTCCCCTGCTTATGCACTGGAGAATTTCAAGCCACCAGATGCAACACAGTTTGTTTTAAACTCCAGATTCCTATTTTCATCCAGTATCTTGAACTTAAAAACAAAAGAGCCTTTAAAACGGCATTCTTCTAACTATTAAATCTAAATACAGACATTGATTGTCCCTTGTAAAATAGTTTGGGTTTGTATGTGGCCTTCAAACAGAAGCTATCAGGTCCCTGAGGAAGAGCTTTATGTTTCCTGTGCTCACGTGATCAACAGGGGAGAGGGCACATGTGTTATGAACCACTGCTGGAACGATGGACAAGGTGTTGAAACCTGAAAAATATAGAGCCGCTGAGGTAGGTCTCAAACCCAAAGAACAGCAATATATAATGAACCTGAAAATTATGGTGAGACTAAAAAGTACCGTTTCAATATTCAAAACGGTTAAGACGTACAAGATTGAAAACACCTGCTTTCAGAGCACCTAAGCTAAGAATGTTGTGTCTTTTTTCATTTCATTCTTTCTTTACTACAGAATAATAAACCTTGCTGTGAATAGACATGACAAATAAATGTCTTTACATGCCTCTGAAATAATGGTAAAGATATATAACATATACTGTAGCTTTTTATCTGCTTATACAAAACTAATAGTGTCACAAGATATTTCAGTTCCCCGGAAGAGCAGACTGATGTTAGGCATTGCCATGGATGATGGGCAATATTAGGAAATATCTGACTGATGAAAGACACGATTGCAGGGATACAAATAGTTAAGGGGTGAAAAATGCCCCTGTCCGGGGCATGCTCTGCATAGATTCAGCTAGAATCTGTCCAGTTAGACGCCACCCACATAGGCCTATACACTGTCATTCAAAATACACACACATTAACACTATTGTATAATACAGGTTAAAGGAAGTCAATGGTGCCCATCAACAGTTAAACAGTCAAAGTTATTATGACTGTTTGAGGAAACCAGAATGGGCTATCTACAAAAACTAGGCATTCAACGATCATTTATTTTTCATGGCAAATTCCAATTGCCATTTTTTTTAAGCAAAGGGGCCGATTCTGATACTGATTGCTGATTTTATTTTATTATTTATTTTAAGCAAGAGACAAAAAAGAATGAAAGACTACATGAACAAGATGTTTATTTGCTCTATTACAGGCTGAAATGGCCTCAAAATATCTGTAGCTATTTGAAATTAGATGTTTTCAAATCACATTCCAAAAAAGATGCTACATACATGTAGCATGATCATTTATTTTTTATTTTAATTCAACGGTATTATTTCAAGATTTAAGGCAAACAGAATGGTATGACTTGAGCTTTACAAAATTATGATAAAAATGCAAAATCACTCTCAGACAGCAGGTGGCGCTTATGGAACAGCCACAATAAAGTGTCTTACGTTTACATTTACATTCTTCTTGGTTACTGCTGTTATTTTTCACTGAAAAGTGTAGACTTTGTATATATGGGTTGACAATCCATAATCAAGTATTCAAGCTTGATTAATATTTACTTTTTATATTGTTAAAAATGTAACAGCATTTTGGCTGCTCAGTTTCATGACATCATTGTAAATGGTTCTACACACTAGAACACGATCTTCATGAAGAATTATGAATGAAAAGATTTATTGTAGTCAACTTTTTTTTATTTTAGGTGAAGTTTGGAATGCATGCACAAGACTGTTTAGAACACAGATAAGTGCTCAGATTTTTATGGATGTTGTCCTCCAGCAGTGGTCAACTGAGGAGGTCTGTCTAAAACCAGAAACACACAGAGGCACCAATACATTTACAGTACATGTACATCAGAAGAGCTTGCAGGTAGCCACTGCCTCTTAAAGCCAAGTTCAACTTATCAGAGCATGTGTCAGCCCAGTATTCTGCAACATGAGAATAATTCAAAAGCAAGGGAAAACTGGGGAACATGGATAATGACAGCAAAAAAATTAAATAAAATAATAGGCATTTCCTAATCAAAATAAGGTACTATTTCTGTGGCAAAAACACCATGCAAATGGCAAGTGTTGAGCATCCAGTATTTCTGACTTCAGAGTGATTGATTTCCTGAGGTGCAACAGTAATTTCAAAATTACTATCAGGTTAAAGCGGTAGGTTTTTGATTTATGAAAAAAATGCACAAGGAATGCATTTTCAACAATACTTGCCAAAGTCTAACAGGTTTAGGTTTACGTTCACATTCATTCTGCAACATGAAGTTATTGCTTCTGGATATATTGTAACTGATTGTATAATGTGTTTAAAAAACCCTGTTGTTGGATGCTTTATTGTCAATTATAATGATCCCAAAGCATGCAATGGAGGAAATAACTATGCGCTTAATACTCCAGTGATCACAATCATCATAAGGGACATTATTTGGACTGACTTTCCAAATTAATCCTGATGAATCCTAAATGCTGAATTTGAATGGTTATGAGCATTTAGACTTAGATTTCACTAAATCATATCTTTATCATCTATGATAAGATGCCTTTACAATCACATTTAAAATCCTATCCACACAGAGCACACTTTCTTTTCTGTAGATGTCCCACTTTGAATAGTATGTCGTTTTTCAAGAAGCCACTATCTAAAACTGGTTAAAACATATAAAAGTAGAAATAGAAGTAGAGAGGTGACTGATTCACCTCAAATTTGGCAGCACAACAAAAAAAGGAAAGAGGAATATTGATGTGTATAAACAACGACACTCTGTAACATGCCGCTTAATATCAGAATACTCAAAAACGAAACAATGTTACAATCACAAAAGAAATAAGAATGTTAAACAAAATCAGTTAAAACCAATGACCACTCATTTCCACAATTTTGCTTCTGCTATGCGAATGCTTGGGGGAGAATTTACAAAAAGTAAAAGTCCATCTTGGAATGTTGCTTGAGGTTGTCCTTGTGAGAAACACCAAGCGGAATGATCAAGTCAAATTGAGAAATTTTGGCAGTGACTGACCCCCCCTGCCCAACTGAATCTCTCTCTCTCTTTCTTTCTCTCTCCATACTGACGCTATGGCTCAGACCACCACCAGTGTCTTAGATTGCCACTTTAGCCACTTGCTCTTCCAGTTTGGCGATTCTCCTGTCCTGCAGCGTGACCAGATCTCTAAGGGACTTGACTTCTCGCAACAGCTCCTCTAACTTCACTTCATTCTTCTGCAAAGCAGAATAAAGAAATAGGATAATTATGCTTTAGCACCAATTATTAGTGTGGGAAAAATAACAAAGAGTCAATGAAGTATCATACTTACTCTGGTTAGCTGAGGAGAGGCAGGTTTCTGGGGAGTTGCTGGCTCTTCCACCTTCTTGGGTGCCTTGTTATCCAGCACATTTTTCTTGACTACTTTGAGGTCGCGATTCTTGCCCGGAACATAACCGTGCTTGAGCGAGATCAGGATTGGTTCGCCATTCTTGCCTTCAAACCACTCCTCGGCCTCGAGCGCTGGGTCTGGACCTGCTGTATCTGGATAGAGGTCGTCCTGAAAGAGGTCTGACTGCCAAAAACCAAGGAGACAGGAAATACCATAATGAGTATTTTGGATTCATGCTGTTTGTTTTCTCTGAAAACATCTGCTGCTTTAACGTCAATTGAAACTAAGTGCTTCCCCTTTTCTTAATCAATTAGAGACCACGAAAATCACACTTCTGATTGAGCTATCCCAGTAAAAACTAAACACAAAATAAATAAAGACTCATCAACTAAACATTCTTCTTAAGAATCATTGTTTTAATAACAGATTTTTATGGAATATACTAAAGAATAACAAATCCATACAGAATGATTAAAGCTGCAGTCCGTAACTTTTTTTGGTTAAAAATGATACAAAATCAATATTTCAGCAAGTACATAACCAGCCAATGTTCAAAACTATAGCCTTCCTTTTGCCGGATTCACTGCGGTTAGTTTATAATAATGTTTCCTAATTTGAGTGGTACGGGTAGGTTTTGGCAGGAATTCAAGCATGTTGCTGCGTCATTACGTCACTTCTGTAAACATAAAGAAGTTGCTTCAGCTACTAGGCTTTTGCATGTGAGGATCATGCATGTGATGGATCGTTTATAGCCTTTTCTCACAACGGCTAGAATAATCATATGTCCAAAAATTGATGGATTGATGTGTAATTTTTTGTTTATGTTTTGTTGTAATTATTGATGTGATATGAGCTAATCGATCATTAGATTAAAATCAACATCGGTAGCGCAATTTCTGGTAATGCTTTTTTCCTCAGTTGGTCTGAACAATCATAGCAGGTTTGTTACTTATTTGTTCAGATGACAATATATGGTGAAAATTCTTATTTGGGTCATATATTCCAAGACATAGCTAGAATCTTTGATTACTAAGGCTACGTCCACACAAAGTCAGAGCTTTCTCTATCCCTTTTAGGGATGTCAAATTTCGATTATTTCCATGATCGATCGTCGTTTAAATTAACGATCAATTAATCGATTAATCGTTAACCATAATACTGCAAAATGCGTCTATTGCAGGCACGCAGTCAGCGGTATGACAGGATGTGCAAAAGCCACACACACACACAAAACGCTTTCTCACTTGAATTAAAGAGGTTTTAGTCTGAATAAAATGCTAGTAGCAGGATTATAAAATGAATAGATGCGATTATGATCATTTGATAAAATGAAGAGAGCGCGCCATACTTTTGAGGTCATTTTACTTTGTTGACAGTTTCCAATCCCGCACGGAGAACGCTGAACGCGCCTCTTTAAATGGTTTTGTGGTGCTCGTTGTTGTATTTTAAAGCACAATTGCGATGTTTTCAACTGACATTATTGTATCAAATTATCCGAAATGTGGAGCGCGTGTGACTGCGCTGCACATTAAGTGAACTACATCGGCGCTGCTGCACCAAAACACAGTTGCTCACATTAATTTGATCCTGCTGGATTCTGTCCTAGAAAATGTCAGATTTTTAAAAATCCGGCATACAGCGCATTAGATCGTGACAGTGCATGCGTGCAGACGAGGATGAGCGAACGCGGATTTGGCTAGATTTATTTGGAGGTTATTGCTCATGTCTCATTCGGCACAAATCGAAATGTTTCCATATTCGCAATGTATTTGAATGTTAAACTATTATTTATAATGTAAACTAGGCTTGTACTTAACACGCATTCGCATATAGACGGAAAAGATGATCCTCTTCATATGAGCAAAAACGTCCTTGGCATAACAGCAGAGTGGACCGGTATACTACGGTCTATTTAAACTGAATGCTCCAGGAATGTGTCGGTCACAGCGCCTATTAATCGCTGTTTTGAATCCAGCAATTATTTATTTAGAAATGATAAGATCTGATTATGACAAGTGTGGTATAAAAGCTTTGTTTATTAGAGGAATAATAGGTTAACTGGAAAATGTTACATCGCGACCATGCTTTTGGACCCCAAAGTCTTCATTTACGCGGCTTTGTTCTGGTTTGCCGGTTGGTCACGAATTTCCACAAATTCAGTATATTTAGGCATTGTTTCTTTTCCTAAATCTTCATAGTCTAACCCTCTAATTTCCCAGGTTTATTTTATTGTCTTTCGCTTTTAATAACTGTTTTCGCATCTCTTACTGTGGTAAACATGGGAAGGGAAATTAAAGATTTCATGAATTAAGAATTCGTTCGATTTATTAATTTGTTCCCTTATTTCACTTAAATCATGGGTTATTTAGGGAACAAAATTAATGAAACATGGACAATTGCCACATTAATAATTCGTAGGAATGAATTAACAAGTTGTAGGAATGAATAGACTACCTGTCCTGTCACTGTGTCCCGCAGCCCTGCAAAGCGCACGATATAAAACAGTTATCTGATGAAATGATTAGTAACTACATTTCTATTGCATTTAATGTTGAAGAACTTTTATGTTGTTTCTATTTTAATGTACTTTAAAGTTTAAATCACATTAAAAGCTTAATTTGTACATTGTGAATGAATGATGATGCTTTTATATATCGTCACCGTCACTCACAGCCGCTCGCACGTGTTGAGTGCGCATGAGCCGCACGCAGCCCAACATTGAATCGGTTAACCGACCATCGATAGCCTTAATCGATTGCATCTCTAATCGACAATTAATCGATCATCGATTAATCGTTGACATCCCTAATCCCTTTCTTTTTTTTTTCCTCGTCTCCAGAAATATCTGGGTCCACACAAAACCACAAAACTGACACAAAGCGATGTAGTATACATGCCAAACCAGTATGTGGCGCTATAATTCTCCCACATAGATACACTACGAATGGAGAAGAAGACCTGGACTAAACCTTGCGCGTAGAATACAAACGAACATGGAATCTGTGTTAATGTTAGTTAATAAAAACACAATCGTTCAGTGTTTATTCATGTTTTTGTTGCTGTAAGTGACGTAGCGGTGTCTCACTAAGGGCGAGACGTGAACTGATTACGTCAACATTTTCGAAAAATTTAAGGATTCGCTGTCCACACCAGCTGGTGTTTTCAGATGTATCCATTTTGGGACTCAGTTTCAAAAAATATCTGTTTTAATCTCCAATAACGCTGGATCTGTGTGGACGAAACTCCTATAAGATAAAAAATGTATGCGTATACAGCAAAAGTGTCTCCGTGTGGATGGGCCTAAATATAGGCTTCACAACGGTGCGGTGAGTGTCTGCCACACATACTCCTCAAAACATTAGATTAATCCGCGCTGGAGCCTTGCCAGAGTACAACCCAAGCAAGGAAGATAATTCTGCAAGTAACTGCAGTTCCAGGTTTTTAAACAGAGATGGCGACAAAGAGGCAAAACTTACAGACTGCAGCTTTAAATGAGCGACAAACACAATACAGTGAAAAGTACCTTTCTAGGAACGGTCATGATAATTGGCTCACACTTTCTCTCATGAAGTTTATAAAACCTGTGAGAAACAACCAATATGTTATTGGTGTTAATGGTAATAAGCACATTCTTAATCTTTCAAAAACTTTTACAACGTCTTTGCTTTCTCAATTTAATTCAAATCTTTTTCAAATACATTCTATTCTTTTGAACTTTATAGTCACCAACGAATCCTAAAAAAAAAGTTCCCCAAAAAATATTAAGTAGCACAACTGTTTTGATAATACATTATCACATAACAAAATTTAGCTTATTAGAACAATGACTGAAGCATTACATGAAAAGATGTACAAGAAGCCTTCTTCACCCACCAACATGGGGCAATTTTATTTGTAATAGCCTATGCAATTTCCAACAATGATTAAACACAGAATGTACACCCTTATGACCAAATGGATCCTAAAACGAATGATCCTAACAGTGATCATTAGTGGTCGAATAACATTTCCATGACCTTTAGGAGACACAGCATGATCAGTGCCACATTGTCATCTCGTAAGATTTTATAGTCAATGACAGGTTAATGCCTCCCCCTACTGGAGAAATAGAATCAATCTAGCAGCAGGAATGAAGCATCAATCACATCACACTGCTGAGAACCATAATCACAACAATGCTGGCCTAAAGTCATTTAGTTTCTCGGAAATATCTACAATGCCATAAGCACGTCAAACACCTCTGATAATTGGGATGAGTCTAAAACCACACACACTTTCTGAAAATCTCTTTTCAGAAATAGTTTAAAGAAATGCCCGTGCTTATAGTGCATACCTGGCTATCTCACACTTGTTGACGTCTAGACCTCTTTTAGGCATGTAGCCCATGCCTCTCTGGGGCTCCTTGCTGGAAAACGTGTTGAGGTAGTGCACATACGGTGCCTCGTCTGTGATCTCGAAGTAACGGATACTGCTGTCACCCTGGAGCAGAAAACATTTTTTTTTTTTCTTTTTTTTTACAAGTTATTACCTCTTTAAAATATACTAAACACACATAATCAAGTTATGTCACATCACACTATTGATGCTAAGCCAGTGGTTCTAAAACAAGGGACCTCTGCAAACTTCTATGGGGGGCCCCAAATTATTCACATTTAGAAATTTTAACAATCTTAAATGAAGTGCTAAAAAACACAAAAGCGAAGATCTACAGCATGAAACTGACATGTTTTGAGTTGTTTTATAAAGACAGAAGTACCAGCAGTACATATCAGACAATTGTCTCAGACAAAGTACAGTATATAGTTAATTTGAGTAAGTTGCTGTGTATTATTTATTTAAGTCAACGTGTAAATGTTAATATGTTTCTGTGTAAGTAAATACAATGTAGCTGAACTCGTACTTTCTGGATCACATAAAACCTGCTCACCTTTCCACACAGGTAGACCACATTAGTGTCAGGGTCATAGAAGGGAAGCAACACTCCATTGCTGGTGTCCATTTCGTGCACTGATATCGGCTCCTCCATGTTTTTCTTAAAGAGACGCACATCAAAATATTGAATAAAAGTGTCAAAAAAAAAAAAAAATCATACTTTTTCAAACATTTATTTTGGCTTACAGGATTCCATAAAGCCAGCTGCCGCTCACTCATACGACTGAAGCCAGTGGTGAAGATGTTTCCATCAGCCAGAAATATGGCTCTCATGGGCCGTGCCCCCTCATGGGCCTTATCCTTCTCCTGTGATCATCAATGTCAGTGAAACACAAAGAACTGTGAAAATAAAGAGTCTTCAGTGTAATTCCAGATGTTTTCACTTACCGCAATGATCTTCCCCTTGCGTGGGTCGATAACACGCACTTTCTTATCCTTGCACGCGGTACAAATAAGACTGCCGTTGCGACTCCAGCAGACGCTGAAGATCACGTCAGGATGCATGTCCTCCAGGTTGATCAGAGCTTCTCCTGTGCCCACGTTCCAAATGATGATGAGATTATCGCATCCTGACAGAAGAGAGAAGACAAATTAGTCTTTTGATCATTCAGTCACGCAGCATAACATGTTTTTGATGTTCAAGATGATAAATGTGAGAGTTTTTATGTAGCGCACTTGCTTTAAATCTAATACCTGCACTTAGCAGAACATTGCGGGCTGTTGGATGCCACGACACGATGCCCACCCTCTTGGAGTGACCCTCTAACACCACGACTGGCTCAGAAAGAGGTGCAGTGAGGCCGTTCTCAGGGATCTGCCACACCTGTGTATATTTTCATAATAATCATTCTCTTGGACCCAAGAGTGGTCTCTATGAGAGGATGTGGTGAACGTACCATTACTGTACAATCTTCAGAGCCGCTGGCAATGACGTGATCATTGTGCGGGCACCAGTCAATGTCCAGCACAGGGCCCGTGTGCCCACAAACAGTGGGGTAGGCCTTGTCAATACGACCTGTCTGCAAACAGAAAACAGAAAGCATGAATTTATATAACTTTTTTTGGTATAATTGTGACCAACTAAGCTTATTCAAGTGATTAACTGTATAAATGCTGCGTGAGCATTTAATTCATATGCGTTTCTCTCTTACCTTTTGCAGAGGCAAAACGAGGAAAGCTCCACCACCACTAGCCTCAACAATAATAGCAACAAATTTGGGGTTTACTGCGCAAAAGGCACTGTCCCAGGTAACCCGCGAAACCCTAATGTCATCATAGCACTGGTCATTCTTCACCGCCTGACCGAACACATGACGGAATTTACTCTGTCGTACCACTCGTCTGATCATTTCTGAAAACAAGAGAAGAGAAAGGTTTTTTCTGGCTTGTTGTAATGATTTCTTTATATATATATATATATATATATATATATATATATATATATATATATATATATATATATATTTACAATGGTACTTTATTTAACTACACTACAACTCATTCTTAATGGCAGATGAGCGTATGCATATTCAATGTTTTTCTATTGCTTCCAGACTTCCTATTGACAGGAATATTGATCATATTAGGGTAAGATGAGCAGTCAGCTAGAGAGCATTGGGAATCAGTTTTCCATTTCACTCTCCATAAAAGACAAGAGGAGAAGTTAAATGCAGTTTTGTGTGTCAATTTTATTGAACCGCTGTGTAGAAACATTCATCTTGATATGAAAAAGCCACACTCTGATGACTGTTTATTAATGAATAAGTAATTCATTCCAGTAATTGGTTATTAGTCACTTATTGATCAAAATTAAAATACAAATATCCTGTATTTTGAATAATAAACTATTCATTTTTATTAGTTCATGAAAGGATATGACCATCTGTTATTGTAAGGAACATTTAAAACAAACTTTCATTGGTGTAATTGTAGTCGAATGATTCAGTCAGTCATATTAAAATGTACTTTACCCAGTAATTTACATGTTATGAAGCATATATTTTAGCTCCCTTGACAAAATCTGTTACAGGTGTATGAAATTTCATGCACCATTATGTAGACTATAAAAGTAAACAGTCTCTTTCTTGAACAAATTTGTATTGTTTATCAACCAAAATTAAAGACACAATTCAAACAGTAAATTCCAAGATCAAAACCTACTGAGTTGCCAAAAAGACAGCGTTTTTTAATAACCTAATAAACACCAAAGATAGCCAAAAAATGATGCACACATACAGTGTGATGCCAAAAAATGTTGTCTAGTTAGACAGATTTTAAGACACAGTCAGCGTGCTTATTCCTAAGCAGTATTTCTTATATTGTATACTGACAAATCAAACAAATCGACATTAATAATTATACATTAATAATCACTGGTTATTTGAGTCGCCTTTATTAATGCATTATGTGCATTAACTGAAGCATTGGCTGAGATCTGCTAGGACCCTGACTGATTGATGGAGGTGTCGTCATAAGAGCTACCACCACATTAATAACACTAATAATAAAAAATCGAATCCAAACAGTTGTGTTTGTGAGAATAAAACGTAGTCATCACAATAAAGTCATGGATGTGCTTTTGGAAATAGGTCAGACGTATGGCGGTGAGTGTGTGTGTTTGCTTTCTAATGGCCGAGCTGCGTTATTGACGATGAGCATCCCGGCGAAATAAATAAATAATTAACACACACCACTTACATTTCTACTAAAATAAATTAATTAGATTAAGAATAAAAGAAAAAATATGTACGGATGAGAGAAAGATGAAGAGAAAGATCATATATTCTCCTATAGTGCAAGAGTAAGAATGAATAAACATGACATAATCGATGGATGGCCGGGCTTCTGCTGGTGTGAGAAAATGAGCTAACCGCTAACCGAACAAATGAATGAAAACAGCTGAAAAAGCATCAGTAATGCAGCTTGTTATGAGCCGTGCGTGTGTTTCTTTGCATGTGCTGGCGAAATGCGACGTGCCGCTTTGAAGTGGAGGCGTGCTATCTACCCGGCACAGGTCATCATGGTCAACTTTCAATTAATATCTCACTATTTCTGCTCATCTCGCCATATGCATGGTAATCAAAGGCTGGATGTAGTCTCACATGTCAGAAAATGACGCTAAATGAGCCGAATCGCCAGCAAATGGCCATGCACGAGCGCAAGTTGTTCTCGATAAGGTACTAGCTGTTTCCAGAGCTTGTTTTAAATCAGTGATGCTTGCTAAAATCGAGCTAGCATTCCAGTAGAGGCTATTGCACCACTGACCTGCCTTGCATTATATTGACCAAACGCAAAACACTTACCTTTATCAGTACTACGTCTCCCAGAGCGTCAAATTCAAAGCATTAATTTAATTTCTCAGAGATTCAGTTGTGCTGGTGACTGTCTCAGTGAATTGCGGCTAGCCACAATAGCTTGCCTCCTCTCCTTTATTCTGAATGAACGGGAGAAAACGCCCTTGTTCTCCTCTCCCCTCCCCTCATCCTCATGCCCTCCTACATGGACATCAGTTCTGTGTGTGAATGAGAACTAATGGTACAAATTGTACCATACTGGCTGACCGGTTACTGTGGTTTAATTGGTAAATTCATTTTATAAACGGAAAGACCCTTGAGCATCTCTCCCCTGCAAACACTACCTTGATCCCTAGCAGCGTTTCCATCTTGAGCATTTAAACACATTGTGCTTTGCCTTCAACTGACCTGATGATGTTACAAGACTCTGGTTTTTATGTTAAGAGTGAAAAAGGATGAAGTCATGCTCATGTTGGATTATGTTACAAAGTGCAATGTGCACTAAAATCTAATTTGGAGTCTTGTTTTTCTGTTTCAGTGTGGTGTAGGGTTTTTCAAACTTCATCAAGGACCCTAGACAGATAATATGATCTGAGGGACCTCCTTTCTAAGCTATATGTTTATAAAGAGCCATTTATAATGTGTGATAAAAAAAGAAAATGAAATCTGATCAAGATTATCTATAACACTGTCAGTTGTTCTTAAAACTGTTTGAAAACTATGAATGCAATCGGCTTGAAAACCTGTCTTACCTTTCTTCGGCGAGGATCTTCTTTCCATTTTATGGGAAGATGTTTGTAGATCAAAGGCTCTCTTCATCTGCGATACTTTTAGACTCTGGCTTCCCACAGTCACATCTGGCTTGGCTTCCATTATGTTTGTCCTGCTGTGATGTATCACTTTCTCCTGGATTTTGTTGCTGTCTCTGATGAGTTCAGAGACGGGTCTGTATCTGGACAGTTCGTTTTCCTCTGAAGCAGAAGAATCACTGCTTGGCATTCGACAGGCGGTGTAAGGATATCTAGTTGGGACTGCGGTGGGTTCAGGGTCTTCTTCATCCTCAATGTCCATCGTGTAGCTTTCAGGGTCACATCTACCATATTTCAAAGGCTGATCAACATTTTCTAAATCAGAGTCTTCGCTTGCTTGGTTCTTCTCTGTGTCTGTTTTAGCAAATGGATTTTGAGGCTTCTTCGGCACAGGTGGTGGTGGGCCCTTTATTTTTGCTCTTTTTTTTAGCAGTGGTCTCAGCTGAGACATATCCATTTCTTTTAGTTCTTTATCATCGAGTGTTCCTATCAAGTTATCGCAGTCAGGTGCAACAATTTTATCATGTGGGGCTAAATATCTTGGAATATTAGCAGCTTCAGGCTCTAAGGCCATGCACATGTGAAATGGGGACTCCATATAATAAGGTGACATATCAAGACATGATGGATGCATATTAAAGTCCTCAACGGACTCCATTGCCTCCTGCCTTCTGCCCATTTTAATATTTCTGAGCAATAGGTCTGAATATTTGCTTGGCTCATCTGCGGAATGAGAAGCAGATTCCTTGCGGCCAGCAGCTTTTTTAAAGGGATTCCTTGGTTTCTTCAGAACAGGTGGTGGTGGTCCTTTGATTTTGGCCTTTTTCTCTGTCTCAGCATCTGCGGGTAGGATGTCAGAGATCATGCTCTGTATTTCAGCGTGAGGAACGTACAAATGAGAGACGTCAGATGACTTCCTCGCCTCCTGATCAGGAAATGTATGAATCTGAAGTGGTGGTGTGATCACAGCTGTGAAATAGAGAGGCTCTTTTTCCCGCTGCAAAGAAGCCACCTGTGTGACTCTTTCGGTGTCACCGGCATCAAAATCTGAGTGAGAAAAAGAGTTGGTTTACAAGCCATTACATTTGATCTACATATTTAGCATTGATCTTTGTTTCTGTGCTTATGTCATTCAGTTTGTAGATCTTTGGGTTACAGACTCTTTTGCCCTGATGCACCTGAAATGTAACATTTTTACCTGATAAAGTAAAGAAGAAGGATTATGTCTTCCATTAAGATGACCATCATAATCTTTTCTGCTCTCTGTGGATTTTAACTAAACAGTTTTTCGCCAAACAGATTCAGTGTTTCTTTTCACACATGGTGCTTCTGCTCCCCACACTCCCTTTCTGGCTGGGTGAGGCGCATTGCTAACAGGGATGTTTTTAGCTCTGGATGCAGTTAAATGCTCAGATGACATGGCTGTTGAGTGTTTTTCCACGACAGTGAATGCCCCGTTATCATCATTTTGCTTCCCAGAGTTTAACAAAGTACTGCTTTGGCTTAAATCTGGATAGAATGTGCTTAACACCTTTTGTGTAAAGTCCTCCTCAAGCTTCAAAGGGACTAGAGTTATGTCTGGATTTTTGGGTTCGAAAGAGTTGAATGCTGTCACTCTATATCTTAATAAACAAGGTTCATCAAAGAAAATATACAAGATTTTGTCCTTACCTTCTGTTTTACCCCATCCGGTCTCTTCTTTTTCCAGCAATGGCAAAGTTGGGTTTCTTTGGTCGTTTCTGAAGTTTTCTTTAGGTGTCTGTGGAGCATCATTATGATCTTGGAAAACACACTGTGACAAACCTCTATTGATATTTTTATCTCCCTGTAAATTTTCCTTCTTACTGGCATTCTGAAGCCATGGACGACTTGAATTTGAGCTGACTCCAGTGATTGCCGGACATGTAGTTCCAGTCTCTGAACACAAAGAATCAACTCTTTCCAAATACTCAAATCTGTCCGCATCAGGACTTTCTTCATGCTGAACAGTTCCAGCACTTTCTTTGCAAACTTTTTCACAACTTCTTCTAGTTTTGTCACTACTTAGGATCTGCATTTCATTTTCATGTTTGTCCTCTGAAACTCCTAATTCCTGGAATGACTGTCTTTCAAGTGAATCAGCATTCTCTAATTCCAAAGAAGGTTTCCTCTTTATTTCAACATCACCACTCATCTTTGTCATTGTCTTTGTGTCGAACATTCCATTCTGCCTGTCAGACAGCGGCTGTGTCTCCTGCTTCTCAATGTTCACGTCATCATCTGTTGAGTCCCCTTGACAAGAGCCTTCTAACATGTTTGGATCCTTGAGGTGAGTTTTGTTAGTCATTTTGTCTGTTTTGTCAGGTTGTTGCTGGTCCACAGCAGTAGATATATCTGTGGCTGTTTTGAATTCTGATGCACATGGACCTCTTGCCAGGCTTAGTTGAGGATTTAGTGTCCTGGTATTCTGAGAAACATCCTTATCATAACTCTGTCTGATCTTTTTTCCTCTCTGGTTTAAAGAGGGCTCATTGGTGTTGTCATTAGGTCTTGTTGGTTCCTGATGGGGCTCTAGTATGGAGGTGTCCAAGTGAACAAAATTCTGGTCTGTTTCTTCTGAGCTGTTGGAATGTGTTTCCACCTCGCTTCGGTTTAAGATCTCATAGTCACTAACGGCACCAGTCAGGACGTCTTCTTTTCCTAGCTCCTTGTCCTGTTTCTGTCCCATCACCCCTGTGAAGAACACATATCCCCACCCATGAGTTTATGAACAGACCGTATATCTTTATCTGTAATGAGCCTCCTCCCATTTCAAGCTCTCTCTTGTTCCTCTCACATCACTCCTCACTGGAATGTTGCATTGCCTAAAATTAAAAGACTCTCAATGAGGCTACTGAGTCACAAAACCAAAATGGGAACCGGACAACTGGCAGAGTGGATCAGTTACCAGGTGCGAAGGTCACATTAGACATGAAAGGGGAAAACCCACAGACTCCAAACATATCCTACGGCTCTTGACTACAACACACCAGACCTCCTGGCCACTGGGGCTATGTTTCCATCCAAGCTGGCAATTTAGTTGATCATTTATTTTAATATATTAAAATGAATAAAAAATGTATATATAAAAATTTAAATTGTGTATATTAAAATGAATTATTGATATATAAAATATCAATATATTTACACGACTGTTCAAAAGTTTGGTGTCAGTAAGATCTTTTCATGTTTTTGAAAGAAGTCTCTAATGCTGCATTTATTTGATCAAATATACAGCGAAAACAGTAATATTACAATTTAAAATGGCAGTTTTCTATTTTTACTTATATTGTAAATATATTTTAATAATATAATCATATCATTATAATAATTATATTGTTTGTATCATGTTTGTATATTGTTGTCTTTTTATAAAAAAAAAAAAAAAAAAACGAAACAAAAAACAACAGAATATTGACCCCAAACTTTTGAATGGTGTGTGCCTGTGTGTGTGTATAATATCCTAAAATTTGCATACAAATATGTGGATTAAATTATAGACTGGTTTACAGACCAGCAGCACAGGATCGTTTTCAAGGAGTTTAGATCGACTGATTTCTTTTTACTTATTAATTACTTCTAATTTATTAATTGTTTAGTTATCCTGACTTTGATATACTACATAAAAGCAATAAACTTTTTCAGAAAGTGACCTATTGGCATAAAATAGACACACAGGGTGATATGAACTGTGACCTCTGGCTATATGGGTCATGGCTTTATCAGTGACCTTCTGAAACTTCCATTGCACAGGTTTGAAAGAACGAAGCATCCCATAATGCTCAGCTGACTGTAGTGTCACAATGTGGGTCTGGTGGGAAGAATAGTCTAAAATAGCCTCCCAAATATAAGCATATGATAAGGTGTAAGCATGTCCTTTGTCCTCTGCCCTCATGCTGATATCAAAACTAAAAAAGCACAACGTTTTCCTTAAGCATAAAAAGTCAAATAATGAGGATAAAGTCATTTCATCAATAAGGCCTATCTGGCATGGATTGTGAATGTGGATTTCTCTGTGTAAACATGAATGAATATGGCTCTACGTTATCAGTAAATGTCATCTCACTTGCACCTCTTAGAATGATGGGATATTTTAAGGGTCCAGTGCTCTGTTTTGACTCTTTACTCTGTCTGAGAATGTCAGCTGTAGAGGTAAAGCTCAACTGGCTGGGCTGCTGCATGAATGGCAAACTTTTACTAGGTTATGTCATTGCACAGGCACTGCACAGTAAATCTAATAGGTTATTTTGAGTTTGACGACCTCAGCTTGCAATATCCCAAACAGTGGGGAAGGGCCATCCATAGAAACATACTCTATCTCAGTTTAGCTCCCTACCCAAAAGAGTTGATAGAATTTGCAGGTTTAGCACAAAGTGTTATGCTCAAATATACAACGTACACAATATCACATACAGTTATAGCAGATGGATAAATAAGTTAAACTGGCTGTCGCACTGGTTGTATTTGAGCCATAAGAGACTTGGATAACGGCTGACCTGTTATTCAAATGACAACTATCAGCACCAGCTGATTTTATTATCTACTGTATGCAAAACAGTCTTACCTAAAAGTAGTCAAACATGTTTTAAAGTTCAGTGATCCGTTTAAATAACGTTTCACATTTTATTTTGTTCTCTGTAAAAATTTAGAGGTGTTAATATTTTTTCAAGATGACTTTAAAAATAAAATCTTCCTGAGACAACTAATTAACAAATACATTTACATTATATTATATGTATGCCTTTAGCAGATGCTTTCTGCCACGAGAGATTTACCGTGCAGCAGAAATCACAATATTGGCAAATACAGATGTAGAATATGCTAAAGGAATACAGCTCACAATCTCACCGTGTTCATGTATTCCTGCAGAAGGAGAAAAATCCTCACGAGTGAGACAGATTCGTCTTTGGATTGGACTGAAAACTCTGTTTAAATGACTCCAGCCTCAGTCTCTGGGCTGCTCCTGTGTCTGGTCTTGTGATGTCAGAATTACATTTGCCTAATTCAATAAGAGTTCCTTCTGTGCAGCACTCAAAGGTCAGGAAAAGCAACACTTTTTCTTTCTTTAAATGTCATTTACTTAAAAATTCTCATTTTGTAGAAAATGTCTCCATATTAAGTGAACTGTGATGTGTAGTGCATTTATTATAATAATATTCAACACAGAAAACACAATCTCTCTCTCTCTCTCTCTCTCTCTCTTTCTAAGCCACTCATAGTTTAAAAAAACACAATACTGGTCCATTTCTGATGCAGACAATAAACAATTTATTTCTATAATTAACTGTACATTACATTATAAAATGAAGTGCAGCACAACTTAAAATGGTTAAAATGAAGTACAGTGTATAGATGATGTATGTTCCAAGTTTCACTTTTACGATCTGTTTATTTAGGGCTAAAGGCAATCTTAGTTTGTTGAATTGATTTTATTGTTAGGTTAGTGTGTTCAAACATGCCAAAACATGACAGTAAATGAATAAATTACTTTGGTCTCCTCTATTCAAATATGAAATGTAGTATCAAAATGAAAGGTAAACAGACTTAAGCCACAAAATATGATTTTTCTTTTCAAAATAAGCTTTGCTCTATAAAGACTGCAAATAGGTGGAGACACAACCTCTGCGAAACAAAGAGCGGTTTTCACCAAAGAACCGTTAGACAACTGATTGCAAATGGCAACAGGTAAGGCACTTGCATGTCCGAAGAAACAAAATGTCTAGTACTCAAATCAGCAGCAGCTGGGAGGAGGTATGACAAGCCATGTGTGGGAAGCAAAACTCCAACTTTACTCTCTTTGGAACGCCATCTTTTTTTGGCAATCGTAATAATTTTGATTTGCAGAAATATCCCCCCCCCCCCAAAAAAAAAAAAACATAAAATAAATAAATATACAACTATACTTTGAAATTGGAATGCCCTCATTATATATATTTTGTAAACATGGGGAAAATAAATAATTTGATAAATAAAAAGCCAATATTAAGTTCCAAAACAATAGTTTCATACAGCAGTGACTGAGCAAATGCAGACCATATGGGAAAAAAAAGAAAAACACAATCTCACTCGAGGTGCTTTTTTCTCAGATTTTCATTCTTCTTAATGCAAACGTGTAACTTTTCACATTATTGTATAAATAAAAATTATCCTCTTCAAATTCTTGTTTACACTTATTGCACAGGCCACTTTGCATATATATACACATATGTATATTTAAAAAAATTATAATAAAAACCTTAGTGGGCAACACAAAGACCAATAACATTAATATTTTTTTCATATATATATATATATATATATATATATATATATATGAAAAAATAATTAAGGTCAAGTTTAATCAATGCTTACAAACTTAGTTATCTTGGAGCACTAATCAAACTTTGTGTGTTCTTTTACAGATATCATATATACACCATCATGGTATTTAATTGAGCTCAAGTTCAAGATCAAGCAGGTCCCTATGCCCACAATATCATAACAAACTGTTCATACCTGTTAATACTCAATGTACATAACTGTCATCATCAGATGCTATGATGTCATTTCATATAGGAGACATTTTAAAAGGACCTTTTAAAGGACGATAGTGACACATTTCAACATCCTCTGATCAATTGTATTGTCCTAATGTGTTGCTGCTAAAGCCTTTTGCACATCACAGGCTACGATTTGTACAATAAACAGCTTAAGCTAAATTACATAACAGTAGCTACTCTAGTAGCACATTATAGATGTAATTGACCTGATAAACACCAGCTGAGAAGCAAATTAGTGTTGTAAGACAAGTAGCCAACCACATTCATGTTGCATTATTCTCTGGAAATAGACAATAATTATGTGGCTTTGTTGAAGTCATCCAAGTCACTATCAGAGTGGAATAAAAATCTCCTCACAAAAGTTTGTGGAACTATACAACTTTTGAAGGCACGGTTCAAGTTAACAAAAAAGTCACCAATTTAATATTATGACTTCAGTGTTTAATTGTAATAGTCAATTAGATATGAATTTTTTGGGCTTAGATTTTGATCATGTTTTAATAAAGTCATAGCTCAGATGTTATCACGGACATATCAATATCTACTTCTAAATCTAATTCAGTTTTTAAATAACTTATAAATACTCACCTACCACCTTATTTGGTCCAACCAGTAATTTCTATGGACTGAAAATTTCTATGATCAGTGGTCCGATTAGTTATTCCATAATATGTTTCTAATTTTTCATTATGTGCACCTTTATGGTTTGTAATGACTATCTTAATCAGAATAATGGTCTCTTTTTGCTATTAAATCATCACAACTGCATTGGTTCTTTTGCAGTAGCACATAAATATTCTGTACAACAATCTGGGAGGCAAAATGTCATCTATGTTGTTAGAATATCAACCAAAGGGCACAAAACTGGAGTTTTAAAGTTAAAGAAAGTTTAAATTATGGAGATCAAACAAATATTTGAGGAAAATCAGTTCATTTAAAAAGGTCTGATTATGCCACCTGGGCCACGTTTATATTAAAACCTTAACAGGTAGGGCTTCCTTTAGCAAGACAAAGAAAACCAGTATCAACAAAGCCATTAATGAAGGTCCAAGCCAGAGCATGCTTTAATACATATCTTAGTTAAAGCACAGACAAACACATGAAGAATGCAGTGCAGTTATGTAAAGGGCTGCTGGAAGTATGTCCAAGCCTGGCCTGATTGTTCTCATGAGGTGTCTTGCAGCATCAGCCTCCATGGTTGCTCTCGATGGCTGTAGGACTGGATCGGTCCCATTCACTGAGAAAGCAGTTCTAAAATCTTGGGAGTCAGCTTTTCAAACTCTGCAACACAGTTGAAGTTAAAAAGAGCTTGGGGGAGGAAGAGGATTGCACGCAAAGAGCAGGCTCTTGGTTTTCGTAGTCAGTGGAGACTGTGGTGGAAAGCATGAGGTCCTCTGTGGAGACGGCCAAGTCACCTAGCTTGGCCAGTGAATTAGACCTTTTCAGTTGGGAGGACATGGTCAGTCCAGTGAGCCGCACACGGGCCTCAATCTCTCGAGCTCGCTGACGTACCAAGCCTGGCTGGCCCCTACAAATTCTCTGCAGACTATCGCTGCTGGAGCTGCGTGTCAGGGCCAAGCCCGGCGCGAGTGTTTGCTGGAGTTCACCGGAACCAGGGTGCAAGCTGGGGACGTTCCCCTCATCCACTTCCATGTCCTCTCTGGCAATGTCCTCTATGCTCAAGTCCATCTGCTCTGACAGTTGTTCCAGTCTATGGTGCGCCAGCTGCGTCTCCAGAGGGGCCTCCTGACTGAGCTCCACCGTAGGCCTCTCACCATCCAGACTGAGCTTCAGGAGAGTGAGCTCTGTCGTAGGACTACTGGAGCATTCCTTACTCCCCTCGTCCTCCCCTACCATTTTGTCCTCAGTCTCCAAGGAATAATGCAAATCCTGAGGAAGGTCTTCGCAGCTCAGTTGCTTGTTGTAAATGTCCGAGTTGGCTTGACCGAAGCAACGAATGCACTGGCAGTGCCCGCTGCTCATGTGATGCAGAGGGGCAGGAGGAGGCACCTTATTGGCGGAAACGGTACTGAATTTGTGTCCTCTGGGGGCCTGGATGGACAAACTGGGCAGGCCAGTGTGACGTGGCAGGTTAAGGCGATGGGTGCGACGTTCGCAGCGGCGGCCACTGGGCAGGCGCAGGCAGTCTCGGCACGACTGATATGAGGGCTTCACTTTGTAGGGCTTTCCAATGCTAGCACTGTCCTAAACCGATGAATACACACAGGCAGGGAGAATGCATGGTTAGGTTTTTTAAAGGTGTAAGAGTACGGGATGCTTTAGAGAAAGTAAAGCGTTTAGGACGGATTCACAGAAAAGAGCTCTTTGAGCTATAAGCTTGCATACAAGCCAGGAGAGCTGCCGCTACAGCTAAGACGTCATACTCACGTCAAAGCCAGAAGGGCAGCTGCGTTTCCCAGCCAGCCTGTTGCTGTTGTTGGCGTTCTCGTTGTTAAAGCGGTTCGAGTTAGCCAGGTTCTCGTCTTCCCTCAGCGTCTCCTCGCCACGAGCTAAAGCGGCCATCTCCGCCTCCTCCTTTTGTGCTTCCTCCTCATCCTCCTCCTCCACCGTGCTAAACTCCAGCCTCAAGCGCATGTCCTCTATAGGCTCCAGTCGGCCACAGGTCTGGGCTGCTGTGCCCTCCCCGGGAAGGCCCAAGTGAGCCATGGGGAAACCTTCATCGTCCAACAACGCATCCCTCTCTACATCCTCAATCTCAATAAAAACTCGTTCCATGCCTAAAAGTGGAGGACCTCGAACTGGCGTGGAGGGTTCACTGTCCAGAGCGGTGTCTGATAGTCGCCGGAAGTAGTAGTTGTAATTGAGATGATCTGTCGGCTCTTCTCCGCAGCAGGGGGAAGCACTTGCTCCACCATGGCCCCAAGCAGTCTGCTCTTGATTGGGGTGCAGTGACGAAAATTGAGGAGTCTGGTCACCACTGGCAGCTGAAGCCTGGAGACCCTCCAGCGAATACTCATCACCATCCGGTTGCCAGAGTTTGTTGTGTCTCTGCTTGCTACAATGACAGGGAACAAAGGTAGCAGTCATCTCACGATAGTGGGAAAAAAGAAAATACAATCAAAGAAACTGACAAAAAATAAATAAAAATTAAAATAATTTTGTCCCTTTATTCCATGTTTGAAAGACCACAGCATGTGGTCACAAGAAACAGTTGAGATGGGCCTCATGTTTATGTCCCCACCTAGTCTTTGTTGTTCAGTTAATTTTCACTAGAAAGACCATTCTAGTGGATCAGCTTCACTAGCACCAAACCAGCCTGGACCTCGAAATTCACGCTGTTCTAAAGCTGGTCTTTTCACATTAAGAAATGTACTAATGAAACGTAAGATGCTCTGAATAAACTGTGCATGCTAAATGAATAAATATAAATGTGAATGCAAATGGAAGAAGAATGCTATATATGATGTCAAAAAGAACATGCGTCTTATTATCTTGGGATTTCCCACCTGGCATCTAAAATCCCCTCGTACTCCGCAAGTTGTTTCATAAAAGCTGGATTGGGTTGTGCTATATTCCTCTTCTGTTTGACAAAACTGTACGCCTTCTCAAGCGACCATCCATACTCCTTCATGGCATAAGCAATGACAGTGGATGCTGAGCGACTCACTCCCATCTTGCAATGTACAAGGCATTTGGAGTTGTTTTTCCTATATGAAATACAAACAGGGCATTCACGTCAAAAAAAAAAAACTAACAAACTGGCTACAATATGGCTTTACTGAGTGAAACAGCACATGACAGGGACGTGTTTCTAATGTCTTTCTAAACACGAAAAGTAACTCACTTGGCTTTAACTATGAAGTCGTAGGTTTCGTTCCAGTGTGCCTGCAGATCTGTAGTCTCATCATCATGAACTCGGATATTACAATAACAAAAAGTACCTGGGAAAAAGTTGTCAATCTCTCTTGTGACATTGAGGATATACCCAACCCTGCATCAAAATAAACAGATGTTAGACTGTTTACTGCTGATTTGTGTTAAATACACATATCGTTTTAACTCAATGCAGTCGGTTGATGTATAGCAGCACTAACCCAGAGTCTTGAAGCTCCTCCAAGTTGGAAGCATTCCATTCTGAGCCCTGCAATTAATGAGATGTACAACAACCATAGCTCTATTTGTTTCAGAGTCTTAAAGCTCCTGTCAGTAACCATGTCACTTTGTTGTAAACTTAAAGGGAGCTTGTTTTCAGTGGATGTGACTCAGAAGTCAGAATGATCAAAAGTTTAGAGCAAGTGCACTATAATTGTGATTTAGGTAAATAAATACTGCAAAAACGTTTTTAAATAAAATAAAAAAATGAAGTAAAATGATGAAAATAATTATTATCCAACCTTTTTGATCTTGACAGTTAATCTTATCTGCAGGCTCCTGCGTGTGTTTGCTTACATAGTGTAAGTGCTGCAGATTGGCCCTTCTTACCATTTGTGTACTTATCTGTGATGTTTTGTTGTTTTCAATAACCAGGAGGATTATTGCTTTTTTTTTTTTTTTTATGTGGATTAATCCAAAATTGAGCAATGCAGTAGTAAATGCATGCAGCCTCGCCCCCAACCTATCAGAGAACTTATACTATGCGCTTCTCTTTTTAGGTCAGCAAACATCTTAAGCAAACAAGAATCAAACATGGATGGCAGAGAAATCTTGGAGGAAGCTTTACCAGGTACAGATGGTCAAATATGAGTGTAGCCTTGTCCATCTGGCCCAGGATAAGCAGCATCTCATTGTCAATAAACTCTTTATACTCTCTCAGGTTGCAGCTCATATGTTGTTCCAGTTCATTTCGGATCTACAGAAGTGAAAGGATTCAGTTTAATGCTCCTTCCATGGCTGCGGGATTCATGTAAACCATGGCACAAAAGCCTGATTACATATACCTCCTTAGAAGTAATATTTTCCAGGTCCTGAAACATCATTATGTTTCGGAGTTTGGCTTTAATCAAACACTCGGTTCTCTCTCTCTCTGTTGGCCTGTGCATGACATGAAAAACAATGTTAATAAAAACTAAATAATTTAGGTTTTCGTTCCCATAATAAGCCCACAAAATACAATTTTAGTACCATAACAGAGTATTCAATCTTGTATTACTAGAATCAGTTTATCAGGCTGCTTATAGTACTTTTTGCTATACGCTGATATATGAACTCACTGCTCAGAAAACATGACTGGTGAGTCAGGCCGCGTGTTCTCCAGATCTGTCACAGCATTCCACTCATCGATACAACTCTGCTCTGAGGATATACAGCTCTCATAATAGCCAACCCATGTGAGGGCCATCCCTCCTGGGAAGTAGTTGTATCTGCAGGACACCTCACATGCTTTGTGCAACACCTGGAGGGCAGACCTGCATACATCAAATCAAACGTAAACGATTTATAAAATGTGTGAGCACACTATTAAAATATCAACAGAAAAAAAGCACATTATAAACGCACTATAAGAGGATAAGTAATAGTTAACATACCACATAGCCTGGACTGACACAGGCTTAAAAACATGAAGTCTTCCTGCTGTGCTCACACTGAAACCTCTGGGGGGTGAGAGAGGGGAGTTCAGGCATGTAAATTATGAGCCATGACATCATTTGTGATTATACAGAAATGCATAAGCAGGCAGCAGGACGATGCTGCTTTCCCAGGCTGGTCAGTGGAACAATTTTACACCACAAACCAGTGGAATATTCTCTCTAAATAATGCCCTGTCAATAGCCGCCAGGTCACATGCACGGAGATCATAAACATGTTATTTCGTACTGAACCTGTAGAGGTCATTCTCTGTACACATTTATAAAGTGATTTTAAGTGGGCCCAAACATAGACAGTGTATTATAATATAATAGAGTATTTCTGTGTATGGGATGTGTGAGCAATCAGTTAACCAGGAAAAGAAAAACATTTAATGAAACAATGTCAACATGGGTCAGGAAAATTCAAGACAAGACACCTAAAGCCCTAAAGCAGGATTTAACCTTTGCCTTACAGGAAGTGAATTCATTTATTTACCCATCTCCATCCAAGTGAATTTTGGTATCACTCCAAAGTGGTAGAGTCATCCCAATAGAGCAACTTTTACTACAGCAAACAAACAAACAAACAAACAATGATTTGTGTCTACCAATAGGTGTTGTATAAAGAATACAATGAATGCATACAGGCTGTAAGTTCGAACAAGCGGATCCCTACCTGTCCTTATCTGTAAAATCCACCCCAAGCAGCATGTTTTCTTCAGTGTCCTGATGTCCATTTGTGTAGACAACCACCATGTACCGCACGTGGTCTGTCCAACCGCTTTCTAACCTAACAACCTGTTGATGGAGACAGTGTCCATTGGTATATGCACATTGTGAGCAGTACTCATTCCTACATTGTACTAGACACAATGTACGTCACTTACTAGTTTAATTCTATCCTCAGCACGGAGGGTGTTTATCATTACTTGTAGATGCTGTGGTAGATCCCCTTTAACAACAATGACAAATAAAGAACAAAAATTTGATAATTTTATGGACAGTAAACCACTATTTTCATCAACAATAACATAACAGTGTAGCAAAAGTTGTTAATGGAAAATCCACTTTTATTGTTGTGGTTCAAGGCAGTAACCACCATAGACATTAAGGTGGGCAAGTTCCCCCCAATAATTAGAAATGGCCAAATTGCTCACACCAATATTTGATATTCTTGATGCTCTTCTGCTGCACTCCATTACATTATAACTAAATGACATTTTCTAGGTGGTTTTCTTCAACGGTCTAACAGCGTTGATCAATGTCTAAATGACTGGGATGGCTAATCAAATTAAAAAGGAAGGCTTAGCTGTTCACAGAAACCAAAAACTTGTGAAGATGAAAGAAGCCAAACATTTAATATCTGACAACTGTTTTACGATTGAAATGTTGAACAACTGACAATAATATCCAGTGATGCAAAATGCTTTGTATTAATTCCCTTGAATCCTTAATTCTTCACACAAACAAAATTGATCATGGTTATGACCTTGTTATAGTTTACCTGCATTTTTATGATGGGTGGGTGTTCTGGGCTCTTGTGCACTGCTGCCTTGCTGTAAAAACAGAGCTGCCCCTTTTACCATGAAGAAACTTTCACTCAGGCTGAAATAGGCCACAAACACAATTATGAAGAGATTCCAAAATTAAGATTCATCATAGTTAAAAAAGGATTAGATAAGATAAATAATAATAGCACTGACCTTAGGTTTGCCTTTCGATCATCATCACTGCCTAAATCCTGACAAATAAAACAGCAGATGTGGAATTACAAAAGGCCCTGGTAGAAACTGTACACTGAATGAAATTACTTTGCATATAAAAAAATCAATTCTGGATGTCTCTAATTATGGCTTAGAGATACAAAGCCATTAACACCAGACTCTTTGATGAGATGGATCCAGAAATGCGAAAACTGAATTCTTTAAATAGTACACAGAAACGTTTTATGCTTAAGCAAAACAAAAATAATTTTGGATAGATTTAGGGCACATTAAAAAATGAAAGCCTCGGGATGGACTGTGGGCTTATGTTATGGTAGGCTAGCTCATTAGTGGGCTGTCTCTAAGAAGCCTCAATAGCAAAATCTGGGGTGGGGGGGACATGACAACATTCTGGGTCCCATGATTGGTCACCAGGCAGAGTATCTATTCAATGACATCATTGCAGTGAGTGTACTGGGAGAAGTGAAGTGAAGACACGGTTCTTTCGAACAGTTCGTTTCAAAGAACCGGTTAAAAAAATGATTCAGCTATTCTATTAGTTCATGGAGTATTGGTCCCTGAAAAGCACAGCATTTATTAATAAGACTGTTTATTGTAATTTAATGTGCCCCAGACCAGTTCAGTCAGTTGAATTCATGATTTAGCTAGCAAAGTCATTTAGAAAACACATTATATTACATTAGTATTAAACAGTATGGAAATTAATTTACTCCTGTTTAAAAAAAAAAGTTTTTGCATGAGTTTAAAGAAATCTTATCTATTAAAACCCTCTCCGTATGGTATGTGTGCTCATAAAACCCTCATAAAATCGTTCCAATATGTTTAAATAAAGCAATTTAGCTGTATCTCTCATACTATAAATGAACTTAATTTTATATAACTTTCAGCTCATTATAAATTGCAAATACCCGAATAGAGAATTCTCGGATTAATGAGGCTTTTACACGAAAACCATTCTGACATTTGACACCGTTTCTAATCTTAATTTCAGACAGGTTTGATGAATCAGTTCAACCGATTCTTTCATATGATTCGACTCAATGTGCAAATAATAATGAGGTTCGTTCACGAATCGTACATAGTGAGAACTACCAAACGCTCAATAGGTCATAAGTATCATATTACTTAGAAACCGTAAAGCATATTTGTGGTATGGCTGAATTGATACTGCGTTAAATATACAAGGCAGCCGAGTTATGACCACTTTATCCCCAACACACACAAAAAAGATACTGTTATTGAATGTAAGGTAGGATAAACAATTAAATGATAATTTCACAATGCACCTATAGGCCTACAGCCACTAAAGGAAAATAAGTATCACATACTTCAACCACATACACAAATTTATTTTGATCATTTCAACAACAGAGACATAATTCAGCACTGGCATGCTTTGTTTTGTTTGGGCAAATCGAGTTAATCCCCATCATCAGTCGCGTGCTCTCATTCACACTGCCTGAAAACAACCTCCTCATCGCTAACGTGAAAACTTCAGCATGCGCTCGTCTACACAGCAGGCTGAACTCGGTGACCTCTTGTACTACTAAATTTGCACATCGTTAGAAAGGAGAAATGATCCAAGAGCCACAGGCCCGACTAATATTCGCTGTTTAGGCGCTATTTACACGTGCATCCCCGACATTGCCTCCGCCGGTCAGCCTCCACTCACCTCCCCCGCGTTGGTGCTGGCTGAGGATGCGGCGCTGGGTGTAGGGGAGCGCTGCAGAGTCACCAGAGCCATGGCTGAAAACGCTGCAAAGCGTTCAGGGAAACCCCACAGGCGCTCCGGTCCGAATAGGACACGCCGAGATATCCCGTTCAGCACCCGCCAGTGACGGGGTTAATGCATTCAGAGGCGCATTAAATCTATTTAGCGGAGCGATAAACCCATCATCGGCTTTGTCATCTAACTCAGCTATTCGGCAAATTCTCATTCACGCCAGCGATGCCAATAAACAACGGTCTGTGCTCTATCTTCCCGGCTGGACCGTTGATTTAGTGGCCAGACATAGTGGACCTTGTTTCGGGACCGTCGTCCGTGGTTGGTGTAGTTCTGTGATCGTCTGCGTTAGATATGGGCTTCTGGGCCAACCGCGTGAAGGTGACTTGCACTTCTCCCTGACAACAGTGCATCCTATGCAGACTCAACACCCAATCATCCACATACTACCAGAGCCCTTATGATGTAGACTATCTCGAAACTAACGTAATGCTTGATCACTAGATTTTTCCTTCCTCCCTGTGACGAAGAGAAATGTGTATGGTTCAGCAACCAAAATGGAGCAGAATGTGTTTTATAATGCAAATTCAACCCCTGGTTGAATAGCTTATTCCATGAGAAAAAAAAAAAAAAAAAAAAGGTGTTAGCCAAGACCGTGTGTGTTAGCTAGCTGTTGTTGACAAATTTTACATTTATATAGGCCTATACACTTTTTAATTTATTTTAAATTATTGTGGGTTTATGCAATTTTTTTTTCTCTACCTAGAAAAAAATTAATAAAAATAATAATGACTCAACTTGCACTACACAAACATTTGTCCAATCAGATTCTTCTCTCTACAAAATGTCCCTCCCCTGCAGTTAATCAACGAGTAGCAAATCGTGACTCCTGAATGCTGTCAAACCGAAGTCTTGGCATTTGGAAATTGTGAGAAAATAAAGCACAAACTTGAATCTTGAGGAAATGTCACACAACAGAGCGAAGTAATGTTGAAACTTGCTAAACATATTTAAACCTTCTTGAACATGTTAAAACTTCTTGTTTAATATAAGTCAATTGTGTTTTATATATTTATATAGTAATTTGTTGAAAATATAATTTGTTGTGTTTGACAGTTATTAGAAATATGTCAGAAAGAGTTTGCTACTACCATAGTTTGCTATAGGGCCAACCTACTAACATGCCAGATGCAATGACATTTTTGGGGGGGCAGTAGGCGTGTATGTAGAGTTCATTGGAAAAACATCACAAAAGAGAGAAATCAGCAATTGTGTATCTGAAAGACCCAACAAAATAAACAGCTTATTGTAAAATGAATTACAATATTTTATGAGCATAATATTAACAGAAAATTAAATATTTATTTAAAAATATATTTCAGAATTTATTACATAACATTCTGTATGTACAGGTATCAGGTATGGCATGATTACACATTAAAGCCTTCTCTATTATCAATCCGAAGACCAGTTTTCAGTTTCAGTTTTCCATGTGCTGTTAAGGACATGTGTTGCTGGAGGATTCGGCCATCTCAGAGTCATGTGGCATGTCCATGTTTTTTTGTTCCATGGTGCTTTGCGTTGATTCCTGGAGGCTCCGCCCTGTTGTTTCAGTGGGCAATACCAAGGATGCCACTGTGCCCAGCAAGGAACATATTAAATACACAGAGACAGTCAGGTAAACCGATGACTTCAGAAGGACCTGAGGGGATACAGACACAAACACACACACACACACACACACACACACACACACACACACACACACACACACACACACACACACACACACACACACAGGAAAGCATAAATACATGTTCAATACACCTTTCTCTTCTTATGAAGCCGGAGGCTTTACCTGAGCAATAAATGGTGTGATGAAAGCTCCAACACAAGCCATCCCGCTCCCTGTACCAATACCAATAGCTCTGGTTGCTGTAGGGAAAACCTGAGGAGGCCACGACAAGAAAAAAGGAAAGTGCAGTTTTAATGAAAATTCTATTGGGATTGACTCACACTGCGCCACTTTGCAAGGAAGCCTCACCTCAGGTGTATAAACATATGCAACCTGCCAGCCCCCTGTTATACAGGCTCGAGCAATGAAAATAAAGACTGTGAGAACTGTCCTGGAAATTGTAAAGTAAAAGATAAATATGTTATGTCAGTGGCTTAAAAATATTTTTTATTACTTTTGCAATTACAATGGTTATTTTTGCATACTTATTTGAATCTGTACAGGTTTTTTATGAATGTACCTATGTGTGCAGGCACACAATGGCAAAATAGATACAGAGAACAATAAAAAACAAATTGCCATGCTTTTTTTCCGGCCAATTCGATCAATCATCCACAGACTGACCAGAATACCTGTTCTGACATCAAGACACAAATTACACAGTTGCCTATTTTTTTATATATATATATGTAGCTCATATAACAATGTTTGAATTTAGGTTGATTAACTAAAAACAGCAACATGAGAGGAGAGAATGACTTCATGTCACCTGGAAATTCTGCTAAGGTAGTCCACAGAAGGTCCATATAATCATTAAAAGTCAGATAATTGCACTCCAAACTGCACTGAGGTTCCATATTTGAGTTATCAGTAGCTGGAATAAGACACATTTTTATTAAAATTCACAACACATTGTGCTTCATCTGTTTATGGGAAATTAAAGATTTGAAAAGAAAATGCACACTACTCTTTGGAAGTTTGGGGTCAGTAATCAAAAGTGACAGTAAATTTGTCCATTTTCTATTCATCATACAGTCCCAAACACTAATATTGGCATGCTGGTGATTAGGGGCTGTTTTTATTTTTTCGGTTTCTGGCCCCAGGACTCAACTTATCTCTGCGATTCTCCAGCTGTGATCCTTGGAGAGTCTTTGGCCACTCAAACTCTCCTTCTCACCGTACATTAGGACAATATAGACACATGTCCTCTTCCAGACAGATTTGTAACATTTTTAGTTTATTGAAACTTTTTAATTATCACCCTGATAGTGGAAATGGGGATTTTAAACACTTAAACTATTTTCTTACAGCCACTTTCTATTTTGTGAAGCTCAACAATCTTGTTCTGCACATCAGAACAATATTCCTTGGTTTTACTCTTTCTGAAGGATGTTTAAGGGAATCTGGCCTTTGTGTCTTTTTATCTGTAATCCTGTGGAACAGGAAGTCATGGCTGGAGAATGTCATACTCTTAGTCCCCCTGGTGTTCTCAAACAAATTGTAAAAATTAATGGGTAATATACTTCAGAGATATTTTACTCATAAGAATTTCTAGGGGTGCCAATAATTGTGGCCAACATGCATTAGAGAAAAACTGGTATAATGACTGCTGAAAAATGTGTTTTATATTAATTTATTATCATTTATTATACTAAAATATATTAAAATAGAACATTTTTATTTTAAATTGTAATAATATTTCACAATATTACTGTTTTTACTGTATTATCCAACAAATAAATTCAGCCTTGGTGATTACAAGAGACTTCTTTCAAAAACATACAAAATCTTAAAGACCCCAACCCTTTTTTTGTGTGTGTAGTTTAGATTTGTAGTTTTAGTCCAAGTTAAACACAATAGTGTGTTAAAATCAAGTTTGTGTGCATTTTATGATGAGCTTGGTCACACAACACACTTTACAAACCACTCACCACTACACGCAGATCCTGCTTGGAACATTTCAGTGGTCAGCAGCACAATACCATAATATGAAAAAGCATTACAAAACCTGTGTTCACAAAACAAACAAAGTAGATTTTTTAGTTTTATATATACATTTTTAAGTTTTATATGCAAGGATTTGACATTTTGAACATACCAGATAACCCAGACCAAAAGTGTTGTTTTGCGGTATTCTGGAATAAAAAGATCTCTAATTCTCCCGCGCTCAGTCTAAAACACATAAACACAAATCAAATGCAACTAGACTTTACAAAATAAAAATGAAAACCCCAAATTTGAAATTCTTCAATGATGTGTGAGTAGGAAATTTTGGGACTGTTAGCCCCACATACCTGAGTGTTGGCTATAAGTCTTCCAGTAGGCATAGAACTCCCATTATCTGCTGCTATGTATTTCAAAGTGTCCAGGGCCTTGTCTTCTCTGCCCCTCAGTACATCAAATCTAGCACTTTCTGGTAACCACTACATGACAAATATGCACAATTCATAATCATACAGTAGTATTCATATAAATTCTACTGGAATTTAAGACACCTGAACATGAGTCTTGTGTACAGTAAGAGTTTAAACATTGTCACAGCCATACATACACAGCAGGAGGCAGCAAAGATAACAAGAGGAAAGGTGGAGAAAGTTAGCAGCCATTTCCAGCCTAATGTGGGCATGACCACCATAGCCAGTAACACTTCAAACACAGCACCCAGGGCCCAGAACACCTATTAGCACAGAAGATTGAATCACTTATTATATTTAATTATTATCAAGACTCATAAGGACAGCAACAAATATTAATGTCATAAGAATTTTTGGATACTGTAGACTTTAATAATACACATTATGAGAGAATTTTATAAAGGCATGTACATTTAACCTAGACATTGCTTCAGTAAGTTACAACAGTAAAATGTATAATATAATTGCATGTTCAAAAATATGGGTAATAGTTGAATAAACAGTCGTCTGAATTACCCCTAACAGGATTATAGATATCCCTCTGGATTTTATCGGGAGGAATTCAGTATATAATGTCACTCTGTAAGGGAATGAATGAAATATTATCAAAAAACCATGATGCTTCAGAAATAACTTATATATTCTGATTTGATGCTCGAGAAACTGTGATACTTTTTTTAGGATTCTATGATGAATAGAAAGTTTAAAAACAGTGTTTATTTGAAAAATACATATGGAATATTCTGGGATTTTTATCAGTGTTTCCTTGTTGAATAAAAGCTTTGTTTTAATTTTAAAAAATCTTACTACCCCTACAGATAAAGATATAATAACACAACTGAGATTAAATGACTTGGGAGGTTCTTTGTAGTAGTGAGCAACTGAACAGGTTCAATGATCCAAAACATGTAGACATTAATGAGAACTTTATATCTAGAACATGAATAAAAAGTAGTGGTCGACCGATATGTGTTATTTGACAGCTGATGCCGATATCTTGGAAAGCAGGGGGGGGGGCGTTAGCCAATATAAAGCCGATATGACTTTTTATTATTATTATTAATATTTAAGAAATTTGAAATAACTTGACAATGGATTAAAAATTAAATGTGTAAAAGAAACATGCTTATAATTTAGATGACACTATTTTTTCACAAAGAAAAATTTTTATATATTTTTTAAGTTTCTACTCATTTTTCTACACTTGTTTTCGTTTTGTTTCCTTTTTTTCTCTCTCTCTGATTTTGTAATATTTTTCTGGTTTTTCTTCCCTTCGCTCTAGCGCCAGCTGATCTCGCTCAGCAATCTAGGCTGCGGCTTGTCTGACGCACCTGTTCACTCTATCTCATTACTCACCCTATTTATTCTGCTTGATTTTCACCCATCCTTGTCAGTGTGTTCTGTGACCTTTTGGCGTTTGGCTTCGGTTCTGGTCAGTTCGCTTGTTAGTTTGTCTGCCCAGTTGGTGTAACCTGTGCTTTGCCCTCAGAGGATTTCAGACCGCTCTTCTGGTTTTCGACCTGGACTGTTTTTGACTCTGATACTGCCCGCCGTTCTCAGCCCTGTCTGCACCTCGCTTGACCCCTTGTCTGCCCGACTATTCTCCTGCCTGCCGCTTTGGATTTGTTGTTCCCTCTCTCCTGGCGTTCTCGGAGGCTGAGTGCACGACCTGCCCGCTGAACAGTTTGAAGTCAAGACTGATTTTTCCTCCAGTGGGTTTTTGTTTTGTTTTTTGACGTTAAGACGTCCTCTTTAATAAAATACTATTTTTCAGCCTCATTCCGCTCTTGGGTCCTCATCTGTCCTGACACCACACACTGACCAAGAATGGACCCAGCGGAGAGCTCAACTTGGCAGGCGGCTTTGGAGCATCAAGGAGCGATGCTGGGCCGTCACGAGATGGAACTGTCTTCCACCCGTCACTCTGTGGATGCCTTGTCGGCTCAGATCGCGGATTTAGTGGGTCGACTCGATCGTCTCACTCGACAGGAATTCCCTTCACCGCCTCCCGGGCCTCTCCCGTCCGCTTCCTCCTCTGAGCCGAGAGTGAACAACCCCCCCGTGTATTCCAGTGAGCCTATTAGTTGCAAAGCTTTCCTTATTCAGTGCGAGGTGGTGTTTTCCCAGATGTCTCCAAGGTGGCGTATGTCATCTCCCTGCTCTCTGGTAGAGCACGTGATTGGGGGACTGCGGTATGGGAATCACAGGCAGCGTGCTGCTCGGACTTCAGTTCCTTTAAGGAGGAGATGGTTAAGACTTTTGATCAGTCTGTTTTTGGCAAAGAGGCGTCCCGACTGTTAGCGCGTCTTCAACAGGGCAGGCGTTCAGTGGCAGATTACTCTGTGCAGTTCCGTACCCTGGCCGCTACCTGTGGATGGAACACCGAGGCCCTTATCGCTCGCTTTTTAGAGGGTTTCAATGACTCAGTCAAAGATGAACTGTTCTCCCGCGAGGTTCCAGAACGGTTGGATGATGTGATCAGTCTGTCCCTCCGCATAGACGCCGGGAGAGAGCTACGCCGTAGAGTTCGAGCAGACTCCGAGCCGGTCACGTTCATCCCTCCATCCCAGACTACCGAGGAGTGTGAGCCTATGCAGGTGGATCGCTTGCGCCTCACACCCAAGGAGAAACAGCGCCGCCTGTTGGAGGGTCTCTGCTTGTATTGCGCGGCTCAAGGACACCGAGCTCACTCCTGTCCAGCTAAGGCTGCTCGTTCGCCACAGAGGGTTAATTTGAGTGGTACTGCCATTTCCCCCGCTCACAGGTCACGCACTACTCTGTCTGTGTCTCTGTTTACTAAACACACTCTGTTTAAGGCTTCAGCACTCGTTGATTCAGGGGCAGATGGCAACTTCATAGATGAAGAGTGGGCACGCGTTCGGGATATACCCATCCAATCCCTGCAGTCACCAATAGTCGCTCACGGACTCGATGGCAGGCCACTTATGCAGATCTCTCGGATCACTGATTCGGTGAGTCTTCTTACCTCTGGGAACCACCGGGAGGACCTCAGATTCCTAGTCTGTAAATCTCCATCTGTTCCTTTGGTATTGGGTCATCCTTGGCTCGTTCGCCCCGGGCCGAACATTAACTGGGCAGACAATGTAGTTTTGTCATGGAGTCAATATTGTCATACACATTGCCTCCTGTCTGCCTTCTCCCCGGTCTCTGTTTCTGTTTCCCTAAAGGAGGAGGAGGCGGATCTTTCTCGAGTTCCTGCTTGCTACCATGATCTGCGGGTGGTCTTCAGCAGGTCCCGGGCTGTATCTCTTCCTCCTCACCGACCGTACGACTGTGCCATCGATCTCCTCTCTGGTGCTTCTCCACCTCGCGGACGGCTGTATTCTCTCTCCGCGCCCGAGCGCGAATCGATGGAGAAGTATTTAAGTGATTCTCTGGCAGCCGGTATTATTCGTCCCTCTTCTTCTCCGGCCGGTGCAGGGTTCTTTTTCGTAAAGAAGAAGGATGGCTCTCTGCGCCCCTGTATAGACTATCGAGGGTTGAATGACATCACAGTTAAGAACCGGTACCCTCTGCCGCTGATGTCTTCGGCCTTCAATCTCTTGCAGGGGGCCGAGTTCTTCACGAAATTGGATCTTCGCAATGCTTACCATCTAGTGCGGATCAGGGAGGGGGACGAATGGAAGACCGCGTTTAACAAGCCTCGCAGACACTTTGAATATCGGGTTCTCCCCTTCGGCTTATCCAATGCTCCAGCTGTCTTTCAAGCACTTGTCAACGACGTGCTGAGGGACATGATCGACAGGTTCATTTTTTTATTTAGATGACATCTTAATTTTCTCTTCTTCTTTTCAGGATCATGTCTAGCACGTACGACAGGTGCTTCAGTGGCTGTTAGAGAATCAGCTGTTCATTAAGGCGGAGAAGTGCGAGTTCCACGTTCAGTCAGTTTCGTTCTTGGGACACATCATCTCGGTGGGGGGGGGTTCGCATGGACCCTGCGAAGGTGAGAGCCATCTCCGAATGGCCGACACCTGATTCCCGCAAGGCGTTACAGAGGTTCCTGGGTTTCGCCAATTTCTATAGGCGATTCATCAGGAACTTCGGGCAGGTGGCGGCCCCTCTGACCGCGCTAACCTCCACCAAGGTCAACTTCCATTGGTCAGCGGACGCCCAAGCGGTGTTCGATGAATTAAAACATATATTTACTTCAGCCCCCATCCTGGTAACTCCAGATACGTTTCGCATTTTTGGAGAGAGTTCTGTCGACAGATTGGAGCCTCCGCGAGTCTGTCGTCAGGCTTTCATCCACAGACCAATGTCCAGACCAAGCATGCCAACCAGGATCTCGGTCGGATGCTCCGCTGCCTGGCATCCCATAACCCCTCCTCCTGGAGTGATCAACTCACCTGGGCAGAATATGCTCACAACTCGCTACCGGTGGCGTCTACAGGTATGTCCCTTTTCATGTGTAGTCTGGGTTATCAGCCTCATCTGTTTTCTTCTCAGGGCTCAGAGGCAGTTGTCCCCTCAGTTCAGGCTTTTGTTCAGCGCTATCTCCGCACCTGGAGGAGGGCCAGGGAGGCGCTTCTCCGAGCTAGGGGACACGTTAAAACTGCCGCAGCGTGTGGCTCTCCACCAAGGATTTGCCACTGAGAGTCCCATCACAAAAGTTGGCACCTAAGTTCGTGGGGCCGTACCGTATTTCCAAGGTCGTCAACCCGGTGACGGTCTGTCTCCGGTTGTCCAATTCTCTTCGTCGTGTGCACCCTGTCTTCCATGTGTCCAAAGTTAAGCCTGTCTTGCGTTCTCCCCATTCTCCTACTGTGTCTTCCCCTGTCGCCCCCCCCCCCCCCTGTTATGGTTGATGGTTCTCCTGTATATAGGGTTAGGAGAATCTTAGACTCCAGACGTTGTGGGCGGGGATATCAGTACCTGGTGGACTGGGAGGGGTACGGTCCGGAGGAGAGATGCTGGGACGTACTGGACTGCTCGCTCATCGACCAGTTTCACCAACGCCGCCCTTCCTTGGGAGCGCCGGGAGGCGCTCCTGGGGGAGGGGGTGCTGTCAGGACTCGGGTATGATCTGTCCTTTTTTCTTCCTTTTTTTTTTACTTTGTTTATTTTTATATATATATTTTTTCGTTTCTACTCATTTTTCTACACTTGTTTTCGTTTTGTTTCCTTTTTTTCTCTCTCTCTGATTTTTAATTTATTATTCTGGTTTTTCTTCCCTTCGCTCTAGCGCCAACTGATCTCACTCAGCAATCTAGGCTTCGGCTTGTCTGACGCCCCTGTTCACTCTATCTCATTACTCATCCTATTTATTCTGCTTGATTTTCACCCATCCTTGTCAGTGTGTTCTGTGACCTTTTGGCGTTTGGCTTCGGTTCTGGTCAGTTCGCTTGTTGGTTTGTCTGCCCAGTTGGTGTAACCTGTGCTTTGCCCTCAGAGGATTTCGGACCGCTCTTCTGGTTTTCGACCTGGACTGTTTTTGACTCTGATACTGCCCGCCGTTCTCAGCCCTGTCTGCACCTCGCTTGACCCCTTGTCTGCCCGACTATTCTCCTGCCTGCCGCTTTGGATTTGTTGCTCCCTCTCTCCTGGCGTTCTCGGAGGCTGAGTGCACGACCTGCCTGCTGAACAGTTTGAAGTCAAGACTGATTTTTCCCCCAGTGGGTTTTTGTTTTGTTTTTTGACGTTAAGACGTCCTCTTTAATAAAAATTTTTCAGCCTCATTCCGCTCTTGGGTCCTCATCTGTCCTGACACTAAGTATGCAATAAAGCACAGTATAATTTGAAATCACAAGTTTATAGTTTAAAACAGGGGTGCTCAACCCTGCTCCTGGCGATCGACTGTCCTACAAAGTTTAGCTCCAATCCTAATCAAACACACCTGAAGCAACTAATTAAGGTCTTCAGGCTCACTTAAAAATTAAAGTCAGGTGTGTTTGATTAAGGTTGGAGCCAAACTTTGCAGGACAATCAATCGCCAGGAACAGGGTTGGGCACCCCTGGTTTAAAACATTCAATTCACACAGACTGACCATCACGCAGAGAACACGTGATCATGCTGGATAAAATGCACACTTCACAAGATCTCACAGCAGGATTCGACTAAATTTGAAAGGTTTGTGAAATGAAATGTTCATTAGTCATTCAAAGATTTGTTTAAATTATATAAATGCATATTTGCCTAATGCTGACGGCAAACAAGAAAGTATGATAATGTTTGCCTTTCTATTACTAATAGGCCTAATATAAAAGCAACCGTTATAATTCTTTCTGTACACATTAATTTCTTTGTTTAACCATTCTATCTGATTATTAGACAGAAACTGTTAAAGACGACGATGAACAAGAGAGAGAGTGTGAGCACTGTGTGAGCTCAGGTGCTGCTGCTCTCAGCACCGTCAAAAGCACCGCCTCGAACACATTGGCCAAGCAGAAAAACTTATCGGCCAATGCCGATATTTGAAAAAGGACAAATATCAGCCGATATATTGGACTTGGTGATATTTCGGTCGACCACTAATAAAAAGTTCCATAAAGAAGACTTCACATTCTGAGTGTTGCTCAGCTGAATGTGAATTATGAGTTTGCAATCAATCCCACTTAATTCCCACAAAACTCACGACTGAGGGGATCCTCCTAGGCCGAATCCCACAAGGCATCGCAAGACTAAGATCCAGCTGTAAACAGGTGTGAAAGCACTGAGAAGCCCATAGTGCAATGTCCACAGCAGGCACAGTATTAAACTCTAAAAGATGGAGATGGAGATGGCGAGGCTGTCAGTGAGGCAACAATGACTGCTTTATGTTCTTATAAAGAATGCTAGTGTTGACATTATTTATTTACTCATTTCACTTGTGATAGATTTAAACCAAACATACCACTTTTCGGCCATATTTATCTGAAATGTTCCCCCAAAGTGAGGAGCTGACCATCATTCCAATGAACACTATCTGGCAAGGTACGAAATTTCAACAATACATTTAAAATTCAAAAGATTAAATTCAAATATTAGAAAAGTCTTCACAACACTACACACTACACCTTTTCAGAAAGCTATAACCAAATGTAACCCCATGAGGTGTTTAAACATGTTCAACAGTGAATATACCGACCGCTGTTATGAATGCCACTTTCCAGCTCGAGAGCCTCCACTCACAGCGCAGTTGAGGAGTTACAATACTAAGGAGCATCATTTCCATAGAATCGGACATCTTAGCATGCAAATATGAAATTTTTTTAAGTAAACAAGTTTTAAGTAAACCGAATGAGCTAAACAAACTGAAGATATTTGTTCAGTAAACATCACTTGTATTGAAAATACTACAGTATAATGCAGAATGTCTTACCCACGCAACTCCTGTTAGCATTGAGAGTTTCCACTGAAACCGTCCGAAACCGACAGCCTCAATTGCTTCTTCCACAGTAAAGGTTTCTGAAGAAATTCATATTTATTGAATGATGAGAAGATATTGTATACAAGCTAAGCACAAATCACCAAATAGACATTAGAGTTATCTCCTTAAGACTGAGCCATGCAGAAAGGAATTATGACAAGGGCTGTGTATTCTTCTGAGCTACAGTAGTACCTATTCAGCAAAAAGCATAACGTCAATCCTGTGAGGAATTTAAATTCTGCTGACAGAGTATCTGGAACTACAATTAATAATTCTGACTGAAATAAAGATGGTACTATGCAAAAAAGCCTCAAAACTATATTTTATTAGTCTTTCTGTTTGCATATTTGTGTCTACTTACTGTACTTTTTGTCATGCTCTATAGACAAAAAAGCCTTATGTTCTCTTTAATAGTATTCAGTAGCAAACATGAGGATGCATAATGTTATTTCTTGAACAAGATTTTTTTTTAGCATTCTAATCTAACCTGCACCTCCTAAAGTCCTTAAACGACATGCATTCATTATACCACAAGTCTGACGTTAATCACTGTTTTAGAATTCAATTAAACATTCTACTCTATCCTGGAATAAAGAGAATGTTCTAATTGCACATTCATCTACAAATGTAGATGTTGGATATAGATGCCAACCTGAGATTCCAGAGCTTCTGTTCTTGCTGCAAACTCCTTCATCGATAGGCTCATCTTTCCCGGGCTGCTCCTCATGAACAGTAAGGACACTTTTATCATCTGTCTGGGATGTCACAAAACTAAACAAATATATAGACTTTAGCTTTTGTACTGTTTACAATGCAAATCTGAAACAATATTGTAGTCGGCTTTACATTTCACAAACTAAACATAATTTAAAACTGTCATTTGTCAAGGCTTCGGTTTTCAAGTAAACTTAAAGTAAACCAGCACAGGTGTAAATCATTCTTACTAGCCACAACAATTTTACGAGTAAACACAAAACACATGTATTACCTGATATTGCTTTCTTTCCTGCGTTTGTAAGCCATTTGAAATGATCTATTCAACGCTAAACCAAAAAAATTGTTCTCAGCTATAGAACGTGTTAGACTGGCATGCGTCTCTGATTACATCAACACAATCTGAAGGATGGTAAAGTAAGAAAGTAGGCTTGGCCTCAAGCAAACACACAGTCCTCCAGAGTACAACCCACACGGCATCATGTCATCCCTAAACAAGATACGCAGTGATAAAAGGAAGAGAGGGAATGTGTGGAATTCTTTCATAAAATCTTATTAATTTCCATTAGAAACATTTGTTAGATAGAAGTATTAGAGATGCTGAGATAAGGGGAAAGAACTGGTTTTTATAAACATGACATTTTTTTATTTTTTTACCCATATCATCTTTCAAATGAATTTATTGTAAGCACTCTTTTTTGTGCTCTTTTTTTCAGATTTGTAAAATGTTTTACTCACACAGAGAAGTTATTCATTGGTACCCTTACCAATAGTAAAAATAGTATACTTCAAGTTTATTTTACTAAGTATACTTAGAAAGGTATACTTTACTAAGTATACTTAAAAAAAGTCTATGAATTGGATCAGAATGATAATTCAAAACGCAGATGGAGTCGATCAACACCCCAAATCTTGACTGTAATTATTACATCTTCATCGGTCGACATTTTATTCCATAATGTTATAGTTTTGATGCTGTTTCATATCAGATGATCGTGTAAGATTACATGTGTTAGAATCAGTTTTTTCTTTTTCTTCTACACTTTTTTTTTATTCTGTGTAGAAGATGATGTACTAGTGCCCTCTACAGTATAATAATGAAAACACGGATTCTAGGAGTATAGCTCAAATATATTTAGAATTTTTGTAAGTATAAGTCTAAGTATACTTAAATGTTATTTTAATTATATTTCTGAAGTGTACATAAAGCTTATTTCTGAGAAATACATAAAACGTAAACTAAACTTTTTTTTTGTTTAAAATGAAGTATACTAACAGCACACTTGAATACAAAAAAAATTCAAGGTGGGTGAAAAAATTGTGTCTTAGATACTAATTCCAATTTTTTCTCTCTTTCTGTTTTTACAACAGCCAGTACTGTGTACACAGTCTTTCTTAATTTACAAATGTCTAAAGATAGGTTAAGTGTATAAATGAGTTCAGTAAACTCTGCATTTTTCTGACTATTTTAGGTAATTATTAAAAAAATAATATATTTAAACCTTTCCTGAATTTCCTGCTCATTTCATGAACAGTCCTGTATGTTCTATTCCTATCATTTCTTTGTTTGAGGAACAGGGCATAACAGATGTGCTCCACTGACATGACTGGCCAGTCGATATGTTCCTTACTATTCTATTCTAGGCACCACATTGTACTGAACTGTGGAAATAATTATATATTGATCATCTCACCACAGTGACATCTTACAGTACATCTCTACTGACAACTCTGCATGTTGATCTGCTTCACTTATTGCAGTTTGGAAAACATATTTATGGAGTTGAAAGAAGATGTTGTTGACTTCTGGCACCCAGGCCATAGAGACCTCACAGAATGGGCTAAACAGGGTAGATGATCAACATACACTACTATTCAAAAGTGTGGGGACAGTAAGTTTATTTCATTTAATTTTTTATTAAAACTTTAATTCAGAAGGACATATCTAATATTACAAGACATGACATTTAAAATAAATACTTTTCTTTTGAACTTTCGAAATTATAAATGAACCCTGAAAAAAAGTTATCATACTGCAGCTCAACCGATTTTAATACTGACAATAAGAAATGTTTCTTGAAAATTAAATCAGGATATTAGATGATTTCTGAAGAATCATGTGACACCGAAGACTGGAGTAATGGCTGCTGAAAATTTAGCTTTGACATTAGAGGACTAGAGTACATTTATTTTTAAAACATATTAAAATAGAAAATATATTTTAAATTAATAATTAATAATTCACAATTAATATGTTTATTGCATTTTTGATTGTAAATAAATAAATGCAAACTTGGTGAGCATAACCAACTTCTTTCCAAAACATTTAAAGTGGTCATATGACGTTGGTAAAAAGAACATTATTTTTAATGTGTTTATTTGGTTCAAGGTTAAAAAATCACATTATTTTCCACATAATGTATATTATTGTTGCTTCTCTATGCCCCACCTTTCTGAAATGTGTCAATTTTTACAAATGTAATCATTCTGTAAAACAAGGTGTGCTCTGATTGGCCATCCAGCTATCCAGTGCATTATGATGCCCCACTTTACAGAAACAGACAACCGGCATTGTAGGCTAATTTTCCAGGAAACAGTTCTCGTCCTCCGTAAAATGCGCTGCACACATCTGAATATGTGGGTTGAACTGTTCTGGAACTGTATTGTAAATACAACTTAACCACTGATTTCTAGTTGTGTCCTCTTTTCGAAGACCAAACAAAGCAGTTTCGCTTTCACAAATGAAACACACAGTGTCTCCACGACATGGTGGCAGTGCCAAAAGCAAAAATAAAAGTTATTCCTTCTTTCTTTGCATGAACATTAGGGCGATGTTATGCAAATCTTCCCACATTGTGACGTAGACGTGGGGTTGTGTTAAAACGAGCTGTTTTAAGTAGGCGTTTGTTGACTCTTAAAGGGATAGTTCACCCAAAATGAACAATCTGCTTACCCCAGGGCTTCCAAGATGTACAGTACAAACATTGGTTTCTTCAGTAGAACACAAACTGAGATTTTTAACTGAAACCGTTGCAGTTTATCACTCTTATCATTTAAGTGAATAGGAATCACGGCCAAATCATACAATAAAAAAAAATAAAAAAAAAACATACACAAACAAAACCAAATTAAACTCTGCGGCTCGTCATGATACATTGATGTGTAAAGACACAACATGATTGGTCTCTGCAAGAAACTCAACAGTACTTATATAGTTTTTTCCCCTCTTTTTCATGCAGTGTGCAAACTCTCCTGAGCAAATCCTCCTGAGTGCGTTCTCAAGCAGGTGCGCTTCTTCTTGCTTTCAGCGGATGCAGACTTATAAGTGCATTACCACCACCTATCTCTCAAATGGACCATTGAGACTCCTAACTGAGATTGTAGATAGAGTGACAATAGTCCATTTGAGAAAAAAACTGAAATACTGTTCAGTTTCTTGCACTGACAAACAAAACATCACAAAAGAGAGAAATCAACAATTGTGTAACTGAAAGACCCAACAAAATAGTTTGACAAGTGCTTGGCATCATAAACAGCTTATCAATAAAATGAATTACAATATTTTATAAGCATAATATTAACAAAGATATTAACAGTTTTCCATGTGCTGTTAAGGACATGTGTTGCTGGAGGATTCGGCCATCTCAGAGTCATGTGGCATGTCCATGTTTTTTTGTTCCATGGTGCTTTGCGTTGATTCCTGGAGGCTCCGCCCTGTTGTTTCAGTGGGCAATACCAAGGATGCCACTGTGCCCAGCAAGCAACATATTAAATACACAGAGACAGTCAGGTAAACTGATGACTTCAGAAGGACCTGAGGGGATACAGACACAAACACACACACACACACACACACACACACACACACACAGGAAAGCATAAATACATGTTCAATACACCTTTCTCTTCTTATGAAGCCGGAGGCTTTACCTGAGCAATAAATGGTGTGATGAGAGCTCCAACACGAGCCATCCCGCTCCCTGTACCAATACCAATAGCTCTGGTTGCTGTAGGGAAAACCTGAGGAGGCCACGACAGTTTTAATGAAAATTATATTGGGATTGACGGAATCACACTGCGCCACTTTGCAAGGAAGCCTCACCTCAGGTGTATAAACATATGCAACCTGCCAGCCCCCTGTTATACAGGCTCGAGCAATGAAAATAAAGACTGTGAGAACTGTCCTGGAAATTGTAAAGTAAAATATAAATATGTTATGTCATTTACAGTGGCTTAAAAATATATTTTCTTACTTTTGCAATTACAACGGTTATTTTTGCATACTTATTTGAATCTGTACAGGTTTTTTTATGAATGTACCTATGTGTGCAGACATACAATGGCAAAATAGATACAGAGAACAATAAGAAACAAATTGCCATGCTTTTTTTCCGGCCAATTCGATCAATCATCCACAGGCTGACCAGAATACCTGTTCTGACATCAAGACACAAATCACACAGTTGCCTATTTTTTGTATATATGTAGCTCATATAAAAATGTTTGGATTTAGGTTGATTAACTAAAAACAGCAACATGAGAGGAGAGAATGACTTTATGTCACCTGGAAATTCTGCTAAGGTAGTCCACAGAAGGTCCATATAATCATTAAAAGTCAGATAATTACACTCCAAACTGCACTGAGGTTCCATATTTGAGTTATCAGTAGCTGGAATAAGACACATTTTTATTAAAATTCACAAATTCACTTCATCTGTTTATGGGAAATTAAAGATTTGAAAAGAAAATTGCACACTACTCTTCGGAAGTTTGGGGTCAGTAATCAAAAGTGACAGTAAATTTGTCCAAGATTGTGAAGATCTCTTTGCGACTCAAGAGACATCACAATGTCCCCTTTGGTTCTCTCTAGTTCATCAAGCTTCTCTGGGACTGGACACTATGGGACCGACCTGGCCAAGGCTTCGTCTGTATGTCTTTCCCCCTATTACTCTGCTCCCGGGAGTTCTGGCGAGAGTACGCCAGCATGGGGTCCGTTTGTTGTTAGTATCCCCGTACTGGCCGGGCCGAGTATGGTTCGCAGAACCAGATCAGGACAGACCTACTCACTCAGGCGCAAGGCACGATAATTCACCCTTGGCCAGAGATGTGGAAGCTGTTGGTGTGGCCCCTGAGGGGGCACAACTCATAGCATCCGGTCTCTCAGCCCGAGGTTGTTGAGACCATCCTCCAAGCCAGAGCTCCCTCAACAAGGAAACTGTATGCCCTGAGGTGGAAACTCTTCACCTCATGGTGCAGAAACCACCAGCTTGACCCAGCTAACTGCCCAGTTGGTATAATTCTGGAGTTTCTACAAGCCAGGCTCTCTGCAGGGTTGACCCACTCCACGCTGAAGGTTTATGTGGCGGCCATTGCGGCCTACCATGTCCCTCTTGATAGTCAGTCTTTGGGAAGACACCCCTTTTTTACACATTTCCTCCGCAGTGCGCTGAGGCTGAGACCTCCAGTACGGTCCCGTATTCCCCCCTGGGACTTGGTTGTGGTGTTAGAGGCTGTTTGCAAAACTCCATTCGAGCCGATTCAAGATATTTCAGACAGACATCTGACCCTTAAAACTGCCTTTCTTTTGGCTATTACCTCTCTGAGGAGAGTAGGAGATTTACAGGCCGTCTCAGTGGCCCCTACCTATCTTGATTTGCACCTGGCATGACCAAAGTGTTCATATACCCTCGAGCGGGATATGTTCCTAAGGTTCCCTCTGTCACACAACAACCTGTAGTGCTGCAGGCCTTCTGTCCTCCTCCCTTTCGGGAGCCCGACCAAGAGAAGCTAAATTATATGTGTCCAGTTCGAGTCCTGGACGCATACATCCACAGAGCTTCCCTGTGGAGAGAAACAGACCAATTGCTTGTATGCTACGGTCCCCCCAAGAGGGGCTTTCCTGCTTCTAAGCAGACTATTAGTCATTGGATAGTTGAGACTATCAACGCCACCTATTAGTCCTCTGGTCTTCCCCCGCTGTAGGGAGCCAAGGCTCACT